>NW_016690202.1:4174004-4483838 GCF_001604755.1 Lepidothrix coronata | reverse complement strand
GAAAACTCTGCTGAAGTAATGCTTGGTAGAGATCCAGGATCTGTGTACTTTGTAATTCATGTCAGTCTTCAGACCATGGCCAGTCCCCTACGGTTGATTAACGGTAATTTTCCAGGAGTTAAACTATGAAGTATGTTATGAAGTCATGATTTAAAAAAAAAAAAAAAGAAAAAAGAGAGAGAGAGAAAAAATCAAAAGGAGCCCTTTCTGGTTTTGGTAGCAGTGGAGTAAGACCTGTGGTGGCTCCAAGGAAGGCATGAAGATAGAAATGCAAGCTTGCTAGGCTTGCATCTCTGTAGAGGACAGACACACAGTTTAGGCCAATTGGTCAGATCACCTACTGATCAGAGCTCCTTGCCTAGCTCCTGGGACTGCTGCCACTCAGGTATCTGGGCCCAACTGTGGTAGTTAGTTTTTTCCTCGCCGCCCTCCAGCCCCACAATGTAGGCATGAAGCACCCAGCCAGGCCCCAGGTATGTTTCTCCTCCTGCCTGATGCTTTCTGCAAAAGGCATAGAGCACACAGAAGGCAGCCTGCAACTTTGGGTGAAAGCAAAGGCTTGGTAGCTCTGGCAGAACCAAGCAGATAAAAGCCTGCTTTGAGGCAAGAAGGGCAGCTGGCATCCTGGAGAGTTTCAGGATAGAGAGGGGCTGGAAAAGATAAACAGGGAGCAATACACATGGTGACAGTACCATCTGAGGATGAGCAAGGATGTTTGAGCCTGTGTAGTGGAGCAGGAAGACATGGGGCTGAGGAAGCAGGTTGGGGTTGGTGTAACAGAATATTTTGAGCTGGAGGCTGTGCTGAAAGAGTGGAAAACATCCAGAGCATCTCATGAAATAATCCTGCACCTCTGAATACATAATTCTTTATTCATGCAAATGTCCCAAGAATAGGCTTTCACTGTGGGAAAAGAGGGAGCCCAGGCAACACATCACAAACTTCAGACAAAAGTCCTCCATTCCTCTCTGTGGGGAGAAATAAAAGACAAACTAGACCTGGGAACTGAGAGGTGAGATTTTGAACGAAGAAGTTCAGTGGGTTTGTGCCATTGAATGATTTATAACTCCTCAGGTCTATCATGGTGAAGATAATAAAATAGAAATAGGTCACTGTGGATTACAGGTAAATGATCACTGGGTGGTTACATGTACCGTGTTTTTTTTAATGTATTTACTTAGAGCTTCACTGATTCAAGGTATTTTGCACGTATCAGCACTTTTTGAGAGGTTTCACCTTTCATGTGACAGCTCAATTATCTATAAAGTTAATGCAAACAGCTAGTGCTTTTTTCTCCATAGACATTTAGTTTTGAATTACCAGCCATCAGACTGGGACCTGCTGTACCTCTCCTTCCCAATGAGCTGTGGATTGACCGCTATTTTTGTCCTCAGCTTTACTATACCTATCCTGCACTGTCAGTTCTTCCACACGTTGGTACTAAAACGAAGCTCAGACAGTCTGAAATGACTGATAATTTATCACTTGTGGAAATGAATTTCCATATAAACCCTTTTATATTGTATTCTATTCCATGGTGGAAAAACAAACCTTGAGAAATAATAATAATAATTAAAAAACCACAACCAAACAACCTACCAAACAAAAAAAAAAAAAAAAAAAAAAAAAAAAAGAAAGGAAAGAAAACACAGGTTTTAAAATGCATGTATGCAAATTCATGGTATCTTGCATTTTGGAATGTCGGAACACAGCTATTCCTTTAATCTAAAATGTAAAAACAACAAAAAAAAAAAAAAGAAAAAGAAAAACACACAACAAAGCCCAGTCCAGTAATTTATTGCAGAGTGTTTTCTAAAGACAGGAAAAAATACAAATGTCTTATTAAAAAATATTCCATATCTCAGAGGCAACATAAACAACAATATGATGTGGCAGTTTCTATAGTGACTACTCGCTTTCCTTTGGAAGTTCACTAAGCAGTCAGGCAAAACCAGAGCAACTGGCTGTGGTAGTGTGTAATTATTTCCCCTCATCCTCCCCCCAAAATACTGAATACACAGATTTTCTACCCTTCAATGGAAATGCCGCTCCTTGTAAAAGGGCCTTTGTTGCATGAGATAAAGGAGGGGGAGGCGTCAGAAACAGATCAGCAGTGTTGTGGAGTGCAGAAAATTAGTCATCTAGCTGAACTGGCTTCTGGCTTGTGGTCTGGCATCTGGCTGGCCCCAGTGGGACCTTCTGTGGGACTGCTGCCTGTCAGGCATGCCATCCCTGCCCATGAGGCATCACAGCCATCTCAGCCTCTTTGTCGTTGGAGGCATATCACCAAGCAGAATAACATAAAGAACATTAACCAAAGCACAGTGTTACACTTGGGCTTCCTGAAAATCTCTGAACTGTGCTGTGGAGTGACACAGAGCACAGTTACAGACCTTGAGAGAGAGATACATGCTGGTAGTTTCAAGGAAAAAAAAGAGAAGTGCTGGTGTTTTTTTTCAATTTCCTCCCCCCCCCCCAGCCCTTTGTTCTCTTCCAGCGTCTTTGTCCTACTTTTATTTGATAGGTATTTCACAGCAACACTTTTCTACTTCATGATGGGAGCACTTTTATGGTAGAGCACCGAGTGAAATCACATGCTTGACTCCTGCTGTAAGTTTTCAACTGACTTTTATGAATGCCTGGTTGAGCACTAATTCCTGGGGAACAGAGAATCAGAGATGGGCTCAGCATAAGTTTAATTTTTTTCCCCTCATGGTTGCTCCTACTGAATTAGTAGTGTTCCATGTGAAGTTGTCACTCAACACTTTGAGACCTGCCAGACAATCCCCTGTGGCTGATTGACAAGAAGGGAACATAAGCACTTCACTCTTATGGAAAAAAAGCAAACAAACCATTTGGTGTCCAAAGAAATATGACTCACCTGATAGCAAAGACTGCAGTAACATTGAGTTTGACCTCACCTCTAAAGCAATACTGTTCCAAATACGTCCTGGCTAGTTCTGAGTAAATAATTCAGTGGTGCTGATTTATTTGATTTGTTTCAATGCTCCTTCTTCTTAGAGAATGGTAGTGAGACAACTGTGATTTCCTATCCTTGAGTTTCTCGGTAAAATTTCTCCCTTCTTCTTGAACTCTGGATTTATGCCAAATATTTTGCTCTGAGAATTCGGTGTTAAGACTGAGACACGTTGACTAGACCATCAATCCGATCGTCCCGCTCTGTTGTGTTCAGGGTTTCATGCCTTTTCTAGATGGATATAGCTTGTGATAAAAAGCTTGAGAGATGCCTGTGTTTGGAGAAGGGTGCTTGGAGTATCAAACCTGTGAATTTGAAATTTGCTCTCTGTAAGTATCAACAAAAAAAAGTGAAATTGCACCAATAATTATAGGAAATTAGCACAAAAGCAAAGAGTGTTTTCCAAGGAATAGTCAGAGAAAAACATGTGCATACCTTTAGCTAGTGGTACTTTAAAAAATAAGTTGGCACACTGACAGTGAACTGTTCTTTTGGTAATTAGTTTCATTGTTGCTGAATGATGTTCTGGTACTAAAATGGAGTACAATTATGCTCTGGTTTTGGAAGGACAATCCTGGGTTTGATGTATTAATATTCTAATATAGAGTAAGACAAAAGCTTTGAAAAGGATAAAGGGTTATTGCAGGGTCAGTTTTTGGCAAGAAATCATCACCAAAATTATTGTCATTCTCAACATAAAATGAATTTAGATAATGTTTTAATTAGAAGAAAAAAGTGTGTTAACAAAGTAGATCTTACCATTCTTTTAAACTGAGGAAATTGAGTTGTGAATAAGATTATGATCTCAGTAATTCATCTTCAGTTTGATACAGTATTTTGGTTCTGCAACTGTGACAAACCTATCTTTTTTTCAGACTCACTTAATAAAGAAACCACAAATTAACATGATATCCACACGTAAATACTGAAGAATGGGTGAAAAGCTCATAAAAATGGGGGTTGTAGCAGTGTTCGAGAAATTAGGAAAGCCAATTTTAGCATGTGACTCTGCCACAGAGTTTTTCTGAGACAGACCCTTGAAGCTGGGTCAACACAAAGCAGTCTGTGGTGCATGGTTTGAGCTGCAATACTCTCACTGATGTGAGAGTATTGCCCCATCCATAGGGCAGGGGCCAGAGTTAGTCTGACATAAGGTGATTTATATTTGAATGGCTTATTGCCTTCTCAGAGGGGAAGATACCTTATGGGTACGAACAATAGTGTTCATGGCTGAGATTCTCAGTATTTCTCAGAGCTGACCTCATTTTCTTCTGTGGGATCAGAATCAAGGTAATGCAAGCTGGATTTGAAAATCTAGCCTTTGAACATTAATGCTAACAGTAATATTCAAAGCAAGCAGTAACAGAAAATGTCATCTACATTATTTCTGTGATTTCTATGTTGTCACTGTAAGCATGTTGGAAGAATAGAAATACATAATCTCATAGCAAGGTTTGTTGGTTTACTACCTGCTGGGGTTTGTTTACAGTTCGTAAATGGATATGCTGAAAAAGAAGTCAGCCATGTGATTTATTGAAACATTTATCACCTCTACTTACTTTACTTGAGCACAGATGCATTTGTGAGATTTACATGCAGGCTGGAGAGGAGCTTGGAGACACCTTGATTTTTTTCTAGAAGTACATGCAGGCTTTTGTGTAAAATAGCATGTTTGTTTCAGAGATCACCTTCATGATACACATCCAGTCTTCTCAGGGGATAAGAGCAGTGACAAACCTTGCTGCTGTGACTCATGTGACAGCTCTGTAACCCCATGCTTTCCACAGCATGTGAGCGAGCTGTCACTTCAGCATTTTCTGCGCTTGTACGGAGTTGGGTTTCCTGGATTCTTTCCTCCCAGGTCTCAGCCTCAGTCCCTCTCACTCAGTGAAGTGCTCTATCACCCACCAGGCCCAGGCAAACAGTGGACTGTATTAGTTTTTTTCTTGCTATTTGACTCTGGCTGTGCTGATGACAAATGCATCTCCATATTTCTAACATGTAAAGGAGGAACGTCTCCCAAGGTCTAGAGTCCTTGCACCCCAGGATAATGACCCTCCCATTACCTTTTCACATCTTTCATGCTTCATTTCGCACAAGTGCTTGCTTTTAATGAAAGCTCAGTTACCTTCCTGTTGCAGAATTGGGTTTTGAATCGACAGCAGGGTTTTGAATTGACAGCAAGGTTTTATCATCATCTGAAAAAGGAAAAAGGATAACAGGATTTGTCAACTTACTGTATGCATCTTTGCAGGTTGTCCTGTGCAAATATGGCCTTTCACAGGAGGTAATAAGTTTGTAGTGACCAGACAGGCAGATAAGATGGGAGGTAAAACAGGCAGCACTTGCTTCAGGCAAGGGTAGATGAAGGTTGTATACCCTGTCTTGACTGATATATATGTGGCAGGGGGGAGGAGGATTCATTATAAGAGCACTTTCCTAAGATCCAGGTAACTAGTTGGGGTTCCTCTGGGGTAATTGCTGTGCCATGTTGTATGTCACAAGAAGGAGCCTAGGGCCCGAGAGTCATCAAATGATAAACTGATAAGAGACAGGAGGCACACCTACTGCTGTGAAAGTTCCCACCTCATGTTGCCCTCCTTTGGACACCCTCTAATTGCTCAATGTCTTCATTATATTGCAGTGCCCAAAACTGCACACAATATTCAAGGTGAGGCCACCCCAGTGCAGAGCAGAGCGGGACAATCCCCTCCCCCAGCCTCATCAGGCTGGCGATGCTTTGCCTGATGCCCCCCAGGACACGGTTGGCCCTCCTGGCTGCCAGGGCACTGCTGACTCATATTCAACTTGCCATTGACCAGGACCCCCAGGTCCCTTTCCATGGCACTGCTTTCCAGCATCTCATTCCCCAGTCTGTACAAACATCTGGGGTTGCCCCATCCCAGGTGCAGAATCCAGCACTTTCCCTTGTTGAACTTCATATGGTTGGTGATTGACCAGCCCTCTAACTTGTCAAGGTCTTTCTGCAGCACCTCCCTGATGGAGTCAACAGCTCCTCCCAGTTTCATCTGCAAACTTCCTTAGTATCACTTCCAGTCCTGTGTCCAAGTAATTTACGAAGATGCTGAAGAGCACAGGGCCTAAGATGGAATCCCACTAGTGAGAGATCACCAGTCTGATGTTACCCTGTTCACTGTAACCCTCTGTGCTTGACCCATGAGCCAATTGCTCACCCAACACATGATGTGTTTATCCAGCTGTGTGCTGGACATTTTGTCCAGAAGGATCCTGTGAGAGACAGTACTGAAAGCTTTACTGAAATCGAAAGAGATTACATCAACTGGCTTCCAGAGGAGATTGAGGGGAGACCTCATCACAGCCTACAACTTCATCATGAGGGGACGAGGAGGGGCAGACACTGATCTCTTCTCTGTGGAGACCAGTGGTAGGACCCAAGGGTATGGTCTGAAGTTGTGTCAGGGGAGCATTTAGGTTGAGTGTTAGAAAAAGGTTCTTCACCCAGAGGGTGGCTCTGGGTCCTGGAACAGGCTCCCCAGGGAAGTAGTCACAGCACCAAACCTGACAGAGTTCCAGAAGTGGCTGGACGATCCTTTCAGGCACACGGTGTAACTCTTGAGGATGGTGCTGTGCAGGGCTAAGGGCTGGACTCAGTGATGCTTGTGGGTCCCTTCCAACTCTGCATATTCGTTGATTCTGTGAAGATCTCCCTTGTTGCAAAGAATAGCCAGAACCAAAACCTGAGATGCCAGTGGTTGTGAGAGAAGAGGAAATATGGACCACAAGGTTGTGACTAACCCATCAGTGGTAGTGTAGGACATAGGATATGGGACCACCTTGCAGGCGCAGGTAGCCAAAAATGTCATGCCCCAACGCTCTCTTTCCTGAAGCACCACAAGAAACGCTGATATATCTGGTATTAAAGAAATACTGAGTATACAAGATACTCTGGTTGCAATGACATTCGTATTGTTCAAGTGGTTAAAATGCCCTGTCCCCAAAATAAAATAATTTTTACCATTGGAAAACAGAAAAGCAAAAGCATTTTTCTTGTATTAGATGGAAAGATGCATCTGAAAATATTCTGTTAACAAAAGAAGTTCCCCAATTGTTAATGAAACATCATTTATCTCAGACGATAATACCACTAAAAATTGTTTACACTCTGAATTAGCAAGATAGCCAACTCTGGCTCTCTGTAGATACTTTAATTTTTTTTAACAATGAAACAATACTGTTCTGTATTGTTGGTGATATTGAAAGCTCAACTGGACATGCTCCAGAGCAACCTGCTGCCCCTGATCCTGCTGGAGCATGTGGTGGGACTAGAGGATCTCCAGAAGAACCAGCCAGAATTTTGGGATTCTATATTGCCTAATATTAAAGATGCTATTAATTATGCCAGTCATGTGTTCCCCCTCCAAACAGATCTGGTTGGTGCATCTGTCTTCTGGTTTTAGTGAGCAATTATAAATTACATAGAAAATTTGAAGAGTGATAAATAGCTTTTTAAACTTTAAAATAAAGGATCTAGAAAGAAAACCAAGGGGGAGAAAAAGTTAAAGCAAAAAGACACAAAATTAGATTATTTATTCCTTGAAAACCACATCAGAACTTTTGAACTGTAGTCAGGGGAAACTGAGACAGCACGAGATGAGCCCAGTTGGTAAAGCTGAGGCCAGAGGTTTGTTTTCTTTTTTAAAAAAAGACAGTGGTCTCATGTAGACAGAGGGCATCCTACTGAGCGTCAGCCATCTGCTTTGTTTGTTATGATCCCAAACTTTGAGATATTGACCTAACTGTCTGGTTTGTTCTTTTTCATCAGTTTGTCATATTGGCCACATCCATGTACAGGGGAAAACTCTGATGGCAGGTCATGCCTGGATGTCCATGACAAGTTGACTTTGAAGCAACAAAACTGTTTTTGGATTCAGGGGTCTTTCCTCCAGTAGAGGCATCAGTAGGATGACTGGAGGAAGGGAGGGGGAGTCCCACCAGGCCATCAGTTAATGTGAGTTAATTGTGTTGTTGTTGTTGTTGCTCTGCTCAGTGCTGCTGCTAATGCTCAGTTAGCATTTGTTGGGACTGTACTATGCCAGATCTTAGCCCAGGTGATAAAGGCAACTGGGAGTAAAATCAGACATTGCTTTTAATTCAACTTTTTTAGCTGTCAAAAGAAATGTACAACTCTTCGTGAGTAGGTACTGATTATAGGACTTGCAAAGGAATAAATGGTGCAAGATTTTAAAGAAATTTTCCTGATCATTGGAGAGGCAAATTTGCACAGAACCACTTCTGAGGACACTGGACCAAAGGAACAGAGGTTAAATATGTAAATCTTCTTGCTAATGGCACTGATAGAACGTAAGATCTGTCATTTTCCTTATGATTGTAATAATAAAAGACAAGCGGCTTTGACAGTCTTGATTAAAATCATACCCTGAAGCAAAGAAGTAGGATACAGACACTTGAATTTGTGATTTCACTGTGTCCAATCTCCCTGAAAGGCAACTAGTTCTTTTATAATTTCTCAGTTATCCAGGATAGTTTGGCTGTGTTGGCCACATGAGAAATGTCTTTATATGAATCTTCTGTATAGTGAAAAGATGCAGAACTGAATTAGCTGCAGTAACTGTAGTGAAACTTCATCTCCAACTGTCGGAAATAGATCCATGACCTGGAATAAATGCTTCACCGGATAAAATTTCTGTGACCAGTTGTCCCTGGTAAAACAGCCAGCAACAAGTCTAATGCAGCAATGTGTCTTGCAATGAGATTTTGTTATGACCACCTGTCCATGCTAGTGATCTTACAACTAAAAATATGCAAGAAGAGGACAAAAATCTAAATGGCACACTGTTGTTCTTGATATTTAAGGGATATTTACAAGAAAAAACATCCTTTGTGGGAATTAAAATAGGAAACACTGATATGCATAATTAAATTTTAACAATCAACCCTAATAAAAAGCAAAATAGTAAAAAGAATTACTCAAGTGATTGATGCAGACCTGGCACACCCCAATTCTATTAATACAGCAAGATGACTGGTAAGCCTGAAGTGCTCTTTCAACACTACTTCAATCAACTCGCCAGCTCGAGCCCTTCTCTTGCTCTGGCATCCATGCCTAGTCCAATAGCCAGAGTGGTGATGCTGCTGCCATGGGAAGAACAATGCTGGTGGGTACTGTGGAACTTGGTTGTGACCATTCCTCCTGTACAGCAGGATGTCCTGCTTCCCTCTGAAGAGGTGGGTTGGAATTGGAGGGGACGTAGTGAAAACCATCATCCGTTCTCATAGCAAGATTTATTGATCCTTGAGAATATTGCATTTTACAGTGATCTGCCTTTTCCAGTTAATGCAACTTCAATCTGAACCTCGAAAATTTATGATGGCTTTATAGATCAATACAAGGCTGCCCAGAAGCACATTATTTATGCAGTGATGGAAAAAGGAGAAAAGACAAGGTTAGGTGTTTCAGCTTCAGAGCAAAGAACAATAAATATGCTTTGGAGACGAAGCCTAACTTTGCTATGAAGTGATCCAGCTGTTTGAGTCATCAAGAAGAGATCACAAAATATCCCATAGCCTATAAGTAATCTTGTTTAACTGACTCAAAGTCAAAAACTTTGAGTGAGGACAACACTGACACGACACACTTAAAAAAAAAAAAAGAGGATCTCATCTCTTTCATGCAGGGCCAGAAAAAATCTATGTGGCTTTCCAAAGGGAGACAAGCACTGTCCCTAATAGCACAGCTGGGTTCTGAGAATGCATTTTCCACACAAATATGCAGTTTACATTTAGAAACTCTGTCTGCTACTTAGACCTCAATCTTTCTTTGCCAGTGGGTCAGTCTAGATGACTTGTCTAAGTCTCTACCAGACCTCCCTTCATCTCCAAGGCTGTAGCTCAGGATCTGAGAGGCAAGGATACATGTCCCTTTAGGGCAAGTTATAACATAATTGTCTATTATATTTTGTGGTGTTTGCTTTTTTAGGGGATGGGCTTTAGTTCAGAGCATTGCCTGAGATAGCCTGCTGAGGCAAATGAGAATTCGTATGAACAGCTAGAAGAGTTGTTGTAGATGTTGCCTTTCAGTACTTAAAAGGGTCTTATAAAAGGGTCTTATGAGCGTGGTGAAACATGGTAATAGGTTGGCCAAAGAAATCATTAATGCTCCATCCCTGGAAGTGTTCAAGGCCAGGCTGGGTGGATCTCTGAGCAACCTGGGCTAGTGGAAGGTGTCCTTGCCTATGGCAAGGATGTTGGAACTAGATGATCTTTAAGGTGCCTTCCAACCCAAGCCATTCTAAGAGTTCCGAGTGCTCCATACATCCATACAAGGGAAACAATTCCCTTGTTTCCTCTGCCATTACACCTCAGCTCAACCTTGATCAGCTGGGTTTCTCTGAGCCTCCAGTATACTCTGATAAGCATGTATGGTAGGTTTTACTAGGATACCAACTTAACTAGAAGTTTTATGGACCACATATAAATGCCACTGTCAACTTCTTGACAAGAATTGTGGTTCTTGTTTTTGTTTTGTTTGGTTGGGTTTTTTTCCCCAGAAATGTGTTCCAAACTTACTGTCACAGAATCTCAAAGCCATCTGACTTCAAACCTTCAGACTTCAATAAAGGTGCTGTTGTTGTTCTGACCAGTACAAAGGTCATTAGAACTTGTATGAGCTTTCAATACTTGGCACGTAGCTAGCAGGACAGCCTAAGCACCATTTTGGTAGTCATATAAATAAAAGAAAGCTTGCGCCACTGACCTCTGGCCCATTTTTCATGCCCTTCACCACTCTTGAAGGCTGTGCCCATTTAGGGGAAGCCACCACAAGGTTTCATTTTGCTGCATCCAGAGGAACGAAGATATCCAACTCTGGTCTGTGTTGGGGGCAACAGCACATGGTCTTGCCACTACGCATTTTCAGAGCATTACCAGTAGGATGGTGGGCAGAAGGCAGAAGATTTGCTTAACTTGTGGTTGCCTTCTACAAATTACTTAATCCAGTGTCAGCTTCTATCTAAAACTCAGGAAAAATTGTGCAGTCTCCTTAATGGTGCTCCCAGGTAGAAACTCCAGGTCTGTGTGTGAAGAGGCATTTTCTAGGGAAATATCTGCAGTAACAGCACATGGGTACACAAGTAGTCTCATGTCCATCCCATCCTCTTCCTTCTAAATACTTCCCCTTGTCAGGGGCACTGGTGCAGAGCTCAACCTGCTCCTCTCTGAACACAACATGCACACATTTCTTAAACTGAGAGCATCCTTCAGGCTGCTGGGAAACAATGCAGATGTAAGATCCTGAGTGGTTGGTGTTTAATGAATTGCTGAAATAAAAGAAAAATGGCTTTTTGCCTCTGTTTTGTAACATGCCATGTCTCAGCACTGCGATTTGGACCTTGCTGCCAAACACTGCTGAGTTCTGGAACTCACCCAGTCCCCATTTGGCTTCTGGAAGAACTTCATGCAAGCACCTGGGATCCACTGAGGAGGCCTGTGAGATATGTAAGCAGTACAGATATAAAGAAAAGGACAGAAATGCTTTTAAAAGAGTCAACAAAAAATGTATTAGGAAAGCAGCGAGAAGGTCATTCCTAACCAGCTTTTGTTTTTATTTTGTTAAGTGAAATGTGCTTGCCAATCCAAAGGAAAGTTAGGGTCCTCTAGAATAAGATAATCTCAGGCAGTTTATAGTTTTCTATCACTTCTTCCCTGATACAGCTGCTCTGGATTGCAAAGCACTTCACAGATGCCAAGCCCCTGTGAATCAACCCTTTTGCCTGGCAGTCTGCAAACAAATGCGTTTATTTTCAATAAAGGTCATAAGTTAAAGGGAAGCAGGAGAGCTATGAAATGAAAATGTATTCTAGCTGAAACACTGTGACAGAAACAATATAGAGCAGATATTGGTAATGCAATGTAAACATTGGATGCAAGCCCAGTAACAAATCTAGAAAAACACCATTTCAGCTAGCAAAACCCTGAAAGAAGAACTGGAACTATGAAAAGGGGTTTTAAGCCTGTCAGCCTCTGTTTTGCCCCAATGGTTTGAAATTGCAGCAGCAGGGAGTCTTGTTTACAAAAGACATCTTTCATCTCCATGCTGCCAGGGACTGTGAAAGGCACCACGCACTCATTTTTTTTCCATGGCCACTTTGAACAGTGAAGCAAATCAGAAGGGAAGGTGTAGCGAGGGCCTTTATGAAAATAAGGGGTGAAATGATGTGGGATAATAGGTAGTGAGCTTAAAATGGGCTTGCAGGCCACCCTCTACAGAGCCAGACCTGCCACATTTGTTGCTGCTTTGTGCTGGAGGGGCATTTCCCCAGGGAAATGTCACACGTGTGTGTGTGTGTGTGTGTATGTGTTTCTCTGTGTGTGTGTGTGTGTGTGTGTGTGTCTGTCTGTCTGTCTGTCTTTGCTTTTCTTATTCAGCTTTCTCAGAAGTGGCCAACAGACACAGCTGAAAGCCTCTGGTGAAGATCCTGATTGGCAGTCCCAATTTTAATTGGGGATGCTCACTTGCCAAGTTTAGAGTTTATTTAAAATTTGATCTAGAGGTTATTTGCTGTTGATTAGAGGTTATTTTCTGGTTATTAAAGGTTAAACACTACAAAGTGAGCATTTGGACTCAGCTGCAAAAGTTTAGTGTAGAATTATTAATTGCCCTTGGTTTGTAAAAGAATGTTGGCAAATCTTCAATTTTACTTCTCCAAATGAATGGTAATTGTTGTTTGCTGTGTTTCAGTTGGGATTAGTAACACTTTATGCTTTCATCCAAAATCAACCTGAATTAGCTTCATTCTCTTGGTGATTAAATGATTGTCCAGTTTCAGAAGTGTCACCTATTGCTCATATATTGGATGAAAACAAAGCCTCCCTCTCTTCTTTTTTTTCCACATTTCTGAGTTTGAGCTGGTGAGTGGAAAAGGTCAGAATGCCAGGAAGATTCAAACTGATATCTAAGGTCACATGTAGACATGCTGAATCTTCCTTTATATCTGCTTTCAGAATTAGCATTTCTGTGAGTATGCAAAGGCCAGCTAGGAAGTATCTAACAATGAATGTATGAATTTGAATGAATGAATGAATGAATACCCGCTTATATGTCTATATGTTTCACATACAGTTTTAGAGGCAGGATTTTAAAAACTAGTACTGAAAATAGAACCCTAGGGCAGGCAGAAGTGGCAAGAGGAGAAAAACAACTTACTGTAATGACTATAAAGAACTGCAGAGTTGTCATGAAACAATGTCTATGGTACTAAAGTTGACTTGTATTAGGGTGAGTGATAGCAAAATTACTATGGGTGGTTCTGTGTATAATAAATTTCAAGTTTTTAATGCTGTGTCAGTGATGGAATATACTATTACATGGCCAAAGGGGGATATGAACAGTGATTAAATCTTATGACCCTTCAAGCAACTTCAATATTAGAGCTGCAATGTGCCAAATCTGTCACTGAGTGTTATGCTAACTCCCATTGACTTTTGTGGCAGTTCCCTTTTCAAAATGATGGCAAACGGCCAAGAGCTCTGAGGCAGGTGGTAGTGTTCCAAAAATACTAGAAATGGAAAAATAAGAAAATTTTTTTATCAAGCAACTTTAGGCATGTTGGGATTCAAATTGTGCTGCTATCTTTTAATGCGTCTTTGTGAGGGATACTCTAGGAAGTACTTCAGTTTTAAGACTTCCCAGTAATGGAAAGTGAGCAAACCATTCTAGGAGATGACACTAAATAATTTGATGGAAAAAGAGACCAAGACATCAAATGTTAAGTACAATACTTCTGAAATGAGAGGGAGTGGCATCTAAGAAAATTTTAGAGTACAGGGCAGGCAATAGGAATCATTCTCCTGTTGCTGCATTCAGGCACTGTGTGAGAGCTGCCTGGGCAATGTCTGCTCTGAAGCCCTACAGTAGGAAAGCCCTTACCTTGCTGCTGCAACATGCTTAAGGTCCTCCCTTTTTATTATTTTGTTTTCAAAGGTTGTCCTGAGATACTATTTATCTATTGATTTTGTTTCATGCAAGTAGGGCCTTCATTGCCTTGATTAGCTGATTTAGTAGAGCTCAGATGCTCCTCACACAGCATTTCATTACAGATCCACTGTGACTTGCAGTTTCCTGTTTTCTTGCACTGCTCCTGAGGGCTGTGTAGCTGATTATTTAAATGCCCTCTTATTAGCACACATTCTCTTCTGTTGAGCAAACAGACATAAGGTTTACTAAACATGAATTCTCTCTATATTTTGGTAATTACCAATTTGAAAGCATAGGCAACGAAAAGTAAGTTAAAAAGCTCGTTTAGCAAAATGGGAATACTATAATAATAATTACAATATGAGAAGAGGTTTGATCAGTTTTGAAAGTCCCTGATTGATTGAAAACAAATGTTTTTGTGCTTACAGTCTCCCTACAGTAAACATGCAAGGAAATAAATAGTGATTGGAATTTACACTGAAGACACTCGGAAGTGCCTAGTTAGGAAGGAGAAAACGGAGGAGAGCAGAAAGTGGCACTGAGAGAATATGAAAGATGGACTGAACAAAAATACAAAATCCAACACAGGCAGACAGAAGAAAACATCAGAGATGAGGAAGGTAGCACCTGACGCTTTCCTGCAGGCAGAGGCCTTCTAGTAGGCTGCAATCTATCACAGAGCTCATCTATTTATTTATATGCAAGCAATGAATTCTGCTGCTCTCTTGTTTTTAAGTGATGAACAAGGGGACCAGGTCCTAACTCTCACCTGAAATCCACACAGACCTCTGCAGGTATTGTGTTCCCTATAGTCTTTCAGATCTTGATATTTTTTCCCACCCTGGCTTTTAAATGAGATTTTTTTGGACATGGAAGACTACCTTCAGGAGAGAATAGGGGCAAGACATCCTCAATTGCTTATAACAGAAAAACTGGAAGCAGCATCTTTGTGACCTTACATTTTGCAGGACATTTGTAAAGCCAAAAGGGTTCTATGGAGTGTAAATTAGCAGTCAAAATATAGATGGGGCCATTTCTGAAATGTAATAATAAACATATGGGATATGAGTTATTCAGCTCTGTGTTTTGCCTTCAAAATTCATACCAAAGCATCATGTTTGCTTACAAACCCCCTAAAGCTATGGGAGTCCAAATGGGGAGCTGGTATATCATGCACTCTTGAAGGCAATTCATTTTCACTGCCGATCAGCCCAGGCAATTCGAAGAAAACCTGGGCTACCAAGTTTGGTATCCGCAGGACTGGGAGACTCTAATATGTTAGAGCTTAGAAGATGCTTCTCTGTGCTTGGAGAAGAATTGCCTTTATTAAAGCTTGGTGGGGTAATAGAGACATGTGGGTGTAAGAGCAGGAAATGGCTCTTCAGGGTAGGAAAAGAGCCTATTCAGAAGACTAGTTCAGAGTATACTCTGGGAAACAACCCTTGAAAACAAAGGGGTCCAGGGGGGATGGACATGCTTCAAGAAGCAAGTCTTGAAAGCGCAGCAGCAGGCTGTCCCAGTCTGCTGAAAGACAAACTGGCAGGGAAGACGGCCAGCCTGGATGAACAGGGAGATTTTAAAAGAAATTAGGGTAAAAAAGAGAGCTTATCCACTATGGAAAAAAGGGCTGGAATATAGTTAGGTCATGTAGAAAGAAAATTAGAGAGATAAAGGCACAATTTGAACTCAATCCTGCCACTTCCGTTAAGGATAACAAAAAGTTTTTCTACGGATACATCAATAGCAAAAGGAGGGGCAAGGAAAACCTCCATTGTTTATTGGACACCAACAGGAACATAGTTATCAAAGATGAGGAAAAGGCTGAGGTACTTAACACCTTCTTTGCCTCAATGTTCAACAGTAAGACAGGTTGTCCTCAGAACAGCTGGCTTCTGGAGCTAGAGATAAGAAGCTGAATATCCCCCCTGTAATCCAGGAGGGAACAGTTAATGACCTGCTGAGCCACTTGGATCCTCACAAGTCTATGGGACCAGATGGGATCCACCCAAGGGTGATGAGGGAGCTGGCAGAAGAGCTCACCAAGCCACTCTCCATCATTTACCAACAGTCCTGGGTCACTGGGGAGGTCCCAGATGATTGGAAGTTGGCGAATGTCACGGCCATCCACAAAAAGGGCTGCAAGGAGGACCTGGGAAGCTACAGGCCTGTCAGCCTGACTTCAGTGCCTGGTGAGGTTATGAATCAGATCATCCTCAGTGCAATCAGACAGCACCTACAGGATGGACAAGGGATCAGACCCAGCCAGCACAGGTTTAGGAGGGGCAGGTCCTGTCTGACCAACTTGGTCTCCTTTTATGATCAGGTGACCCACCTGGTCATTGAAGGGAAGGCTGTGGATGTGTCTACCTGGACTTCAGCAAAGTCTTTGACACCGTCTCCCACAGCATATTCCTGAAAAAGCTGGCAGCCCACGGCTTGGACAGGGGTACTCTGTGCTGGGTTAGGAACTGGCTGGAGGGCCGGCCCAGAGAGTGGTGGTGAACGGGGCTGCATCCAGTTGGCAGCTGCTCACTAGTCAGGGATCAGTGTTGAGCCAAGTTCTGTTTAATATCTTTATCAATGATTTAGATGAGGGGATTGAGTCCACCATTAGCAAATTTGCAGATGACACTAAGCTAGGAGGGAGTGTTGATCAGCTGGAAGGCAGGACGGCTCTGCAGAGGGACCTGGACAGGCTGGACAGTTGGGCTGATTCCAACGGGATGAGGTTCAACAAGGCCAAGGGCTAGGTCCTGCCCTTTGGCCACAACAACCCCAGGCAGCGCTACAGGCTGAGCACAGAGTGTCTGGAGAGCAGCCAGGTAGGAAGGGACCTGGGAGTTTGGATGGACAGGAAGCTGAACATGAGCCAGCAGTGTGCCCAGGTGGCCAAGAAGGCCAATGGATCCTGGCCTGGATCAGGAACAGTGTGGCCAGCAGGACTAGGGAAGTGATTGTTGGCCTGGACTCAGCACTGGTGAGGCCACACCTCGAGTACTATGTCCAGTTCTGGGCCCTCAGTTCAGGAAGGACATCAAGGTGCTGGAGCAGATCCAGAGAAGAGCAACAAGGCTGGTGAAGGGACTGGAGCACAAGTCCTATGCGGAGAGGCTGAGGGAGCTGGGATTGTTTAGTCTGGAGAAGAGGAGGCTCAGGGGAGACCTCATCACTCTCTACAACTCCCTGAAATGAGGTTGTAGCCAGGTGGGCGTTGGACTCTTCTCCCAGGCAACCAGCAGTAGGACAAGAGGGCCCAGTTTTAAGCTGTGCCAGGTGAGGTTTAGGTCAGATATTAGAAAGAAATTCTTTACAGAGAGGGTAATCAGGCATTGGAATGGACTGCCCAGGGAAGTAGTGGATTCTCCATCCCTGGAGGTTTTTAAGATGAGACTGGATGTGGCACTTAGTGCCATGGTCTAGTAACCACGGCTGTAGTGGATCAAGGGTTGGACTTGATGATCTCAGAGGTCCCTTCCAACCCAGCTGATTCTATGATTCTGTTCTGTGCCTGCCTTTTATGTCCTATCTCCTGAGTTGTCAGGATGCTCCACTCTAGGGACCTTCCTTTCTGGTAGACCCCTGGGGACAGTTTGGATTGGGGCAGTTCCCATGCTCCAAAATTACACGGTGGTATGAAATATTGATCACTGAAAATCCTCCCCCTTTAACTAAAACTACAAAAAACATGCAGGTTAGGAGGAGGCAGGTGGTGAGTTAAACTGTGGACAGTTAATCTACATGAACAGCTTCTCAGGTTGCCCTTGCTTTATTCTCCTCCTCATGCATCTATTTGTTTGGGGCAATTGTTTAATTCTATTATTGGTGGGAAAATGTTGCCCTTGAGTACTTCGCAGTTCATCCTTTTGTAGGAAGAGCCAGGATCAGGCCGGAAAAGGACATTTTCGTCTGTCTGAAGAAGTCACTGTTGTTTTCTTTCAGATTTCTGCAATATCCACCACAAAGCTGCTCACCCTGGAACTGAGCTAGTGGGTAATGACAAATGAATAATGATAGTAATGATAAAGTATATCTGAGTGTAGACAAAGCAAAACTGAATAATTCAACAAGAAAATACCTTTTTTTCCCAAAGAAACTACACACTTCAAGCCAGGTGGAGAGTAAGTAAGGGTTTGTGACTTCTGCGTGGATGTGTCTCTGCTCTATATAGCACAATGTGCTGGTTTCTTACCTTAGGAAACCATATCTTCTTTATTCTGGCAGACTTTCTTGGAGACTGGGAAATTAAGAGGTTTGTGACCTTGGTGTGGCTATGAAAGGAGACTGTACTTCACTGGGAATTTTTATTCCCAGTCCCCTTGCAGTATTTTGAGGGGACAGATTCTCTGAGCTTTCCCAGGACACTGGATGGGCAGCACCCACACACACATACACATTAGACTGGGAACTGGCCTCATGCCCCAAATAAACTCCAGGAAAACACTGTGTGGAGGTGTTACTCAGGCTTCCAAACTCCCACTGATGCCCTGGGTGCACAGTCCAGGGAGTCCATAATATACAATATGTATCAGGCATCACTTCATCCTCATGCCCGATACTCTACTGTTGCCACTGCTGGAGCTTCAGCAAGGATCATGTGGGAGAAGAAAGGCTATTGTCCAGCTTTGCTGCAGCTGCAGGATGAATACAAGGGGGATTGACAGGAGGCTGCACAGCCACTGGGGTCTTCCATGCTCCCCGAGACATGTGGGGCTAGTGTGCATGGATTGCACGCATGTGTGGTAACTCAAAGCATATTTACATATCTCCCCCTCCTAAGCCTGTACGACAAAGGACACACCTGACCTCAGACGCATAGTAACTCAGAGGGCGGAGAACAAGTGATATTCTTGAAAGGATATGGAATAAAACATGTCTAATACAGAAGATCAATGTGCAGTGGAAAAAAGTTTGTATAGGACTGTTATTTTTCTTATCTTTAGAACAACACTGAAACTATGACAAATTAGTATACTGCATATACTTGCTTCTGAAGCTTTTTTGGTTTTGGGTTTTTGGGGGTTTTTGTAAATAAGATGGTTTCTGTGCTATAGAAGCAACTTTGAAGTTAATCACACTGTATATATAAAAGGCTGGCACATGTTTCATTTTAATATGTTGTGCTATTCTATATTTACACCACTTCACATACAGGAGGCAGGATGCTGATCTTATTTCTACCAGTACAAATCCAGAATAACTCCACCAGCTTTGATGTCAACACATGGCACTGACAATCTGACAGTGCAGTGTGCTCATTTATTTACCAGCCATCAACTATTATTTGCTGTTCGTATACTTTCTAATATACTACTTAAGAGAAGCAAGGTCATCCTAGTCAATCCTACGTCCTTGGGCCCAGGTTTCGCACATTCCAATGTCCTATACATGCAGCAGTACCACTGATGGGACCTCTGTGCCTACAGAGCTGCTGTCAGCTTCTCTGACAGCTGATTCTGGGTAGCATATCAAGCTGAGCTGCTCTACCCATATGAGGATCATCGGCCCTGTCTGCTGTGGGAGATGCAACCATCACCAGGGAAAAATCTTGCTGCAGTCCGACCTGCAGACTGTTAGGTGAGGGGTTTTTGGGGGGGCGGCTGTGCACAGAGACAAAATGGCATGGAGTAGGAAAGGTTCCTTAGCAAAGAAGAAGAGATTTTAACAGAGCAGACAGCTAAATGCATATTATCTTAGTTCAAAAGGCCATTCTTGTCTGAAGCCCTTAAATTCTGAAGAGCAGGGATCAGTCAGCTCTTCAGAAATCTCAAAGTCAGTTCAGAGCCCTCAAGACCCCTTTTTAAAGATCCTGGCAGATAGATTTTCTCTGCCCTGTATCCTGAACTTTTCTGAACCACTTGGGGCAGCTCCATGTAGTCTCAGAATAGCATCACAAAGTGGAAATTCGGCACTGTTTCTTATTTCATGAATAAGGATTTGACAAGTGATGTAGAAATTAGGATCAAATCCAGTCTCATCATGATTCTTTCATGAATTTTGTGACCTGACTGCTAGGAAACTTTGTCTGAGTGTGCAATTAAATAAGGCCTGCTCAAGGGATGGGATTAATAAATTAGCATAGACCAGTGCAATGCCTTTTAAAAGCAGTGTCCAGTCTCACATTGATCCAATTAGCTCTGGACAATAAGATAGTGGCAATATTTTTTCTGACAGAATCACAGAATATGCAGAATTGGAAGGGACTCACATGCATCACTGAATCCAAACCTTAGCCCTACACATGACCATCCCCAAGAGTCCCACCATGTGCCTGAGAGTATCATACAAATGCTTCTTGAACTCAGTCAGGCTTGGTGCTGTGACCTGTTCCCTGGGAAACCTGTTCCAGTGCCCAACCACTCTCTGGGTGAAGAAACTTTTTCTAATATCCAACCTAAACCTCCCCTGCTTATCAAACCTGATTTCCTTTCATGACAAGGTAACCCACTTGGTTGATCAAGGGACAGAACTTCAGTCCATTCCCTGGTGTCCTGTCACTGGTCACCACACAGAAGAGATCAGTGCCTGCCCCTCCTCTTCCCCTCAGGAGGAAGTTGTAGATTGAGATGATGTTTCCCCTCAGTCTCCTCCAGGCTGAATAGACAAAGTGACCTCAGGCACTCCTCATACGGCTTCCCCTCAAGGCCCTTCACCATCTTCTCTGCTCTCCTTTAAACACTCTCTAATAGTTCAGTATCTTCCTTACATTGTGGTGTCCAAAACTGCACACAATACTCAAGGTGAGGCCACCCCAGCACAGAGCAGAGCAGGACAATCCCCTCCTTTGACCATTGATGCTTTGCCTGATGCCCCCCCCCCGGACACGGTTGGCCCTCCTGGCTGCCAGAGCACTGCTGACTCATATTGAACCAGGACCCCAGGTTCCTTTCTGTGGCACTGCTGCCAGCATCTCGTTCCCCAGTCTGTACATACATTCACGGTTGCCCCATTCCAGTGCAGAATCCAGCACTTTCCCTTGTTGAACTTCATATGATTGGTGATTGACCAGCCCTCTGATTTATTGAGGTTTCTCTGCAGGGCCTCTCTGCCTTCAAGGGAGTCAACAGCTCCTCCCAGTTTTGTGTCACCTGCAAACTTGCTTAGTATCCCCTCCGGTCCTGCGTCCAGGTCATTTATGAAAATGTTGAAGAGCACATGGCCTAAGGTGGAACTCCACTAGTGACAGGTCATCAGTCTGATGTTACCCCATTCATTATTACCCTCTGTGCTTGACCCATGAGCCAATTGCTCACCCAACACATGATGTGTTTATCCAGCTGTGTGCTGGACATTTTGCCCAGAAGGATCCTGTGAGAGACAGTATTGACAGCTTTACTGAAATCCGGAAAGATTACATCAACTGGCTTCCCTTTATGAACTAGGTGGGTCACCTCGTCATAAAAGGAAATTAGGTTTGGTAAGCAGGACTTTCCTCTCATGAAGTTGTGCTGGCTATAACTGATGTCACTGTTGTCTCTCAGTTGTTTTTCAGTACTTACCAGAATAATCTTCTCCCCAACTTTACCAGGCAGTGAAGTGAGACTGACAGGACTGTAGTTGCCAGGGTCCTCCTTCTTGCCCTTCTTGAAACGTGGGACAAAGTTCACCAGCTTCCAGTCAGCTGGGACCTCTCTGCATTTTCAAGACCACTCAAAAATCATGACATCAGCCAGCTCTTTGAGGCTTCTGGGCTGAATCCCATCAGGCCCCATAGATACATAGGGATCCAGCTGGAGCAACACATCCTGCACAATTTCAGGGTCAACTGGGAGCTGATCAGTCTCAGAGTCATGGTCCTCCAGCTTCAGGGCACTGAGACCCCCTTGATCCATCATCCGTGTTGAAGACAGAGGCAAAAAAAGTGTTAAACACCTGTGGAAGAAAGACTGTTCCGTAATTTTACTCCTGGTGTTTCATACCAGTGCATCCAAATGTTTTCTGTTTCCTCCTGCATTTACTGAAAATAAAGGTTTTTCACGTAACTCAATAAATAAAAGATCTGGCCAGTATTTTGGAACTCAAACATTTAATTTATTTTCTACTACTTTTCTACTACTTTAATCCAGAAGCACGGCACAGAAGCTGTACCTACTGTGTATCACTGTGTTACCACTGAGATATGCAGCCTGCGTGTCTGTGCTTTGAAAGAAAGCATGACTTTGTAACGTTTTCCTTTTGTGGGTTAAAATACTAAAAATTTTTTTAATGCATTTAAATATGAAAGGTAAACACTATTTATCAGTAAAACACAATATGATCATCCATTTTGACAGCCAAATGATGTATCTTACTTATAGGAAGGTCTCTGTATGCATCCAACGTGTTTTATTACTGCATTCCCAGCACTGCCAGCTGAGGCAGGAATGTGAACCCTAGGGAAATGAAGATATCTCAGTTTTGGCAAATCACTTGAAAGACTTTACTACACTGGTGCCGAGAAAGGAATCATACCATTGAAGAGTCTGTGTTAATAGGCTCCTTTTCATTGAAGGAAAACTAAGGCCTTAAAATAGTGATAAAAGAAATAAGGAAAAAGGACAAATACTATAGTCTCAGCAGGGTTCAAATTTATCATGAAAAATGAACAAATTGTCTGTCTTCTTTCTTCAAAGGGAAGAAATAAAGGTACTGATAAAGGCAGGAGTATGCAAATGTTCCTTTCCAGGACCTTAGATCATAAGGAGGGGGTGGAGGGTGGCTTATCACACTCTACAACTACCTGAAAGGAGGTTGTAGCAAGGTGGGTGACTATATCTTCTCCCAAGTAAGAAGTAATAGGACAAGAGGAAATGGCCTCAAGTTGCACTAGGGGAGGTTTAGATTGGATACTAGGAAAAATTACTCCACTGAAAGGGTTGTCAAGCATTGGAACAGGCTGCCCAGAGTAGTGGATGACTCACCATCCCTGGAGGTACTTAAGGTGTGAAGATGTAGCATTTAAGGAGGGACATGGTTTAACTGTGGACTTTGCAGTATTGAATTAACAGTTGGACTTAATCATCCTAAAGGTCTTTTTCAACCTAACCAGTTCTATGATTCTATGATCATTCTATGTATTTTCCAGTTGCAGGTGTATTCTTCAGCAATTAGATGCAGACTATTGAATCACTATTCTGGATATCATTTGTCCCGATTACCAAATACTGTGCTTGGGCAAGTGATTATAGAGGTATACACTGGGTATCATACTGGAAAATAGAAGTGAGCAAACATGCATTTAAAACAATACAGAAACCATCTCGGTCATTTATCTAGTAAAAAAAACATTTCAGTTAATGTCCCTTTGCAATGTGCCTGCCAAGCCATTTTCGTCTGAAGCAAAATAATTGCATTGATCACCATAGCATCAATCTTATTCTCACTAATGGACCTGGAAATAGCTCTGGTCCTCATCCACAATTGTACTTACCCAAGCCTGCAATAACTGTTTCAGAAACACAAATCTTTTACTTCACCAAAGCTGATTCTTAGCTGAAAGTTAATTCATGAGACTGCTGTGCTTTGATTAGGAAAAAATAATACCTACTAACCTAAGAGTTAAAAATATGATTCCTTCTCTTTTGGGGATGAAGAGTCCATGACAATATATATAAAAAAAAAATGGCTCTTCCTTTTTCTATGTTTAGTCTCATTCTCCTGTTTATTTTGGTGGAATTTGGCAGGTAGTTATCCTTTAAGTTCAAGATGCTACAGAAGCATTACAAAGAGAGATATTTGGACCCAAAGAGATGGAATATTCCCCCGTGAAGGACCTGGGACTTTATGCACTTATTTTTTGGATGGGGTGAATACCTTTGAGACTTTCTAAAATGTTGAGTGATTGCATGTTATCCACAACTTCATCTGGAATATTCATTATAATAGAATGGTTGGGATTGGAAAGGACCTTAAAGATCCAGTTTAGTTCCAACCTTTCTGCCCTGGGCAGGGACAACTTTCACTAGTCCAGTTTGCTCAAAGCCCAGTCCAGCCTGGCCTTGAACAATTCCTTGAACACATAGTCTTTATTGCTGCTGAGTAGCATATGGTGTTGTGCATGGGAAAGCCGTGCAGTGCCTTCTTAGGTACAGAGTGAGGGTCACATGCTGTTGTGGGGCTGTTCCATGTGAGATAGTCCAAGAGCAATGATATTGTTGTGTGCATTGTAGAGGCTGTGTGCTTCATCAAGGAGATGTTATAGTGATTCTTTTGATTCTAGCTGCAATAATCTAAATAAAACCACTCACACTAAAAGTGTTTGTGAGCTGTGAAGATGCATAATACTGGGTTTCAGGGAATAATATAATAGTGTTGGGCTGGAATTTCTAAGACAGTTGGGGACTGTTGAAAATTAGAGAATAAAGTATTTTCAGTAGTGCAATAAATCATAAGAATTGTTCTAGCTTTAGAGGAAACAAGGAACAAACTTTACTTTCAGGTGTTGTGAATGTTCTTTGTCAAAGCCCACATAGTTTTAATTACTGGGCAAGCCTCTTTTTATGGTGACCCTGATGTCATGATTGCATTGATTTTTCTCATGTGTTGAAATAAAAAGATAATATTCCTTTCTGGTAGTGACTATGAGGGAGCTATAAGCTCCTTGTAAGGCTTCTCAAAAAGCCTTTGTACAAGTTCTGCCATGGAAAATTTAATAAAAAAAATTTACGATTTATTTTAATTTGGTAATCTTTAGTCTTTCCTCAAAATTTATGCTAATTATTTGGCTTTTGTTATTTCTGTATTTCTCTGAATGTAGTATTTCTGTTCTCACACTTATCGGTGACCTTACCCTTAAAGTTACCCTGACTTCTATTCTGCCAGCTTGACACTCGGCTGTGTAACTGGTGGCTACTTGTAGAAGTAGAAGTAACTGGGGGCTACTTGTCCAGTCTCAGATCAATACTCTCGTGGAGGTGATAGAATTTACCACTACTGTAGAGTTTTTTACTAATGTTGAATTAAACTAATAGCACTGAAAATTTATGACACTTGAAAAATCCAAGGGAAAGGGCTAAAGAAATTTGCTTTGGCAGGAGAAAATCTGTAATTTGCAAAGTGTTTTTTCATTCGAAGTATAGGATAATGCGACTTTAATTATCATATAGGATACACCTAAATGCATTTACCTTAACAGTCAATTTCACAGGGGCAGATATGTGTTCCTATGTGATAAATACAGTGCAGGAAAAGGAGCTGGGAGGCAATGATAATCTGTAGTTCAACTGTTCATATTTTTCAAGACTACAAAAGCAGTGATTCACTCTATTGCACCTCAGAAAAGGGCTTCCAGGCCATAAGTGGATGCTGACAGTAATCAGCAGTTAGTGGGAAGCTTCTGAGCATGCCTAGTGGAGAGGCTTATGTATTTCAAAGCACAGTTTCTATCTTAAGAGAAGGAGGAAGCTGAGTTGTGCTGCATCACTCTCCTTGCAATCTGTTCTGGCACAACTCCCTGTGCTATGTGAGGGAGTTCAGCCATTCTTCAGCACTGCCTTTGAGTAAGAGATAAGATTCAAAGGACCCAAAGGAGTCAAAACACTAGAGCAGAAGAAGGTGAAAATATTTACATGTTTTAAGAAGGTGAGGGATAGAAATTTTGTTATATATAGCCTCCTGTTTTGTATGAGTCTGATGTTGGAATGCAATACTAACCTACTTTCATAACAAGGTACGTCAGAAGTCTCAAGGCCCCCCATTTGTCTAGTCCAGATAAAATGCAAGAAAAACAAACAATGCAAAGGAAACCTTAAATGCTGCTGTTTGAGACTAGAACCCTTCCTTGACTACATCAAAGAGACAACTCTCCATCTAGCTTAGCTGATTTTTAGCTTTGCTTTATCATCACTGCTGAGCCTTCAGTTGGATGAGGTCCTAGAGCTAAAAGCCTGAAACTTCCAGAGAAGGAGCACATTTGGCAGCAATTGCTGATGGTATAGCACCTTTCAGGGCTACTTGCTCCTAAGCAATCAAACTGGAAATTTCTTCAGAGCCAGGCAGTACAGACTGTGCTTGTCTTCTGCAGCCACCTGCAGAGCTCTAGTTTTAAGGCAGCTTTTGAGCCCATCACACCAGCAAGGACAGTAGCACAGTGGAAAAATCTTCACTTGTCATCTTTTTTTTCCCATCCCATTCCCCATTTATGTTTCACAGAAAACTTCATGCATAGCATTTTTCCTTGGGCTTACAACAGCAAACTAAAACTTAAAGCAGGGGTTTTGCTGTGTTTGTCTGTGCTCTCTAGAGTTACACATTGTGGGGAACATTTTGATAACAATGAGAAGTCACACTGGGCTGGCAGCAGTATACTTATGGGCTGCGTTTCTTTTAAGCTGTCAGGGAAGCAAGAAGCAGCACAGCTATTCATGGCAAGGCTAAAGCTGCGGAAAGGATAGCTGTGATAGCTCCACTTATCTTGTACAGCTTTGCTCTCGGAAACACAGTTCATAAGGCTCTGGGGATGGTGTTACTACACAGATGATGCCCTGTGCCACTCGCCCTTTCACTGCTGTCATCAACTTGCATGAATGAAGTTTGCCAAAAGATTTCTGCTAAATGTTTTTTCCAAGATGGAGCGCTTATTTGACATGTAAATACATGTTCAAACACTCTACTTATTAATTGTTACACAGAAGTTATTCAGGTTCCTGATTTCCCAAACTTCTTCCATAATTTTTTCTTTCACGAGATTGATTTAAATGATATGTTAATACTGTACATTGCCAACCTGTGTATGGGCTCACAACTCTATGCTTGCAGATCACATATTGATCAGTTACACCCATTTTTTGTTGTTGTTGTTGTTTTGGTTTGGTTTTTTTTTTTTTTTGTTTTGTTTTTTATGACAGACCATATGGTCACAGGTGAGAATCCAAATGGCATCTTCTATCCCCAGGTGATTCCTCTGGTGTAATCCACCTGACCAGAGCATGCACAAGAGCAAGCCATTGTTAGACAGCCACCTAAACTGGTCTGCCACTCAGTCAGGCAAATGAAATTACCATTGGATGTTACAAATTCCCTTCTTCGTTACAGCAAATTGCAAAGACTTGTGGAATTTGAGCTGTCCTTCCAGCTGGGTTTTGAAGGGTGTGGGACTGTCATGATCACAATGTCTATCTGCCTGTCTGCCTGTAGACTTCCCTCCTCCCTCCCCCCTGTGATTTATGGACTGGTTTTAACCAAGTTGGAGACAATGGATGGCATCACAAACACAATTAAGCTCTTACACATATTACAAGCATTAGTGACAAATTAGAGCCTTATTTCATAGAAACGAAGTAAAAACTGATATTATATGGTGTTTGGCAGTAATCTCTGATATTATACAGTGTTTGGCAGTAACCTGTGGCAAGCCTTTGGCTGTATGTGTAGCACTTGGCTATACTCAGTAGCTGACTCAGGTGGCAGTACTGCAGAAAACATAGCAAGGGAAAGCCACACTCCTTTAGCAGTATTGAAATAAAATTGCAAAAAATGCCAGCAGGGGCTGAAATCACTCTTCTTAGAATATTTAGCATCCTGTAAAGAAAAGTGTCCACTCCCATGATCCTGTAAACAAAAAACTCCACTTTCATTTAACAACAGTTTCTAGCTTACTTGTTTTTTGAGCAAACCTTATAAATAAAATATCAACATAATGATTATGGTTACCAAATACTATACATAGAGGTAATAATGAACTAAAAGACTAGGAATTTTGGGTCTAAAGACAGAAAGAATATTTTACTATGTTTAAGATTCATTTAACTCCATATTTGGAAACAGTATTTTTCTTAGATGTAGGCTGCTTTTGAGTTAGAAATGACAAAATTGAGTTACAACAGTGTGCTATCTGAAAACTGAAAGTGCTAAGAAGTGTACGCCTTTATAATTTTATGTCTTTCTTGAAGTGAGGGGCCCAAAAGTGAACATAGGATTCAAGGTGTGGCCTCATCAGTGCCAAGGATAGGGGGATGATCCCTTCCCTAGTCCTACTGGCCACACTGTTTCTGATACAAGACAGGATACCATGGGCCTTCATGGCCATCTGGGCACACTGCTGGCACATATTCAGCTGCTGTTGACAAGCACCCCGTGGTTCTTTTTCATTAGGTATCTTTCCAGCCACTCTGCCCCAAGCCTGTAGCACTGTCTGGGGTTGTAGTGACCCAAGAACAGTTCCTGACAATTCATCTTGTTGAATCTCATACCATTGGCTTCAGCCCATTGATCCAGCCTGCCCAGACCCCTCTGCAGAGTCTTCCTATGCTCCAGCAGGCCAACACTCTTGCCCAAGTTTATGTACTCCGCAAATTCAGTCCCCTCATCCAGATTGTCAATAACAATATTACACAGAACTGGCGCTCATACTGAGCCCTGGGTAACACCACTGGGGACTGGCTGTCAGCTGGATGTAACTCCATTCACCACTGCACTCTGGGCCCAGCCATCCTGACAGTTTTTTTGCACAGTGCACAGTGTGCCCATCCATGCCATGAGCAGCCAGTTTCTGCACGAGAATGCCGTGGGAAATGCATTCAAGAAAAAAATCTTGATTCACTATACATTCCTCTGTGGATCCATGGCATACCTATTATTGATCAGTTACTTAGTCTGTGTTCATTTACGCCTGAATAATGTATTTACACAACTACAAGAACAAAAGAGATCTGAGAGTATAAAGCAGGGAAACAACAGTGTTGTCAGTGGGAATTGTTAGATGCATGATCTTTTCTGCATTTTAGTCTATATAACTAAAATATGTGTTGGCATATGCACAGACAGGGTGGTTTTTTTCAGCAGGTGTCTCCAGTAAGATTCCTCTGCCTACAGGAAGCCAACGGGAAAACTCCACTTAAAAAAAGATTATGTTTTAAATACAGGTATGGGTCTTTGGCTTCAGGAGCACATCTTTCAAAATCTATTCTCATGCTCCTGGAGTTTGACACAGGTATGACTTGCATTAGTTTATAGCAATGTTTTCAAAAATCATGGTACTTTTTACACTGACACAAAAGCACAGTAAATCCCCTTAGCACAAACATATCTACAGGTGTTCACACACATACTTGTGTTTGCAGATACTCACCATTTTCATCATCCTGTGCATGAGGCTCAGAGAACCAGAGCAGGTGTCAAGCTGAGATTGCAGCCAAGGGTGATCTCCTCACAAATCTGTTGACTCCTGCCTCATTGAGGAGAGTAGGCAAACCCATGGGACAACAGGCTGATCAGCAGGGGTCCCAGGACTGGACACCGTTGGGAACACTGTGCCTGGAACCCAAAACCTTATGTTAAGCAGGTGAATTGCTCCCAGGAAATAAAACTGAAGTAGTTCAGTGTTCGTGGCTGTGCCTCAATACCAACTCTATTATCCTGAGACTGGGTATGAATTAAACTTTGTACATACAGTCTGAAATTTATTAAAGTTGTATTGTATACAATACAACATTAATAAATTACAATATGTAACTATATTAGGACTAGCCAGCAGGACTCTCAGGATAGAAATAATGAATAAAAATGATGCAATGAGGATGAAAGACTTTCCCACAAACCCTAGGGGTATTTTTTAAAGATAGTTTGTTGAACAGCTGATCCAAAGTGATCAGGAAATAGATGATGAACCTATGCAGGGTAAGGAACAGAAAACTGCCAAGACAAAACCTTACCATGTAAAAAGTTACTAAGTTGCAAGACTTGTTTGGAAGCTCTTTCAGGAATTAGACAGCTTGTCTAAAGGCTTTCCTCTTCTTTTATATACTGCTCTGTTCTTATCATCTGGATGATCAATACATTGTTTTACGGAATCTACCATATCCACTCTCAGCCACAGACTCACAAAGGGAATAACGTCAATACGGGACACAGTCAGGCCTCCTGGCTGAGAACAATCACTGCTCTCATTTAGCACTTAGCATAAAAATGGGAAAAGAGCAAGATGGGTTTTCTGAAAGGGGTAATATTATCAAAAGGAGAAGCTGAGTTGCAGCTATTTGCAAAACCACCTTTAATTTATAAAACATTTCCATTCCAATTTTAGTTAGAAATATTTTTAAAGAAAATAAACCTCATTTTTTAACTGGTGCATAGAATTTTGTGTTAATGCATTTTCAGAATTTGCATTCTGAAATGTTGAAAAAGTAGTACAAAATGATGTTCTAGAGGCAACACTCAAGGCAAAACTGCTTAAAGGCCCTTGAGTTAATAAGAGCAGAAAACCAATTTTTCTTCAAACACCTTATTGGACAGTTAAGTTTAGGAGAAACTCAGCAATAAAACGACTGAACAAGTGACAAAGTATTCATTCTCTTCAGCTGGGTTTCCTTTACACAGTGTCCTGATTTCAGTCAGGACAGAGTTAATTTTTGCAGTTGCCAGGAGGGGGTATGGCCAGGACCCAGAGAGTTATTCTATACCACCTCACATCATTGTCGGGGGCAGGGGAAGGGAGTATCTTCCAGGGAGAAGGGGTTCCTTTGTTTGAGTAAGCTTGGCATAAGAAGCAGTGGGGTAATGCCAGTTCCAAGCCAGAGGGAGTGGTTGTATTAATGGCAGTTCTGAGCCACAGGGAGTAGCTGGGATATCGTGGCTGCGGTGGGGTCAGGCTCTGAGTGAGGATTTTGCATGAGAGTCACTCTCTCTTTTGTACACTTCTGTTATTAATATTGTTGCTGTTACTGCTTGCTTTCTTATCTTGTTGTTGTCACTGTTCTTTTTCTTATCTCATTACTGTTTCCAGTAAATTGTTCTTATCGCAACCGATGGTCTTTACCTTTTGTGCCTCCAATTCTCCTTTCTAGCTCACTGCAAGGGGAGGAGGAGCAAGCAAATAGCAGCATGGTTTGGAGAGCCCCAGTGGAAGCACTAAATTGGGGAGTACCATTCCTAAATCATGACACACACGAATGATGAATATTCCGTATCTTCTAAGAAACAATGAGATGTCATTAGCTGAGCAACCAAAACTACTTTAGCCTTTGCCAAAACTAACAACTCAGTTACTTTCCATGTACAATACAAATTTTTAACATTATAAGCTTAAGTTATTATTATTTTTAAGTTATTATTATTTTTTAGGCACCTAGTCTAGTGTCCTGAATGGTTCAGCAACCTCAGTCTACACTGCAAAAAGTGGAGGAAAATGGATGCTCCCACAGAGTGCTCCTCACAGTACCCCAATTAGCCTTCTGCTCTGAACACTATCTCATTCCCTCCTGACAATACAAGTAGCAGACAGAAATTTCCTTCCTAACCAAGAAACCCAAGGTAGGTGTCTTTCTTAGAGAACTTGACTGTTCCCAATAATCATGGTGCAGTTTTCAAACTTAACTTGCAATGGCTGTTGTTGGGAAATCCTGATATGATTGTTACCTAATGCACATGTATCACTGTTAAGTATTAATACTCAAGGACAGACCATCATGTTCTTAAGGTTGCAATAAAGACAAGAGATGCAGCTATTGTGGTCTGGACTAGAGAAATGCTTCAAATTTTAACCTGACAGTATCCTGAAGCTGTAAAACAACAGAGATTTTTGCTGTGACTTCATTATGCCCCACGTTAGACCCAGCATGAGCAAAGGCTTGGAATGGTACACAAACAAATCTGAAAATCAAGGCAATAATTGATTAAACTGGGTGCCAGAGGACTAGGTGTCCAGATTGAGGATGTCTCATTTTCTTGAAATATAAACTTTAAAGACAGGTTAAATAATTCGATTGCAAAAATTTTAAGCATAAAAAAAAAAAAAGCTAGAAGCTACTCAGATCAATTTACACATATTTATGGCTATGAAATGTTAAGCACATTTACAACATGTAGCTCAAGTACACTTTTTTCATTAGGTATACCTTATGCTTACCCAAGGATGCTTTTTCTTGCCTTTCCCACAAACCTGAAACACCTGCAGTCAGTCTCAGCTTATAATAACATCCACAGCTGCATTTGGGGCTCTGCCTGGTGACTAAGGGCCTGTTGTTATGCCTTGGGCCATATGTTTAGCCCCATCAGTCATCAAATCAGTAGCAACATTCACCCCTGATCATTATCACTTCAGCCAATAGAGATGAAACCTTACCAGTGCAATTAGAGTGTGATAACTGCAGATATGCAAGCACATCAGATCATTCCCTACCATCCACAATATGTGTAAAAATAATTCTTCCAGGTGGTTCAAAGCAGTTGGCTATGTGCCTAACAACTCACTGAGGCATTCTGGGATTGCATAATAAAATACTACTTGTCATGTAGTATTTTAATTATTGTTTTCAGCTCTCAGAATTTCAGTAAACTGGGCGTACTGCTTAATGAGTTTATACTAAGCCAGAGGCATTGTATCACAAGTAAAAGAGAGCAATGCTACTATATTGTACTGGATATACTATTACCCCAACACAGTAAGCTTTTCAGTCTCTCATGAAAAAAAAAATCAATTTACTGTAGACTTTTCTTCAGCATGCCTGGATCTTAAACTCTGTGAGAATGATAAATGCTATATATGATAAACTCCTTGTGTTAATATTATCACAGCATGCTTAAAATGTGTCTGGAGAATAGATGAGAGGGCTCCTCAAGCTAGGAGACTGCAAAAAGAGAATGATCATCCTCTCATGTTATGTAAACTCACCTTCACTCCCTTACGTATGGACATCTCCCTGCTTTTTGAATCAATGACATCGAGCATAAATGCTTGAGGTAAAAACCCCCAAACATCTGAGTCACATTAGCAGAAAATTTCTTAAAAGCAAACCAGACATGTAGGAAATTGAGCAGAAGGAAATGGATATAAACAAAAATCCAGAGAAGGAAGAGTTCTTACTTTGCTGTTCTCTAAGAACTTATATCTACCTTTTCTCCCGTGTATTTCAAATAGCTTTCCAAGGCCATACAAACCTGTAGTTTATAAATGAGAAAACAGAAGAACAATGAAGGTCAACTACATGATTTAATATAAAGACATCTATGTGACAAATGTAAAATACATGGGTTCCCTTGGCTAGTGGGCTCTTCTCATTCTTTCAGAATTATCTAAGCTTACACTGCACAGTAAAATAATATTTTATCAATTTTTACTGCCATTAGCAGTAGAGAACAAATTCAGCTCTTGGAAGATGAGCTGGATTTTATTCTGGTTTATTTATCATCAAAAGAACTGTTAATTAAATTGTCAGTGCAAAATATCACTGTAGATGCATCAACCCAAAATAACCCAGCTTGGCTTTCGGTGTTTATTAGATTCTCGAGTATATTTTCCTGCTCATGATCATGAAAAAAAACCACAAAAAAAACCAAAAAACCCCACCCCAAACACATACAACCCCCTCCCCCACCAAAAGAAACCAACCAAACAAAACCCAGAGAAACAAAAACCCTAAGAGAAGCTTTTAAATGGAAATTTATAGAGAAGACACTGGAAAACAATCCTCATGGAATGAAAATGTTAGTGGTTACTACCCTTGTCAGCAGGGCAACACCAATGTGGAGATATGTTAGATGCCCCTCATCAGTCTTTCTGCTCCTGCTGGTGGTGCAATAGCGGATGGACAGGCCAAGCCACCAATGGTACAATGCAGAGATAGAGGGAGGAAGGGGTCTGCAAGCAATCCTGAGAAATTTCTCCCAAAGACGTGCAGTTCAGGGAGATCACAGTGCACTCAGCCCAGAAAATGCTTACTCATAAGAGCATTCCATTAGCACTCGGAGATGGAGCCAGAGCATGTTGGCACTGCTTGAAAAGAAGTTGAGGAGCAGCACGCTGTACAGCAAACCTGTGACAGGATGCTGGGCCCTTGCTTTGGACAAACATTTTGTTGGTTACAGCAGGGGCTTCAGTGTCCTCTGTAGATGCATGAGAATCTTCAGGTGCCCTCCAAGGAGCTGTAGGAGGCAATCTGGAAAACCTATTCTGTTGTCAATAGGTTGAAATTCTCTCTGTGGTAATCTGCAACTACACAGCATGGCCCATGAATTCAAAAATGCTGAAATTTGATTAAAATAATAAGTTGTTTGCTCAGTCTTGAAATCCTGGAGGCAGCTGGTGAGTGTAATCAATACTGTTCACCTCTCATAAGTGCCCAGAGGAGAAAATGAGAGCTGCTGGAGGTATCCTGAGAGTCAGGAGATGCCCAAAGTGCTGACTACATGGCCAGTGCTCTGCTCCATAGGGAATGTAGACAATCATTGCTGCAAGAAATCATTCTGCTTGTCTGAGAGAATGAAGTGACTCTTTTGGTCAGTGAACACCTTGACTTGTCCTTTGTGCAATGCCTTGGCTTTTGCAAGGTTAAGGCTGAAGAGGAATTGTGCCAGAACCAACCCTCTCCCTCTTCTTCCCCAAGTGATGAATTCTCATGTTGATACTTCCAAGGAGAATGCATGGGAAGAGAAGTGACCATGTTTAATGTTTGTTTCAATTCCTACCGTATCTATCCAAATCTCTCCCTACATCTGCTCATCCTTTATTTATGTAATTACTACCCAATTTCAATTGACAATGCCAAAGCCCTCTTGCTCATCCCCTCTTTGGTCTTACTCTACTTTCCCTCCAGTGCCAATAGCCTGAAAGCAGGTATTAGTATGTGTTTTAACAGGAAGTTGCACAGTATCTGGGGCATCTTTTTCAGACAAAATAACATGACTGTCTTGATTTCATGTTGTTTTTATTCAGAAACTTATTTTCTTAAAAATATTTCACAGTCCTTGATGTTTACCCCTTTTCTGTGCTGGATGCTAGCAGAACATGGGCTTTGCCAGCCAGCAATTCCCTTTGGAGTCAGACCACTATGCTAGCCACCAAACTGTACTTCCTGAAAGGGCAAAATAAGCTTATCATCAACCCTGACAATCCTTGGGGCAGAAAACCAAGACCTAGACTTCAGAGAATATTTCTGAGGGAGAAAATAACTCCTTGTCCATTTTGTTATAACTTGATCAATGTCCTTTGCACTTTATCTCTGTCATGGTTTCACCCCGGCCGGGAACTAAGCCTCATACACCTGCTCACTCACTCTCTCACCAACAGGATGAAGGAGAGAATCCAAAGGGTAAAAGTGAGAAAACACATGCATTAAGAGAAAGACAATTTAATAGGTAAAGCAAAAGACTCATGAACAAGCAAAGTAAAACAAGAAATTAATTCATTGCTTCTCATGGCAGGCTGCCTCCAGGAAAGCAGGACTCCATCACGCATAACAGCGATTTGGGAAGACAAACACCATCATTCTGAACAGCCCCCCGTTCCTTCATCCTCCTCCAGCTTTGTATGCTGAGCATGATGCCATATGGTCTGGGATATCCCTGTGGTCAGTTGGGGTCAGCTGTCCCAGCTGTGTCACCTCCCAACTCCTTGTGCATCCCCAGCCTCCTCGCTGATGAGGTGGTGAGAGGAGCAGAAAAGGCCTTAGCAGTAAGCACTGCTCATCAACAAGGAAAACATCCCTATATTATCAACATTGTTTTCAACACAAATCCAAAACACAGACCCATCCTAGCTACTGTAAAGAAAATTAATTCTATCCCTGCCCAAACTGGCAGAGTCTCTCAATATTGCTTTTCTTCTTCTATTTATTTCTCTTCTCAGTACCTTGCACCATAAGGTGGTTTTTGCTGTTTTCTTCTAGATACAGCTTCACTGGTCCTTCCACCACAGTCTTAATTTAGTTTTCTATAAAAGGGGCCATGGACAGCTGCTTATACTCCCTACTGAATTCGTTACTATCAAACGAGATTGAGACACTAATTGAACCCAAGAAAAATGCTGTGGCCAAACTAGAAGACTGAGCCTACAGCCTTGAGATTTCAAAAAATTAAAAGGTAATCAGAGACTCCTCTGGAGATAAGAAAATCTTTTCACTGAATGAATCATCTATAATGATTGTATTGCTGTTAAAAATACAATGTGTAAATGCAGGAAAATAGCAATAAATATTTTTATGACTGATGGGTCATAAGGAATTCTCTAGTGCTTTCTCTCAATGATGACACAATTTACTGTGACTGAACCTACTCAGTGCAAATCCTCCAAAGAAAACATGCACAGATTATGGTGAGGATGTCCAGATAAATAACACTGCTCCCTCAATTTATTAGTAAACCTATTTCCTATTACGAAGTTGATACATTAAGGTTTGTGGAACGGGGATTTTCTCAGAAACATCAAAAAAAGGTCGAACCATGTGTTCCTAAAATCTGACGCCTTTGTGATACCCCAAAATGGAGATTACATTCTACCTATGCAATATATTTCCATGACTTTGCTTGGGAAGGACATATTCATTCATGCCTTTTCACAAAACTGAGTGCAACTGCACTTTGTATTATCTCAGAAATACCAGCATTTTAGTACTGAAAAAATATTACTGTATGTAAAAAAATAGTAGTTGCAGAATTACTGGGAGGAGAAAGAGGGGTTTCCTATATAATTTACATGATATACACAGATACATACTATTGTTCCACAGAATGACAATATAATAACTGCTATCTCAAAAGTACGTATTCAGGGTGACTGCAGTTAAATATATCAGATCAGGCTAATACAAATCTTGACTTCCTTGAGTTTCAAAGACTAAATCATACCCTTTTAAATTTGGAATTCAAAAAGTGTTTGGAACCAGTATAAGGAGAAGTTGACAAAAAAAAGCATAATCAAAGAAGTTCAAGCTATCTTGAGTGAAACTGAATGGAATATTTCATAGAAGCATAGAATATCCTGATTTCAAAGGGTCTCAAAAGAATCATTGAATCCACCTCCTGGCCCTGCACAGGAACAACCCCAAAAATCATACCATGAACATTTGGAAAAGAACATAAAAAAAATGTTCCTTTCCTGCATTTTATAATGTGCTTGATCTATATTTTTGCATTGGAGATCATAGTTTCAGCAACGGCTCTACCATTGTTGCTCTACTGCCTTTACAAGTAATGAAAAAGAACAAAATTTCCCTGTATTTCAGAAATATGATAACACCATTCTAGAATTACCCAAAGAGGTTATAATGCAACTTCTGGCAAGCAGGGTATATGAGAAAAAATCAGGGCAATTCTTAGAAGGAAATCATGGCAGACCACTGTCAGTCCCATGGCATGGTTCCAGCTCCACAAGGACTCTGAGGCACTGCCATGGTAGGACTAGAAGGCAATCCCACGGGCACAAGGCAAACACTGATGGTGACCCCTTATATACCAGAATGCACAGGGGTGGCAGTCTCTGCCCACTTCCAAAACTGGGGTCCTTTAGCAAAATGCTCAGCTTACTGCCCTCTTTGGGCACACCTGCTGCACGCTCTCCACTTGGGTCATTCACTAAATTCTGCAATGCAACTCTTAGACAGTACATTCCAACCTCCAGCAAAATACCAATGACTAGGAATGACTTATTAAAGAGCATATAAAGAAGAAAGAAATAAAAGATCAGAGGAAAAATATTCTTAAATTGTCTTTATTTTGTGTCAGCCTACTAGAATGCATGGAACAGACAAATAAATAGTAGACAGAAAACACAGGGAAACAAAAAAAATGCTAAGATGATGCTGCAAAATCGTACCAATAATAATGTTGCTAATAATAACAAAGTGTACAAAAGGGGAAAGGAACCAGACAGTCAGTCTTGTAAGTGGTCTGAATTAACTCTTTGTTTTGGGACATATAAAATGAAGTTAACCATTCTTACTGTTTATGTTATTCGAGTATGAAGATCTATATAAAAAGTATGAGATTTTGTGGTAGCTGAAACAGTTAAAGGACTGGATGACTGTAGCAGTAAGACTAAAGGCTACACCAGTAGAATGGCTAAACCTTTTTTAGGCAATATCAGTCACAAACTATTCCCTCAGGAATAGGACTCACTGTAATTTTCTACATAGTAAGAGAACTAGAATGAAAGGCCCCATCAAGATCCTTGCAGGAATATAGCTGCATGCACAAAAAATCCTGGGCAAGGGTGCAAAATGATGCACTACCCTGGTTGCAGCTATGAAATATGTGAAATTGCTGTAGCCTTGAAGAGTTGTGATGTTCCCAGTGCAGGACAAGGTTCTGTTGGACCTTTGCAGTAGGAAGATTGGGCAGTTCCCCCCATTCTGTGTTCAGAAGCCTGTCATTGCACTGTATGAATTACGCTTGCCTGAATTTTTTGCTTCGTATTCTCTATATGGTAGCAATATGCTATTTCTATTGTAGTGTGCTCAAGAGAACAAGAGAATGGACCCTTGTAAAATAATAATAAGCAATTTTAAATCCTACAGAACTAGCAGAGCTAGCAGGGAACCTCAGCAAAGTATTTTAAGGCATGTCTTAAGATTAGATGAGAATATCTTGTAAAATATCTACTTGCTGTTCAGTTTCCAGAGGCAGCTTTAGACAATTCAGCTTGGAAAGAAAACAAAACAAAAAAACCCAAATGAAAACTTTGCTTTAGAGCACCTCGATGTGCTTTTGCCACCTGAGTAGCTAGGATGGAGTAGCATTAGGCTGACAGCCCACAAATATGGGCTTGCAGTGAGTTACAAGACTAACACCTGACACAGAAAGTCGCTGATGGTTCTCTAGCAGGGCCATGCACAGGGTGTGCTGCCAGGGCACAGACTTCAGGCAGACAGACTTTAGGCAGCCTGAACATGGGTGTCATGGGAGCCAACAACACGGTGCAGGAACTCTCAGCTTCCAGCTGCCTCCCAAATTAAGGAGATGATAGTGCACACCTAGTCATTCAAAATCCACCACAGCTTGTTTTACCCTGTCTTAAGTCAAGAGTGAGCTCTAAAACTGGGTCGAAAGGAAGCATATGTGGGGACTCTGGACTGCAGGGCTGCTCAGGTTCATGTGGCAGGACATACATTGCATTTTACCCTTAGAAGCTAAGTGAAATTCTGTATCTTGCAGTTCTTCAATAAGAATTTAAAAGCTGCCAAACCCATTTCCTGAAACCCAAACTATATCCCGCATCAACAGACCATTGTCCCTCTTGTTCAGAACGGTACAAAACGGAACCCTGAGTTGAAAGGAAGCTCAAAACTATGGCCTAATGCTAATTACTTAGTCTTACTATTGTAAGACAGCCGATGATGTTTTATTTATCCATCCAGCTTTGTGGTACAATGGGTATCACTGCTTTCAATGTTTTTATTTTCATTTATTGCTGAATTTTAAGTGTTATCCTAATTAGTAAACATGATCTAATTATTTCAAACCTCTCTATTTTCCCTTCAACAGTGGAGAAGCAATCTTTTTTTTTTTCATGTAAAGCTATGTGTTCTTTTCTTAGCAAATTTCAGGATAAAATTACACAAAATCATTATTTTCTAATATGTCTTTTTTTAATAGTCAAGAGGAAATTTTTTCAATTAATTCTCATTGCAGTTAAATAAAGTATTCTTTCTTTTTTTTGTTTCTAACTTCTTTTTCCACTGAACAGATGGAAATTACTCTGATAAAAAATAATTAACTTTTTCCCCTGGCAACTAAAGCAAAATGTTACTTGGTGTTATTTTTCTCTCACTTCAAGACAGAAAGCTGAAAGTGAGAGAAAATGTTATTTTTAAAAGCACTAGTGTTGCTTTCTTCACTTTTTTTTTTTAATATTTAACTTCTCTTTTACTATGGGGAAAGTGGGAGGAGTAGGAAACAGATGAAATACCAACTGAAACGGGTATTTCACCATGAGCAAATAAAATTTTTCTCTCCTTTGCAATTTAAAAAGTAATCATTTAAATTCAAGTAATATAATTTAAAATACTTGAAATGAATGATCAGTAACTTTTATTTTGTATGTAGATCAAAATAAAGCCTGCCATCTTAAAACGTGAAGTTATTTCCCCTCTTAAATTAAGAGTCTTTCATGGACTCTGAGTCTCTCATGGAGTCCAAATCTCTGGCTGCTCATCCACGTACAGCTCTCTCTGGTGATCCTGGCTTTTACCATATCACTGCTGCAGGAGAAGCTCCTCCGGCAGCACCAGCTGGAGGGTATTAAGAGATGAGGATGCTCCCCTGCCTGAAAAAATGGTGGAAGGCAAGAGTTGTCTTTATGAACCCCATATCCAGGTGCTTGCAGGGACATGAAGGGCTCATGACTAATCACATCATGGCCAGTGGCTGGAGGGTGACACTTCTGCTCTGCTGGGATCAGGGTAGCATACTGACTGTCCCTCTGCACTTCTGCTGCTCTTGAGTGCTCTGCTGAGTTGCCCTGAAGGAGCATCACAGGGAAGAGACTCTGGGAGGTAAAGGCTGGACCATGTGGGGAGGGTAGAGCTGCTGACTGCGGGAAATGTGGAGTGTGGGGTCACACATGGGGGAGTGGGAGTATTGGGAGTGATGGTCACATTGGGAAGGCATTAGGTAAGGTAGGAAATGTTACAAGTATTATCTGCTATAATATTGGTGCCATATTCTTGACTTCATCATGCATCAGGAAACACTTTCACATTGAGAGTGATGGAGCAGTAGCACAGGTTGCCAAGAGAGGTGATGGAGTCTCCATCTGTGGAGATACTCAAACCCCACTGAAACAGCTGTCAGAAACATACTGTAAGTGGCCCTGCTTGAGCAGAATTAGACAAGATGACCTCCAGAGATCCCTTCTGATGCCAGCTATTCTGTGATTCTGTCACCTCTGGTGTAGACTGGCAAAGCTTCATCTCTAGAAATTAGAGCTTCCTCCCTATCCTTATGAAATCCTACCCACTTTAGGAACGTGTTTCATGACACATTGTGCAGTCCTCAGATTGGCATTTCTCTCAGTGAAGACAGCCTTCTGAGACACTTCACTTTCAGTGAAGTTCTTAAATTCAAAGAATCATAGAATATTCTAAGTTGGAAGGGACCCACAAGGATCATCAAGTCCAACTCCTGCACAGGACCATCCGTAAGAGTCCCACTATGTGCCTGAAAGTATTGTCCAAGCGCTTCTTGAACTCAGACAGGCTTGGTGCTGTGACCACTTCCCTGGGGAGCCTATTCCAGTGCCCAGTGCTCTGGGTGAGGAACCTTTCCCAATATCCAATCCAAATCTTCCCTGAAAGAGCTTCATGCCATTCCCTCTGGTCCTGTCAGTGGTCACCAGAGAGGAGAGAGTCACCAGTGTCTGCTCCTCCAGTTCCCCTTGTGAGAAAGCTGTAGACTGTGATGAGGTCTTTGCTCAAACTACTCCAAAATGAATAAACCAAGTTATCTCAGATACTCCTCCTATGGCTTCCCCTCAAGGCCCTTCACCATCTTTGTTGCCTTCCTTTGGACACTCTCTAAGAGCTCAGTATCTTTCTTATATTGCAGTGCCCAAAGCTGCACACAATATTCAAGGTGAGGCTGCCCCAGTGCAGAGCAGAGCGGGACAATCACTTCCCTCAAGCGACTGAGGACGCTTTGTCTGATGCCCTCCAGTACACGGTTGGTCCTCCTGGCTGCCAGGGCTCTGCTGACTCATATTCAACCCCCAGTCCCTTTCTGCAGCACTGCTCTCCACCTTCTCATTCCCCAGTCTGGATGTCAGTCGATCTGAAGTAATTCCCATGGGTATGTAATTCTCTTTATGCCAGGAATGACATTTGGCCTCAGACAAAGGGCCAACCTAAGGGTTTGTACATCACTGAAACCTCATTTAAAACTTGAAGACAGGACTTGAATGAAACCTGAGTATTAGTGGGTAACAAATGGCACATACCACCAAGATTCATGTTTTAGACTTCAAGCACTTTATTTAAAACTGCCTCTTTGCTTTAAAAATTACTACATCTAAAAAATACAGCTTTATATGTAATGTTTGACCATATTCAACTTGGGGACTCCAATTTGAACACACTAAAACAGTAAAACCAAACCAAAACATACAAAAGCCAGACAGGTGAAGGTCTCAATCACTGTCTCTTTGAAATAGCAAGACATATTCCACAGTCCAACAATTTTGTTCTTTCTTCTACTGAAAAAAATCTATGTGATTTAGCTGTAGCTAGTCAGCTGGTATTGCTTTCAAACAGTGAGGGTCACTGGATACTAAGTCAGCTTTATGCAGCACATCTCCACATTTCACTGCGCAGTAGACCTGATGATACGCTCCATATTGCAGAATGTAAATGGGTATCCAGATAGGGAAAGGTGATGACAAACAAATCTACCTGACTGAGATACCAAGAGGACAAGTCACAGTGTGAACCTGACCACAGGGTCGGGTCCCTGCAGCTTCCTCAGAGACATGTTCAAGAAGTTAAAGCATCTTTTCTTGTCTACCTTCCATCTCAGATGATGTGGCATATGCTTTTGAATAGACAAAGGCAGAGGTCTGCATCTGTTGAAGAGCACAAGGCAGAAGACCATTTTCTTCTGAAGGCAACCTCTTGTCTTTAGAGTTTTAATGTGTGACACGTCCTCCATCACAAGACAGTTTGACTGTAACAGTTCACCTTTTTTTATATACCGTATTCTAGCTGCACACTATTATACAGTGCTGTATAAAATAGAAGACTACCTGAGCAAGTTATTTCAGACATAACTGTATTCCCTATGTATATGTAAGCATTTTCTTCCCTGATAAAATACATTCTCTTCACCTCTTACTTCTCAAACTCACAGGCACCTTTCCAGTTATGGATGTCTTAATTTTTCCTTAAAATCAGAAAGTGCTTAAAAGCACATATAATGCCTTTTGAGTACTGGTGTGCATTTCTCAGAGTATCATATTTAACCTCCTGTGCTCGTGATGCAAGTAATCATTTTACCTTCATGTCCAGGAACCATTATCAGTCTATGCTGCAACCAGTCGGCAAGTTCCCTTGGCAAGTCTCTTCCATGCTCCAGAGACTAGCTGCTCTTGTTGGTGATCAAAATAAAGGCACATCCCACAGCTAGGTATTGCAGCGGGAGAAGCCTGAAGCTAGTTTTCTCCATGTGGCAAGTCTTGAGGGTATCTATAATTAGAATAGATTATTAGGGAGGGGGTCATACAGGACATGCCCACAAGGGGATGGACATTATACCATCCCATGGAAACTGACAGGATCAGTAAGGAAACAGTAAAGTCACAGTGGGGCTCAGATGAACAGGGGTACCCAAAAAGTAGTACTCTGTTCCTTTGAATACCTCGCAAACTTTAAAACTGCTGCTAGTTCTCCTGCATCTCTGCCATTGCATTTGTTTTATCAGCAGTGTCAGCTGTAGTGAAGAATGAGCTCCGATGCTCTTTACTACTGTGTCATCTCAGACACCTAATATGGCTGTGAAAACGCCTGTCTGTACTCTATAACCTTCAGACTAATGGCAGCTTAGAAAAACAGTCTACTTTTGATGCAACATCCAAATGCATCATGCCATATAAGCCAAGGCTCTCAGAGCTGTAGTGATGCAGAGGAACTAGTCATATTAAAAACACTAGCTACTATAGACAGATACAATATTATGGACCAGCACGTTTAACACTGGTGTTTCAAACTTAGTAGTGACAACTTGAAATGCATGTTAATAAGTCCACTGTGCCCTGGAACTAAGTACAAAGAAAACAGGTCTGATGTATTGGTTCATCCAGGCAAGCACTCCATTTCTGAGCAGCAGGCAGTGCATTTGAGCACCCAGTACTGGAAGAAGCTTCACTCAGAGGAGCGTCTTCTTAGTCAGGGACCAGAAGTTACCTTAAAAAACAGGTTGTAAAAGTTTATATCCTTTCCTAGGTCGCAATGAAATTTCTCCTGCATCATTTCAGCCATATAAACAAGAGGTTTAGTGTAAAGCAGTGTGTTGCTTATGTCAGTAAAATGAGAGGAACATTTCATAGAGGATGATTTATTTGACTGCTCTAAGCCATTTTAAGAGAGGGTAAAACACTTTTAGGAGGTGGTTATCTTTTCAGTGGGTCTCAGTGAGTGCTGGGGAGCAGTTTGTAACATCAACATGAAGGCAAATCAAACTTTTGGTTTTGTAACTGTAGAGGTTTTCCAATACCATTGCTCCCTGGAGTTGCTTGAGCCTGGTAAAAATTTGTTACCCAAAACCTTTCGAACTTCTTGAGCTTTAAGAATATGGGTTTCAGCAGCTTGTCCAAAACCAGTGTTTTTCTGGTGTATGTCATATATCCATGGGCATTAAATATGTGCAGAAAGGTTATGTCTGAAATATTGTATTAAGCGAACTGCTTTCAAGTGAAAAAAGTTATCAAGAATATTTAAATTGCTGGGTGGGGGTGTGCATTTAAGTATGATCCAAATTTTGCTGCAGTGCTACAGCAAGATGCAGGAGAGAGGACTCTTGGCCTTGGGTAGTGGCACTGCTTTCACCCATCGGCTGCTGGAGTCCCGATGCTGGCCTTCCCAGATAAGCTCCCCGGGTCTGCCAGGGCATCACCTGCGGCTCCTCACCACCCTCCTTCAAGGCTGGGACCCCCGGCAAGCCTCTGGGTGACCAGCCCGGCAGGGTGACGCCCACGCTGGTCCCGAGGAGCCAGGGACGCCGGGGCGCGGTGCCGGGGCCCGGCGGGGCTGCGCGGGCCCGGGGTCCCACCGCCAGGGCCGGGAGCCGGGTACAGCCCTTGGCGTCCCCTCGGGGCGTTGTTCGCCCCCTGCGTCCTTCCTGCTTCCGGGGGCCGCCGCGGGGAGGATTTGCCGCAGATGACATCAGCTGTGGATGCTGGAAAAGCGGCGGCGGCGGCGCGGAGGATGCGCCGGCTCCCCCCCTTCCTCCTCCTCCTCACCATGTCCCTGCCCTGCACCGTCTCCGTATAAAAGCGCCGCCGCCTCCCCACCCGCCTTCACTCTCTCCCTGCTGCCTGCGGAGCCATCGCCGAGCGGCCCCTGTCCCCTCAGCGCCCCGGAGCCGCGGGGCGGAGGCGATGGCCACCGTGGTGGTGGAAGTGGACTCGGAGCCCTCCTGCAGCATCGCCAACCCCACCTCCACCTCGCCCAGCCTCTCTCACCGCTTCCTGGACAGCAAGTTTTACCTACTGGTGGTCATCGGTGAGCTGGTGACCGAGGAGCACCTGCGGCGGGCTATCGCCAACATCGAGCGAGGTGAGGCGGCGGGAGCCGAGGCGCCACAGGCAGCGCCGCGACCCTCCCCGCCGGCGCGCTGCCCCTCCCTGGGCGCGGCCGGGGTCGCCGCCCGGACACCCATCCCGCGCCAGCCGCCCAGCAGCGGTCTGCGGCTCTTCATTCCCGAGGGTCCCGCCGCAATACCCCAGCCACCCCCCATCCTTCCCCGGCGGGGTACGGGCGCGGCGGGGCGGCGGCTGCGGGAGCCGCAGCGAGCCCCCCGCCCGCCATGGCGGGGCGGAGGGGCCGGGCGGGAGCGCAGCGCCCGCCGCCCAGCCCGTCTGCCCGGAGACACCGGCGGGTGGGCGTGGCGCGGTCCGCACTGCGGTCCCGATGGCAGCCTGGGGCGGACAAAGGGCGGCTGAGGATGGGGTGGGTGGGCTGGAGCTGCGGGGTGGCTGCTGCCCGCAGTCCCCCGTTCCTCGCCGCCAGACCAAACCGGCGGGTTCAGGGCGTTTTCCCCCTCGGTGGTAGGGGCTGCGCGAGTCGGAGCGCAGCCGCGCCTTTGTGTCTAACTTTGGGTGGTGGGACTTTTCTCCCGTCTGGGGAATTTTTCAGGACCCAAGCTCTATATACGCATATATGTATTCCAATAAAGATAACCCATGTGAGTAACAATGCTATTACTTGAGTGCTCAGCCTCGTTACTGTCCGGCTGCGGGCTGCTCTGACTCGGTGTTTATTTGTCCTTTTTCTTTAAACAGCGATGCAGGATTGTATTGCAAGTGAAACGACAGTTTAATAAGTTTTCTTTGTGGTTTATGATACAACAGATTGCAGCGTATATGCAGAGAGGGGGGAAAAAAACGTTGCAGTATTAGTGGAATGAAGCACAAAGAAAATTATTGCCAGAACCTATAGTTTGTTAAACTCAGTTTATACCTGATTTTATATCATGCATTTTTTGTTCTGAGCTGGAGAAAGCCGAGATTTCAGAAACCTGCTATTGTTAGAGGGAAGGAAGAGACCTCGGAATGGGGAATTGATAGCAGCCTTGTCATGTAGGTGTGGTTCAGCAGTACAGCTAGGACCTCATCTGTCTCTATTGTTGCTTTCTCAACCATTGTTGCTTTAGTTGGCTATTTCTCTGGATTCTTTTTCATGATGCCTTGTGGTAAAAGGCTTCCTCATCTCAGCTAACCAGTTTCTCCATGACCTGTTCATCTTTATTGCTACCATTGTCTCCTAGGAAGAACGAACTACTGAGGCAGGTGCTTTGTCATTCAGAGCCTCTTCAGCACTGCACTTTCTTAATTCTATCTAATTTTCAATCGTGTCAAAGTGAATTGGCTGCATTTTAATTAAATTGTTAAAATTGTAGAACAAACTTAAAATTTCTTCCCTCAAAACAGCCAATACCCTTCCTCTGAAGAAATGCTCTTCAGTCTCTTCTTGAATCTTCTATTGCTGCTGCATAGCTCAGTTGCTGCTATCTCCTGCCACTAAGCAAAACGCCCATTTACAGGTTTAGATATTCAAAGGGAACATTTTGGCTTTTTAATTCGTAATTTTGGATTAGAAGTCACCTTGCTGCTCCTAGTATCAGACCACCTGATTGAAATTTTTGCCTGCTAGGAGGAATCCTTCATGAAATTTTGAGGTACATTGTTCTGGATGGGAGTCTGAAGCTCTATCTACTTGAGACAAATATGGGCTCAGCTAGTATCTTTCTCTTTGGAGAGTCTGCTGTAGTCTGGAAAAAACCACTTCTTTCAACTTTTATGCTCAAAAGAGCTTTAAATGCATTTTGGTTCTTGATAACTCAGCCTCCCTGCCTTCTCTGGTACATCTCCTGAGTACCATCACTGAAAACTGTGGATTTGTGCACCAAACTGCAGAGCAACGTGTCGAAGAAAACATCTGCTGATAACACATCAGTGGCGTGATGCTACGCAACCTGGTGGAATGCAGAGTCATTTCTTAATATATCATGAGGAGGGAATGGCGTGGCAAGATGCATTTTCAGTAATTACATTTGGAATGTGACTTTGCTAAGGGCACAATCTTCCAACACGCTATCCACCAAAAGAGAAGAAGGGAGTGAAGAGAAAGCTTCAAGTTTTTTCCACTGATTTGGCAAATGCTACTGGGTGTGCCCTGCCTGCTGTCTTATTAGTCCTGTGTCTAGTGGCATTGCACCTGAAGACTGCAGAAAGAAAGAAATAGCTCCAATTCAGCCATGTTTACAGCAGTTATGTCCATGCTGTTAATGATTTACATCATTTGATTGACCTTGGATTTTAGTTCCAGGTTTACCTTCATTCTACCCCAGACCTTATTTTGTTATATCAAGTATTTAATACATTATGCTACTCTGTAATGTACATGCATAATTTTTGCATCCAGACTGCTGAATGATGCAGTGGCAGATTTGGGACATTCTATCCAAATGTCCAGCTTCGGCTTCTAGGACTTCTGCGTGCATAGGGCATATAGGCTTTTTTTAAACTGTTTATTTGTTTTTCTTTTTTTTCCTATTTATTTTGTGTTGAGTCCTGTATTTTGGACATTGCCTGGCTCAGCATTCTTGATTACATCTAGTCAGAATCTTATCCCTTGTGTTTGCGACAGAAACAGCTAGGCATAGTGGACAGGTCCTATCATTAGCAGCATTGCTGAATCATAGTCCATATCGCTTAACTGATACTCCAGAGAGCTTCGTAGTCTCTCCACACAAGCTTGGTGTGATAGGCCAGTGAGCTGGTTATCTTCAAGCTTCTTGAAGTTCAGCATTCATTCATTCAGCATACTTCAACTTTATGATCAATATTGGTTTAACAGTTATAGTTTTCATATACGCTCTGCGTATGGTATTATATCATCTTTGCTTTCTTGCTCTCAAGTATTCCAACACCTGGAAAATATTAAAGTCTGTTGAACTGTCTTTGTCTGCCAAAACTTGCCCCAAAAATGCACCATATGGCTGAGAGATTTTTGATAAAAGAAAATAAGGAGACTTGCAGAAGAAGCTTGCTGCTTATGCCTCAGAACAATGATGCATCACTCAGAAAGTGGAGGTGGCTGGTTATAGCTGAGTTATTTTTCTCAAGTGGTTATACATAATACTGTATTTTCAAATTTTTCCAGAGATTCAAGTGGTAGCCACTTAATAGCTCGTAGCATATTACAATAGTAAGCATGCTTCTGCATGGACTTAGATGCTGACAAGGAAAAGCCCTGGATGCATTCTCCTTGAAGAGGCTTCAGGCTGTTGAAATGCAGATGTTCATATTTGCATGGAGAACCTATTCAGAGCTGCAGTGGGAGACTGGCACTGTAGATCTGGTTTCTCTGCTATTCCCTCTCTTCTTCTCATCATTCAGCCCAGCAACATGGCTTCTACCATCTAAGCCCCCATGCTTCTGCTGGCTTGAAACAAAATGTATAACATGGGAAGTGGCATTGACAGTAACATCCTGAAAGCCTGACAGAGTTACCAGCAGTGTTAGTGCTAGACTCAGGGTGAGGGGTTGTCCACGCACCTCCCCAGGCATCCCCTTGTCAAACCCCACAGTGGTTTAACAACGATTTCATGCAAAGGCATGGTCAAGCGTGTGGGGAGGGGCTACCAGACACTTTCTCACCAGCTATCCCTTTTATGTTTGCCGCTTAATTTGTGTGAATTTAATGATGTTCTTTTAGAACAAAAGAAAATCAGTGTAATTTTGATTTTCAGAATTGCAGCAGTGCCTGGACTGACCTGTAGTGCTGCTGCCTGATCATTTTTTCAAAACCAAAAGATTTTTCATAACAATTTCAAAACAAGCAAATGATGGAAAGATCTAAAGCATGTTCTCCTGTTGATGTTTTAATTTGTTTTTTTTTTTTCTTTTTGGTTGGTTGGTTTTGGGTGGTGGGGTTTTTGGGAGGTTTTTTTGGTTGTTTTTTTTAATTAGCCATCAAAATCTTATGAAAAAAATAGAAACTTCTCTTTTGGCTGTAATGCCTTTTTTTTTTTTTCCTGGTCAAATATCAATCCTTAAAAATATATTTTGGAACAATACATTTTTTGGTTATATATGTGTCAAGAGTCTCACGTTCTAAGTAACTGGGGGGGGAAAAGCAGTAGGGATCAGCAATGTGCTGTTTAGTTTTTAAAAGAAAAAAGATCAAGCATAGCATTTTTAAATCACAAAACTAGAGTTTTGACACTTCATAAATAAAAGATAACAAATTTTAATTTTAAATATTAAATTGCTGACTTCATTCAAAAGCTTTGAAGCATCCCATACTTTATATTTAAATATTAATTAGCAACATGCTATATAATGCTGTCTTTTTTTTTCCTCAAAAGAGCAATATGCAATGTGACAAAAGTGTCCTCTGAGTGATTCACTCTTTCAGTTTTGTAAGCCTGTGTATTTCTATTTTAAAGTCAAGTCAGGGACATTGGTGACTTCTTGTAAAGTGGCTACGAGGGTATGGGACCAGCAGTACTAAAGCTTAAAGAATGGTCACCCTTTGGAAAGGCAGATTTGCTCTTTTTGATTCCTGTCAGAGTCCTTCTTAGCACTCAGCAAATTCTAAAAAATAGCAGTGTGCCTTGAAAGGAAATGAGGCTGGGTTTGACATTTAGAAATATGCAAATAGCATGGATACACATGGAGACATACTCAAAACTTCCAGTGCTCATGTTTCAAGCTAGATGTGTTTTGTATTTTGAATTTTAGGAATCCGGTCATGGGACACAAACTTGGTCGAATGCAACTTGGATCAAGAACTGAAACTTTTTGTGTCTCGCCATTCAGCTCGATTCTCTCCTGAAGTTCGAGGTGAGTTTAAGAGCAGAACTAATAAATTACATTGGTTTTAGGGCCTTATTAAAGTTAAGAAAACTTACCTTTTTGACTGATCACTTTCTTTATGTAGCACCACTTTAGTAGCCCCAGATACTGAAGCTTATTGTAGTAGGTAGAATACATACAAAAAAATAACCTGAAAGGTTTGCTCTACGTTTTGATGGAGCCAGAACTGATGTCACAGCTGTTGCACAAGTGCAGCTCAAGCCCCATGTTTCTTCCCAAGGGACATGGACTTATCTCTTCCTTAGTATGAAAAGCTGAGTTGCGGTGAGTCTGCCTTCACTCACAGTAACTTTCTTTGGCTTGTATGAGGAAATTAGAAATTTGTAGGGCTCATAAGACTAAAACTCTTTTGCTACCTTTTTTCAAGCCTGTCCTTCCTGTCAAGGATTCATACAATAAAGTGAAACATTTGTTTTCCAATTTGGTGAAGTGTAAAATTTGGTTTTGTTCTGGTTGTATGGAAATCAAGTGTTTGGTAAGTTTTGTAAGATTTCATTTTTCTAATACAAATGCTGAGTGAGTATGGATGAAATTAATCAAGGTTCTCATGTAAAAATATCTGACCTTCAATGAGTAGTAGAGGTTGTTTCCTTGATGGAATCACTGTGGCCATGTGCACATTGACTAGTACAACCTAGTACTGATGCGTGTTATAAATCCAGCTTCAGGGGTATCTCTTAAGTGGTGAAAAAGGGCGATGAAATGTTGTATCTCGCTACTACATCACATTTCTAAAGCCAGTTGGTATACATTGTTGACAAAGAGATCCTGATGCCATGTTAGTATGACAGCACTGATCTCATGGTTTTGAATAATGTGCAAAAATGTCTCGTGTAACTAGTTTTTCTTCTTGCAGCATAAGTTAAGGTAGTTTTTTCTGTATCTTCCCATATGTATAGAGAGTAAAACATTGTCCGAGTTAAGAAAACAGTTACATACCTCTATGATTCTTCCTCTGGTTTGAAAACCAACAGAACTAATACAACAACACACGGCACGAAGATTTTGACTCAAGGCAAAATCTTGGGAGTAAACTCAGGCCTAGTATACATGCCTTTCGTTTCAGTTTAAATGTCATGAAGCCAATTCATATTCTTGGTCACACTAGTTGCTTTGTTTTTACAGAGAGGGGATTTATTTTTAAGGAAGGCAAAATGCAATGCATCCCATTTTTAACATGTGTATGTTTTACTTTAAAACTTCAAGGAGACAAAAAGATTCCATGTTTCTCCCATAGCAAAAATATTACAGCGTGTCTAATATTTTTACTGTCTTGTTTAGATGACACATTCTGGTACCACTGCATAAATTAAAGTAAAGAAAATACTCTTATTTCATATGATAAATAAGGTTATCATCCCCTTTCCAACAGAAAGAATGTAGAATTGTTTGCGAATTTTTCTCTAGGAATTGTATTTTTGGTTGATTTTTTTTTTTTCCTTGTTTGTCTAGACTTGGCTGTTTAGTCTGTCATTGTGTTGAATTACAGCCTAATTGCATGTGACTAGAATTCATCAATATCTCTGACAAGCAGAAATAAATGTGTTTTTCACCACTGCTCAATCTTTAAACAAGAAACTGCGAAAATCTATGTTTAAAGAGAATTAAGGAAAGCTGAAACTTGAATAAAGGCAATATCCAGGCATAAAGCTATCCCTTTTAACCAACTTTTGTGTCTAAAATTTTCTGGAGAAGCCCATTTGCGCTTCCAGAATCCCCATGATCAGAGGATCATTTATTTTAGTTTCTCTGCTGGTTTCTGATGTTGAATTAGAGGAGCATGAGGCTCCTTTGCATCCTCTCTACTGTTTGGCAGAGAAAAGGTTTCCTTGTTGCCATTTTTTTAAATAATGTTTCAGAATCTTTGATTTCTGTTACAGCACCCAAATGTTGAATTCTGGGTGTTTAGCTGCTGAAATGGTCAACTTTCATACTAAAGAGATGATTGTAAGTACACGTTCCCTTATGGTCTCAAACTCAGAAATTCTGTGGGATTTAGGTAACTAGGTGACCTTTTGTCCAAGGAAAGTATTCATCCAAGGTGGTGGTTTGTCTATGGAATGTAATTAAACAGCTTTCTTTTCAGCCCTTTGAGACTGAAGTCTTTGTGTGACTTGCATGTAGGGACGGTTTAGTCTTGAGGAAGGCTCCTGCTGTAGTCAGGTCTGCCTGCTGACTGAAGCCTGTTCGATTATCATGTTTAATTATGGTAATTGCAGTGCTGGCTCAGTACATGCTTCTATGCTTTTCAGAACAGCTCGAGGATACGCACAGCAGCAATGTGAAGGGTAGGGCTCGTTCACCAAAAGGAAGCTTGAAGGAAACGTGGCCAGTTCTGTCCTCATGACATATGCCTGTGATGTCGAAGGAGAGACATACAAGAGATTATCTCTGTCAAAGCATTCCTGTGTTTTCACTTAAAGAATTTAAGGTCTAATCCTTCTCACTGTGTAGTGGATAGCAATGTACATACTGATACTGCAGGGAGCATGACTGGATCCAAACACTTTTTTTGTGTTCTTTTCAAGGGAATGGGTTGTCACAGTGGTATTTGTGCACGTTGTATTTAGCTGTTGCGCAATTTATGGGTGATTTATGATTCCTGAAGAATACGATTCAGATTGGAAATGCCAGAAGATCTTTTCTGCTATCTTGTAAAGGAGCTGAGTTAGCAGGCTCCTTAATAATAACAACAAATCTTGGAGAGATGATGTCAGGTGCTGGTGAAAAATGAGTAGCACAACTAATTAAGTGGTTGCAAAGACGACAGGCAAAATGACTTTAAAAGGGCTACTCCAGTGGTGCCTCTGTTTTCTCTGTCGTGTAATGATAACTTCCATCTTATGTTAATGTCAAAAGGACAAAAAATGCAAACAATGAATTATAACATGTACAAGCTGGACAAAGAACTGTGCATCTGGTAGTGAGGCAGAGCAAATGGAGACTCTTGGAAAGAGCTCCATTGAAATTGCAGCTGCACTTACCAATCTTTTCTTAATTAATGAGAAACTTTCAGCTGCATAAAGCAGCTTCACAAAAGAGTAAGTAAATGGATTTAGGGGCATGGGGGAGTGTGAAGCCAGTGAGGGCCCCTCTGTAAGACTTCCACACTGCCATTTTGTCTCTCAGTTTCTACCTGGGAATATTTGACTGTTGCTTTGGTGTATGTTCAAGCCCTTGTCTAGATGAAATCCATTTAATTTAAATACCTGTTTAGTAGCTAGTCACCCCAAACATTCTAATAAATACTGCTCAATCTTTGTCCTTTGTACATTGTCCTGTGGTTACCAAGAACATATGTGTTTCTTATCTGAACAATACCAGAGGCTTCCTGTTGCCCATAAGCCAGTACAGACGCCTCCAGCTGATTTAAGTGACTCCTTCCTTACCTGTGCCTAAGTCTTTATAACTGACAACTTGCCTGCAGCCAGGGGACACCTTGGCAAAGTGTGAGACATGTTTGATTTTCTTTTGGTAGCCACCTGCAGTAGTAACAGCAATGGGCTTTCTTCCGTCAGGCTTCCTAAAGAAAGGTCATGGTCCTCTGAAACTGTGATTATCCCAAAAAGCCTTAATAACTTCCATTCTGAAAGTTACCACTTCGAAAGTTACTGTTTAGGACTGCTAGTAGCCTGTGGGGAATAACCTGTGGAGAATTTTTGGATCTGAGAGTGTTGGTCATCAATGACCGCAGCTTCATACTTTGCTAAAATGCTGTATAGTCCTATTGCCTTTGTCAAAGTAGATCTAAATCCAGTTAACATTGCACCTGGTAGCTTGCAATGTGAGCTCATGAAGTCGCTGATAAAATCCTAAAGGGCATGGTTTTAATGCTGCTTTACTGAAAACTCCAGTTTGACAAAATTTGTCAAGTCAGAGGACGTAGGTACTTGAGCAAAACCTATCACTTGGAAGAAAGAAAAGACAAGAAGGCCAGACCAGATTTCTCAGGTAGTATCAGAGTACCATCACTAAATGTCTAGGAATTAATTTTGGTTAATATCTCAAGTAGTCTGGTATGCACATTTAGGGATATGCTATAAATATGATTCTTCTGATATTGGAGACTATGGATAGCTGGAATATCTATTGAATGGAGTCATTTTACCTCATTATGCATTTGCAGAGATTAATTTTAGTTGCATACTAGACTTGTTTTGTGTCTCTTAAATATTTGTGCTTTGGAAGAAAGAAAATGGAGGCAGACTAGGACTTGAAAAGTGAATTGAGCTGACTCACGCAACAGTGGCTGTGAATGGTGTCCCTGCAGAATGACCTGCAGCTGCCAGTGGTCCAGGGCTGCTGCAGTGGTGCTGCCCACAGCACAAGTCAGGGAGCCCCAGGTCCTTGTGGAGGCTCTTGGCTGGGGAGCTCTGGACTGCTGGTGAGATTTTTTTTTTTTTTTTAGAGGTATCCTAGGATTTTGATGGTTCAGGAGAGAATTACAATGTAACAGCCTATATGTTATGGATACAAGAATTGTCAAAACCTTTTCTTAGTAGTAATCAAAATTCCAGAGGTGGGCTAATAAGGGACTTTATCGTCTTTTTTCCAGTGAGTGTTATTGCACTTATGTGACAATCATTCTGGGATTGACTTCCATTTCTTCTTTTTTTAGGCAACATCTCAAAGAAAATTAGCATGAATTTACATTGCTGCCAAAATACCAGTACCTGCTGATGCTAAGCTGTTAGCATGAGTCAGCAAAATTACTGACAAGTTATTTTTGAATGCTGCATATCATGAGTATATACAATGAGTTCAATAGTCTTAGAATAGCCCACACGTTATGAGAATAGATTTTTGACCTGTGTGAGGCAGCTACCAGAGGCAGGGGATTAAGTTAGTTTTGAATAATGATAGAATTTTAACCGCATTATGAAATTTGAATCCCCATTCCTCTTTATTAGAATGATAATTAAGCATAACTAATGGTATGTTCACAAAGGTTATTTTATTAAGGGTTATCTTACAGAATTATAATTCCTTATTTGTCCCTTGTGAGATTCCTCAATCTTTCTAAGGTTTTGTTTATGTGGGATTTCTGAAACTGAAAACTTCAACATTATTTTGTTTTTGACCTCTGCCCAGCATCATTTAGATGACCTACCTCTCATCTCTTCCATCATGGATTTATAATAAATGTGTAACCAGAATATCATTGCCACTTCTTAAATCTAATATCTGTTTGTCATGTGCAACATTTTTCTCAGATGTCTGTTTTTCTTAATTTTGTAAAGACTTACCGTTTTAATTGTCTGGATTTTCTGTTACTTTCTCGTCTAGTTTATCAGTTATGGAGACAAACATTAAATGTTTTAATTGGACTTTATAATGAGAAGAGACTTGATCCAAAGGCCACTGAAATAATTGGATTGGACTTTAGATTAGATAAAATGCTATCTAGTATTTTGAAGGTAGAACAAGGACCAAATTATCACATAGTGAGGGAGAAAGTGAACATTTTAACTCCTTTCTTGCCAGACAAAAATGTTACTTTATTTGCAGTGAACTATGTACTACTATATCTAGAAATATGACCAGACCCAGGGAAGAAGAGTTGAGACACTCCTTGTCTCTAGACTGAGTGGAATGGAGAGCACATAGTTATCCCTGCTGCCAGCTATAGAATGAGAGTTGCTGCTGTGGCTCCTGGTATCAACCTTGTCTGTAAAACTTGTCTATAATGGTGACATGAGTCACTGTCCTGTGTCCCTATGCCCCTGTCTCCTGCATAGCTGTGTGGGGGACATTCTGCCCATTGGAACTCTGGAAAGCTTGGGGTTTTATTTAAAACAAACAATCAAAAAACTCACAAAAAACCCTGAAAACCAAGCAAAAAACCCTCTTCCAATGAGATTAACCATATTTTTAGACTGTGTAATCAGAGTGATTCTAGTGAGCCATGGAGACTTTCACCTGGAAGTCAACTCCTCACTGCCAATGGCAGCCTTTGGAAGCGTACCAGTTTTATGGCAGTTCTGTAGCTCTTCTGGAGAAAAGGCTGATCCCAGCTTTGGTTCCCATATCCTGACTCACAAATAAGCTTATTTAGGTTTTGTAAGCTTTTTATGGTGGATTAAGTATCCCCTTCACCTCTGAGAGAGTGGAAAGAGCAAAAGTAAGAAAATACATGAATCCAGATAAAGGTGAATTAACAGATGAAAGAAAGAAGGACAAAAAAACCCCAACCAAAGCCAAAACCAATCCAGCAAGCACAGTGAAGGAAATTGCTCAGCACTGGGAAACTAATGCCCAGCCAGTCTTTAAACAGTCACCACCTTGATAACTAAAACCCTCACCTTCTTCCTCTACTCCAGCTTTTGTTGTTGAGCATGATATTATACGGTATGGAACATGTCTTTGGCCAACTTATGTTAGCTGTCCCAGCTTTGTCTCTTCTCAAATTCTTGTCCACCCCCAGCCCACTCACTGGTGGATGGAGTGGGGGAAAAAGAAGTTTGATGCTGTCTGGGCACTGTTCAGCAGTAGCCAAAACACTGGTGTTATCAACACTGTTCTAGACTCAAATTCAAAACATGGCACTTTACTGACTGCTGTGAAGAAAGTTAAGTCAATCCCAGTGAGAAATACTAAACTCTTCTAGCAACTCTGTAGCTTGCATAACAGACAAACCTAGGAAATAATTTTTTTGCTCATTTTTATTATGTGGCCAGTACTTTAAATAGATATAGGGGGCAAGCCTTCATGAGTATTTCAGGACAGGATTTAATGCCTGTCTCAAACTAATAATTCAGTGGCATTACTCATAATAATTTGTAGAGTGCCATTGATTCTTTCAAACTTATCATTACTAGCTGCAAAGCTCAAATTCTAAAAGTTCATTAGATGTGGAAGATTTAAATATTTTTCAATACTTGTTAGGCTTTCATACATTTAACATTTCTAAGGAACTTCATAAATTTTAATCTTACGACAGGAAGTTTTAAATAATTCGATTCTTATTCCATTTCAATCCACTCTATATTAAAAAAAAACCAACTTGAAATGGTATTTCATTTGTTTTTTTTATTATGTTCTACAATGTGAATTGTTATCAGATAAAAACATGTCACCTTTCAACATAACACAGGAAAGACATTGAAGTCACCAAAAAGAAATCCAAATGGAGATGGCATTAATATTTAAGGAACTCTTTAAAAAGTAGGGATTGGCTTCTTTGATCATAGCACCATCTCAGGTGCATAACTAGTTTGGCTGCACCATTTGTATTGCTGAAGAGTCCCTAGTAGTCGTAGTTGCTCTGCACCTAACAACCCTCTGTACCTATTAAAGCCTGTAATTATAACAAGAATTACATTTTGTCTTCAGCTTTGGTGGGATAATGTCATTGTATATCAAAGGTGGCCTAACCAAAGCTCATCTCCCCCTTCAGCTGGTTGGTTAACCGTGGCCAATGTGCGTCTTCTACTAATGTGGTCACACAAAGATCAAAAGACAAAGGCATACACCTGCCTCCAAAGGTGTAACCAAATTGACTCTTGCATGGTGGAACATAAGAACCATGCTTGATACTGTGGATAGTGGACATCCTGATTGTCACTCTGCCCTAATTGCCCATGAACTGTCACGTCTCAGCATCGACATTGCTGCTCTCAGTGAAGTTTGTCTCCACGAGGAAGGCAGCCTCAGAGAACAGCGTACCGGTTACACACTCTTTTAGTCAGGTAAACCCAGAACCGAAAGGTATCTCTCAGGAGTTGGCTTCATGATTAAAAGAGCTCTTTGGGCTGGAAGTCAGCTTAAAGACTGAAGTTCTCTATCAACCTGCACCTGAGGAAGTCTTCCATCATCCCCATATCACCATTGGCAAATCAGAGCTCAAATCAGTCCAGCAGTTTAACTACCTAGGAAGCCTCATCTCCTCAGATGGTAAGATTGATGGAGAGATAGACAACAGGTTAACAAAGGCATATAGTGCCTTCGGAAAGCTTCATAAAAGCGTTTGGCGAAATAAACACCTGAAGAAGAGCACAAAGATCAGTGTTTACAGATCCATAGTGCTGTCTGCTCTTTTATATGGGTTTGAATCATGGGTCATCTACCACCACCACCTGCGACTCCTAGAACGCTTCCACCAGCGCTGTCTCTGTACAATCCTAAACATCCACTGGTTGGATTATGTGACCAATACGTCTGTTCTAGAACAAGCAACAGTCACAAGTATTGAGGCCATGTTACTGAGAACACAGCTGGGCTGGGCAGGGCACGTCTCAAGGATGAAGGACCACCTGCTCCCTAAGATCCTTCCACCGGCTGCCGGAAGAGAGGAGCCCCAAAGAGAAGATACAAGGACTCCCTGAAACAACATCTCAGCCTTGGCCATATTGATCACCATAACTGGTCTACTCTGGCCTCCAATCGGGAGGTCTGGAGACACACCATCTATAACGCTGCTGATGCTTTTGAGAACACACGCAGGATCACTCTTGAAGAGAAAAGGCAACGCAGAAAGAATCATGCCTTGCGGAGCATACCACCTAAGGAGTCTTTCTGCTGTGCCTTCTGCAACCGGACTTGTCTATCTCATATTGGCCTTTTTAGCCACCAACGCGCTTGCAACAAATGTGGCTAGACCCCTCCCCAAATCTTCGTTCGCGAAACCCAGCCATGATGATCAAGTAGGGGATTACTATGGGGAAGAAGACCTTGCTAACATTCTCATTTCATGTTAAATAGGAGGATCTGGTAGTATTAATTTGTTAGAAGCTGTTGAGTGGGGGAAACCCATTTACTGGGCTGTGCTGATTGGTGTGGGTTGTGGGTTCTCCACAACAATTTTTACACAGTAATGAGGCAATGCAAAGCATTCAGATTTCCCTAAACAGTATAGACTTACTATTCAGTCCATTGAAAAGTATGATACAATCATGTTAGACCTGTACCTACCTAAAAAGGTATTGTTTTGACTTCTGGACTGTTTCATGGCCTGTGTGCTCCCTTTGTAATTAAATTGCTCTAAACTGAAAGAAAATTCTAGGCCAAGGAATCAGTTTCTTGCAGAGAATCTGGGAAAAACTTAGAGATTTACTTTATTTTATGTGTCTCTACTTTTTTGAGTTTCACACGGCATGAAATATATATTAGCAGAGTTGATGCTTCTCTAGCTTTCAGTCCATTCCTAAATGGAGTCTGTTTCCCTGCTGATGTTGGGACATCACAGCTGAACATCACAGACAGCTGAGCATCTGTGAAATTGCCTGTCTCTGAGAATCGAATGAGTTTTTAACACAGTGCCTGCTGCTCTCCAGGGGGGCAGTAGTGATGTATATTCAGCACAGGGCAGTATTCCAGTCCTGACAGAATTAACAGTTTCCCTTCTTGTCTTGACTTGTAGTCACAAAAAAACAGGGATGATGTTAAAAAAAGGGGCCACCCTAAAAGCTCTCCTTCACTATAGGAAGTGAAAGAGTGGTGGTGCAAGGCAGCCCTGTATAGAGCTACCTGGGCAGCTGCAGATGAGCTGATACCTCTAACCAAGTACAGTGCAGCCCCAGACTTCAGTTCCTCAGAGCAGAATGATCTCATCAGTGATGGGCCTCTCAGAAGACCATCAGGAGGGTCTCACCATATCAGTATGAGGCTTCGCCACAGCTCTGAGTTAGCAGTGCTATACTGCCATGTTTCAGAGACAGCTTTGGTGTCCCTGCAAGGGTAGTTTTTTGCATGGACAAAGCATGATCAAAGGCTTTTTTTTCTGTGGCTCTTCCAGGCTTGCTACCTTTCTTGGAACTGCACCACAGCTGACAACAAATAAATATTTACTTTTTAAGAGATGAGTTTAGGAAAAGCTGTGGTCAGGGATGACTCTGGTCACAAATGATGTTTTGTAGTTCTTCCTTTCACTTCTGGCTTCCTTCTGCTATTAAGTATGTTGGAGATGACTTCTGTCACTTCTAACTTTTTTGTTGGTCTTACTTTTGAACAGATTTATGTCTCCTTGTCAGTGATTATTAACTTAACCTAAGCAATATTCAAATTATGTTTAGACCAAGGTCCTTGCTGAACCCCACCAAATGTTACTCCCTGTATTATCCCATGTCTGTGACTCACTTGCAAAGATGGGATACTCTCAGAAAATATTAGGGCAATATTAGACCAATTGTTTTTTGTTAGATAGTCTAGGTAACTCAGTTGTTTGTTGGCTGTGGACCGGACACAATAAAACATTTAGTCCATAATCACCAAGGGGAAAAAAAGAGAAGATGTTTTCAAACCAGGAGAGACAGTTCTGAAACCAGCAGAGAGGTAGCTTCTGTGGATCTGCCTTGCTGTAGTAGTACGACAATAGTCATTATTTTGGAAGTGGAGTTAACAGGACACTATTTGTGGTCAAATGACAAATGGCTACATAAAGCTTGGAATCACAGTTGCTATAGCTGATGACACAATAACAAACAGATTCACTGCTGAGTTGATTTTTTTTCGATTTTTAGTGTCAGAGGTATTCTCACCAAATATTTTTTAAAAATCCTGATATTTTCGAAATAGGAGAATCATAGAATTATAGAATATGCTGAATTGGAAGTGACCCATCAGAATCATCAAGTCCAACTCCCAGCCCTAGGCAGGACACTCCAAGAATCACACCATGTCCCTGAGAGTGTTTTCCAAATGCTTCTTGAACTCTGTCCGGCTTGGTATTGTGACTACTTGCCTGGGGAGCCTGTTCCAGTCCCAACCATCCTCTGAGTAAAAACCCTTTTCTTGATTTCTGACCTAAACCTCCCCCAACTCAGCTTCATGCCATTGCCTTCAGTTCTGTCACTGGTCATGAGGGTGAAGAGATCAGTGCCTGCCCCTTCGCTTCTCCTCGTGAGGATGTTGAAGGTCACAGTGATGTCTCCCCTCAGTCTCGTCTTCTGCAGGCTGAACAGACCAAGTGACCTCAGCTGCTCCTCATAAGGCTTACCCTCCATAAGAATAGGAAAGTAAAAGCAATCTCAGTCTTGCAGCTCTATTCATATTTTGTCATTATTCCTGATGCCTTAAAAATTGTTATTATTTAGGCTTTTCCAGTATAAAACTAAGGTGTAGTAGTATTCTTCTCATTCGAAATCCATTTATACCGAAGTTTCTACATAAAATTCAGCATCATAGCCTGCAAAGTTACTTTATTGAAAAAACTTCAAATGAGCAATTAAGAAAAAAACAAAAATCAAACACACTAAAAACCCACATCATATTTCTTACTCTCCCTTTTTTGGAAATTTCCTGCCATGGAATTATGCTCTCTTGTGCTTTTTTTTGCCAGTAGATGGCATTCACAATGCCCATGCTCACTGCTGTGCATTAAATGACCACGTACTAAAGTTAGGATGAATACTTGTGTTCCTAATGTAGGACATATGTTTCTATTTGAGATCTTGTTTGGAGTCTAAATTTCAGAGACTTCGGCTCTATTGACTGTGAAAGACGAATCCCTCAATGTGAAGTGAGCTCGGCAAACTTCAGATCTCTCACTAGCAGTGGAGGAGAAGCAGAGTATAGCTCATGCAGGGCAAGAGCTCCCTCAGTTTGAAGACCACAGAGAGTGATCATTTTATGAAAATGATTAACAGTACATTAACTTTGCAGAGCCAGTAGGGAGAAAAGCAAGTTTGTTACCCATACAGCTATATTTGTGCATAAATTAACACATCTGTGGACACAGATAAGAAAATCAACCTTACAGATCATACATTCTCTGTATTTTCAGGATGTCTCTAGTAGACCTGAGCTTCCCCTATTTTGAAGCTGCAATATAAACCACACCAAGACGTACAGTAGTGCCTGAATCCCATGCTGAATTTAGAGCACAGCATGGAATAAAAGACCTGAGACCTAAGCAAGTAGAGTCTGACTCACTTGTCAAGTTTAGTATATATCAGGTTTTTTCCCATCTCAGTCAGTGCCATGACAGTCTGTTAGGAATATGGGAGTACAGTAGCAGGTAGTTTGACAAAGCAATTCAGTATTGTCTGTTTAAAAATACTTGTTCATACAAGTTAAATCCCAGTGTGGCATTTTGCCTTTCCTAGAGATGGGAAAAGAAAATCATGTCTTTCTAAGTGACTGTAGAACACAAGATATATCATAAATCAAGAGACCTGAATTTTAGTTCTAAACTTTGCCCCTCAACTATGCAAAGACTGACTGTGGCAGTCACACTCAGATGCTGTGGACAACCCATGATTTGGATTATTCATCTGCAGTATTGTAATGGCACTCTTTTTGTCTTGCTTCAGCTTCTCATTGAGGACTGCTATGCCAAGTGTGCCAGTAGGGAATCTAACAACAGTGATTTATGCAGCATGGTCTTCATTAAAATTCAAAATAGGGCCACCTACTCTCTTCAAGGAAGCTACTAGCCAGATGTTAGAGAGTAAACAGGAGAGGGATCACTCAATTTGATTTGAAAATAATAGCAAAGATGAAAAGCTGAGATTAGGCCTTCTCAAAATCATGTAACTCCTTCAGATTTCTGAGCTGTATTAAAATAAAAAACCAAACATGTGAGGACCTTTTTATGAAAGCGAACACCTGCATACATCTGTTTAGGGAAAATCTTTTCATATATGCAAATACTGATAAATAGACAATCAAATACTTCTCAGTTGATTTAATTGTGGTGGAGTAGCAGAACTCTGGATGCTCACTGGAAGCAGCTGTCTGTTACCACTTATTTAAAAAATCCAACCCAAACAAAAAAGAAAAAAACACCCAAAACCATATCCAGCAGTTTATCTTACATTCTGATTACCAGAACAATTTGACAAATTCTACCTTGAACAAGTGTAAATTATGAGGAATTTTACAGGGTCTCTCCAGATCTACCCTGTTACACATTAGGGCAGCATTGGAGTGCTGCTGAAGGATTGCAATTTGTAGACATCTACAGACAGTTTGAGGGAAATGGCTGCGGGCAACTATGCTTCGTAACCGGTTCCATGTATAATAACATGCAACACTGCTGGGTTGCTGTGGCACTACTTGAAATAAAACTTAGCAATTCTCTCCTATGGTTTCCTTGCAAGTCTGCAAGGCAATAAGTTTTCTGACTTCCGTTAAACTTAAGCCTCTGTAGGAAGCTGAGGGTCTGTCCAAAACGTAAGCCAAGCTGGTGAAAAAACTGCCTGCCATCTCTAACAAAGCTCCATGTCAAGGACGAATGAAATGCTTTTAAGTGCTACCACATGGCTGCAGAAATGTATGTTTTGTGACTGCTAAAACATTGTTGCCAGTCCTAAATCCAGGAATGCTTACAGGGTAAAAGTTAAAATGCCATGAGGAGATGAAGTAAATGACATTTTGATTATCCCTCCAAATTTGTCTTTGTGGCTGACACAACCTTCAAATCCTGGGTAGAAGAGAAGTGGCAAGGAGTAGTCTTCTGCCTTTTATCACCTCTGTTGTGTCATCCCCCCCTCTGCTTATCTCATGGCCGGGGGTCAGTTAGAAGAATTTGAGGCTGAAGATGTGGAAGGGAATTTAAATTGCATCTGTATGGATTACGATCTGATGGAGTTCATCAGCATGCAGGCAGAGTTCCTGAGCCTTTCTGCCTCTCTTCCCAGAGCTCATGACTTCCAGGCATTTCCACACTTCCTTAGATCTGCTGTGCCTTATGGGCTTGGCCTTCATTTTCATATTAGCACAGTTTAATTAGGAAAGGAGAGATTGCTGTGACTCCAGAACGATCTATGGCTACGATAGATCAATATTTATTATAGAGATTTTTTTCGAATAAATGTCTGCTCTGTTAGACAGGTTTGCTCTTTCAGATGCTTTAGAGCCATTTAAGAAACAATTAAATCCTCTTTGGTGTGAAGTGGAATATTAAAAAGGATTAACAGTTACGTGACAGACCATGTATTGTCTCTAGTTTGATCTGCATTCCTGTGCCTTGCTATTCTCATTTGATACTTAGGTTGGATAGAGGGAGTTGGGTTCAGGGACCACTGTCCTTCCCTTGAAGCAGTGTAGAGTCTATGTAAAATGGGTCAAGGCACTGGCTAAAGATTATCAAACCCAAATGTAAATACATAGCTGTAGAGTAATATGCAACCACTGTGCTGGGTAGAACTTTCAGTAGCTTAATTCCATTAAATTTATCATGGTTATGCAAATATGATGTGAAAGGCAAGTATGAAGTGATCTAATCTTCTAAACACTTAACACGAGTGGCCAGCTTTACAGAGGCTATACAGTAAATGTCACATGAGGAGGGCTTGCATGATCAGGTCATTGTTGATTTTCTTTTTGCGATTTTTCTTTTCAAATTAATTTTAGTGTTCTCTGCAAGGGAAACACTTTTCCCTTTAGAGAGCATGTTGGAATAATATGCAAAATATGCTCATTTGTGAGCATTCATAAAGGTCTTGAAACAGAAGCCATAAATCAAAATTTTTAACAGACAAAGTCAAGGTAAAAACTTATCTTTAGTGCATTTTCCTTATATATGGCTTTATTTAATGTATGTTTATAATATTATATATTATAAATATTTCTGTTTTAAAATGTGCATTTTCCAGGTTAACATCTTATGAACTACACAGTAATGTAATTTTGTAGAAGTGTAGCCATCTCCAAAAAATACAGTAAAGACCACAATCACAAAGTTAAAAAGTATGCTCAGACTGGCAAATACAGATGATTTGACTAGTTCAGCATGAATAAACCTCTCTTTTCTTTGCTGGAGTCTTCAAATATAAACTGAATTTGTAGCACATCTTGTGTATGAAATTGTCCTTTTGGAAATGAGCTAGAATTTTGCTCTTGATCCCAGTGAAGTCAGGGTCAATCCCTCCGTCATTTGTTATTTCTCTTCTCCATGGGTAAGTACTTTTTTGGTAAGAAAGAATACCTGTGCACTTGTACAAGCTAGAACTGCCATCAATCATAGGTCAGTTCATCAACATCTAGCAAGAGTTCTCCTGTTAGTGTAATTTCCTTAGAAAATTAAGTGTGCCACACTTAAAATGGGTCACAATTCATATGGAGAAAAGAAAAATACTGCAACTCTGCCTATCACATAAGGCAGCAGAAGCTTCCAGTGGAAATCTAATGGCAGTCTCCATATTTCTTTGTCAAGAGAAATATTGAAAGTCATGGGATTTCTATTCCCCCAAAATGAGAAAATAAATTAAACGCTGTGTTGTTTTAACCTTTGGAGGAGAATGCAGCTATGTTAGTTTTGTGTTCCTTAAGCATCCCCTGTGTTGTTTTTAAAAAAATTATGATGATACTAAAAGTGTACTTGAGTTGTGTTCACTTATTACAGGGAGAGTTAACTATCTTACCAGTGCCGACACTTTGTCATTATAATGAAGTACAGTTCACAAGTATCTGTAATTACACAGCCCATGTGCAATCAGTAAGATTTCTAAAGGGAGTCTACCACATCCAAAATAGCCTTTTTCTTCATTGCTCAGTATAATTTCACCTGACATTTTGCCAGCTAGGGCATAAACGTTCTTCAAGAAACAAGAGAGTATCCCTGATCTCCTTCAGAAAAAAGAAGGTGGCAAATTAAGTTATTATAAATCTACTTCTAATTATGTTAATTAAATATTACATCATGTAGATTGACTGCTGTAGATCTTAGATATTTCTTTTATTGCTTTAGTAATTTGCTCTCTTTGTTATACATGAAAAATATTTTTGATAACTCATGTTGATCATACTTACTAACAAACCAACACCTACAGTTACTGCACTTAAGGATATATCTTCAGAACATACAATGTTGGAGGGTTGCTAATGAGTACAACAGTAGTTGAAGACACTAATTAATTAGGGTTATTTTGCCTGCCAAAGTACAGGATGATGGATGATGCCACTGGAAAATGCTGGAGCATTTAACCCTGTGGCTGTGTATTTAAGGAGAAAATCAGTTCAGTCAGCCTGTTTCAGAAGCACTGGTAATGCAAAATGTTTTCTTAGTTATAAAGGCAGTAGATATTTACTACCTTGTTCAGATCAATTTATTATGAAGCAGCATGACACTTTGTACTGTGAATCTTAATAATGCCCAGAGGCTTTATTGAAATGAAAATTGCTCATTTAATTTTCACTGGATTACTTTTCTCATTTAAACAACAATAATAATGTAAAGTTAGGTGCAGAGCCCTAATAACTTGGAAGGGTCCTTTCCCAATGTTCTTGACCTAATATTAATCTTTTAGATTTCAAAGATCAATTTAATTTCATTTTTTGTTGGTGTTACGTGGAAAGCTGAACATTGTTATTAGTTCTCTTAGTTCAGCCAAAGCAGTGTGCTTATCACCAAAGCATACCAGTTTCCACTGGTCAGATTATGTGACCATCATCTGTTCTTGAACAAGCAGCAGTCACAAGTATTGAGGCCATGTTGCTGAGAACACAGCTGCGATGGGCAGGGTACGTCTCCAGGATGAAGGACCACTGCCTCCCTAAGATCTTGCTTTATGGTGAACTTGCCACTGGCTGCCGCAAGAGAGGAGCCCCAAAGAGAAGATACAAGGACTCCCTGAAACAACATCTCAGCCTTGGCCATACTGATCACCATAACTGGTCTACTCTGGCCTCCAATCGGGAAGTCTGGAGACACACCGTCTATAATGCTGCTGATGCTTTTGAGAACGCAGGCAGGATCACCCTTGAGGAGAAGAGACAACGCAGAAAGAATCGTGTCTTGCAGAATATACCACCTAAGGAGTCTTTCTGCTGTGCCTTTTGCAACCGGACATGCCTGTCTCGTATTGGCCTTTTCAGCCACCAACGCGCCTGCAACAAACGTGGGTAGAGCCCTTCCCAAATCTTCGCAAAGCCCAGCCATGAATGAATGAATGACAAGATGTTTTTTAAGGCAAAACTTCTGTCGATCCAGCTGCTTGAAAGAAAGTAGGCAATAAACACAACTTGCACTAGGTTGGTGATTTCCATTTTCAGAAAAAGGGACCTAGCATAATACCTAGATCTATGTGGTTGGAAACCAGACATGTAAAAGATGTACTCTGTCATTGAGATGGATATTGATAATGGAATTGCCTGTAAGAGCACAGTCTGCCAGATGATGAATAGATCAGCACTAGTACAGCTTCTCAGAGGCTGCAAATCTGTCCTCTAAGGCACATGAGGACTGGTGTGTTAGTGACAGCAGCTCTCAGGGGAGGAACGAGAGGGACTAAGGAATATATCAAGTGGAAGATCAGTGGTAAACAGACAGACTGGATGGCTTTTACTCACCTTCTGTGCAATCTCTGGATGTCCCCCATGGCTATAAAAGAAAAAAATGGCAGAAATTTACAGTCGTATTGTTCACTTTTACATGGGCTGAAAGAATGTCTTTCAATTCCATTAGGTTTACTTAAGTCCAGTTTTTCAATGTTTTCATATCAAAACATCATCAAGAATTTTTTTTTTCGTAGCTCCTGCTAAAAGAAGCCCTGAAGAGGGAGAGGGGCATTTTTTTCCTTTTTTTTTTGACCCTTTTGCTTTCTGCCCTTTAGTGTACCCTTTCCAGCATAACACTCCCAGTCACCAATCCGTGGAGCTGGGGCTGTGGTCCACTCAGACCTCTTTGTGGTAGCTGCTCACATACCTTCTAACAGGCTCAAATGTTGAATGAGAATGGCCAATCTCCTAAGATAGGGTTGGCCAGAGACCCCCTCAGTTTTCACAGTTGCTTTCTTGCTATGTCAGTGATAAGTATAGAACACAGAAGCCAAAGTAGACACTGGTATTGAAATGAGAGCAAGTTTGCCCACTGCTTTTCTGCATTTTCTAATTGAAAATTATCCAGGTAAGACTGCAGAAAAAGAGCTCTAGAATCACTCTGGATGTTTCAAAAAAGGTGTGATTTGTTTCTTCTGCGGCTTTGTTTTGAGATAGCTTTTAAAACAAGAGCACTCCAGAGTGCTAGACTTGGTACATCCATCCACCCTGCAGCCAGCCGTAGAAGAAAATTGGTCTAATGCTGACTGAGAGGAAGAGAAGCAGGTTATGAGGGAGACTACAGGAAACTTTCTTTTCCCTGGTGTTACTCAGAGTCTCGCTGAGTGGGCTTTATTCATTCCTAGCAAAAATGTTTGTTGGTTATATCAAAGTGCAATGTACCTGGTAGTGCTTTAATTTTACTTATTTTTAAAAAAAGGGTAGTAAAAACCCCTCAATCTAGACGTTTAAAAAGCCTGTTATTTCCCAGTATCAGCCCAAGGGAAATCTTGCTATTTCCAAAGTAATATATTTTTTTTTTCCCATGGAGGCAATACTTATTAATAGACTGAAATTCAGACCTGGAAATTGCTTTTGTGTTCCCATAAAAAAAAAAAGTGAGTGCAGTGTATACTCGGTGTTACATATGCTCTTTCAGGTTAATCAGTGCTAAAGAAGAATTCTTAGAAAGCTTAAACCTTTAAAATTTTACCAGGTCAGTGGCTCTTCCCTGGTCAGATGACCTGTTCAGATCAGTCATTGGCATAAAAATATTTGAGGTTAGAGATTCATCATTATTGTGTTTCTTTATAGTTTTGGGGGGTTGCTATCTCATTCCTTTGCTAACAGCTCCCTTTTACCATACATACCTGATAATTGGGGGTAAATCGCAGCAAATCTTGACATGGTCACATAGTTCAGAACTATAAATGGTTGGTTTAATTACAAAGAAATTTGCATTTGTTAACAAAGTAATAAAATGGAGAAATATGGAATCAGTCCCCAAATGGGAGACCATATGTGCACAGGAATGTTTACTCTGCATAAATAGTTAGCAGTTCATATCTGTATGTATAATATGCTTAAACAATGCAGAGGCCAAATTTGACACAAGACCCTTTGAAAAATGATTTTAGAATTAAATTTTCCTTCCCTTCATCTTTAATGAAACATAAGAGATGGGAAGCCAAGTCTTTCCTTTGTGCCTTATTTAAACAGATTTCCATTCTGAATTTTTGTAGAAAGAAGGCTGAGAAAATTGTCATTAATATCAGAGGAACTCGGTAAAGTCCATGTATTATCAAATACAACTAGTCAGTGCTACTGTAAGCTGTTGTATTTACAGGTAATTGTGCTGGTGTCGCTTTGGTTATATGGCCCTTATGGCTGTGTGGACCATAGCATAGTGCAGACTAATGGAAATGAAGGCATACATGAGAGTTGACTCCCTCCATGGAGCATCCAGGTGTGCCCTTGCTCTGTACGCAGGAGTCAGGGAACCTGAGAGCCCATGATGTGTGTTTGACATCTTGGAAACCCTTGGTACTTCCAGACTGTTGGATCATCCTCCTGGCAGCTGCCAACCCAGTTCCTTTTCTAAGGATAAGAATCCCAGTCTGCAGTGCTCGCTCTCTGTTCCCTTTCTCACACTTCCTTGGACTTGCTTGTTTGTTTCTTATGTTATTCCACTTCTTTTGTGAGTTCTCCCACCTACTTAGACTCCAAGCCCATCAGCATAGGAAATACATAATTTTCATAAGAGAAAAAACTACTGGATTCTATAAAGGCCAGAACTAGATGATTCATAGGAAACTTTTAAGCTGAGAGAGGCAATTTTAAATGATACTTTGTATTTTTCTGTATTTATAGAAGAAACAAAAACAATTGGAGCACCAGAAATGTAACTGAAACCCAGTGTTTTTGTGAACTTTCATTACTCATTTCAAAATGGTACAGTAGACTTTCAGTTTCCCATGCTTTTATTCTAAGGGAAGAAAATTACAATAGTCAAATTCTAAACCACTCAAACTAGTAGCTTATGAAGAAAGTCCTGAAAATGTTTTATTTGTGTATTTTGTACAAATGTTTTATTTGTACTCCTGGGCCTCACCAGTGCCAAGTAGAGGGGGACAATCGCTGCCCTGGCCCTGCTGGCCACACTATTGCTGATACAAGACAGGATGCCATTGGCCTTCTTGGCCACCTGGGCACACTGCTGGCTTGTGTTCATCTGCTGTTGACCAGCACCCCCAAGTCCTTTTCTGCTGGGCATTTCTAGCCACTCTGCCATCAGCATGTAGCACTGCCTGGGGCTGTTGTGACCGAAGAACAGGATCTGGCAATTGATCTTGTTGAACCTCACACCGTTGGCCTCATTCCATCAATCCAGCCTGTCCAGATCCCTTTGTAGACCCTTCCTGCCCTCCAGCAGATTGACACTCATCCAACCTGGTGTCATCCACAAACTTACTGGGGGTACATTTAATCCCTGAACCTAGGTCAATGATAAAGATAGAAGACAAAACTGGCCCCAGTACTGAGCCTTGGGAACCTCCATTCACCACCATTCTCTGGGCCCAGCTATCCTGACAGTTAACAGTGCACCCATCCAAGCCATAAGCAGGCAGTTTCTCCAGGAGAATGCTGTGAGAAACTGTGTCAAAAGCTTTGGGTAAACAAGATCCACAGGCTTTTCCTCATCCACTAACTGGGGCACTTTGTCATAGGAGGAGATCATGTTGGTCCAAACCCGTGTTGGCTAGGCCTGATCCTCTGGTTGTCATGTACATGCTGTATGATGGCACTTGAGATGATCTGCTCCATGACCTTCCTTGGCACCAAGGCCAAGGTTGCTGACCACTTCCCCTTGGATTAACAGGGTTTCATTCTGTTCCTCATCTCTGTCTTCCAATTCAGGAGCCTTGGGTAGCTGGAGAACAGCAGGTCTTATTATTAAAGAAGGCATTAAGTACCTCAGTCTTTTTATCACGCTTTGCTGCTATGTTTCCCCCCATATCTAATAAGGGATGGAGATTTTCCCTAGCCCTCCTTTTGTCGCTCCTCTATTTATAGAAACATTTTTACTTCAGTGAAACTTTTATGTCAGTAGCCACATTAAGTTCTAGTTGGGCTTTACCCCTCTAATTTTCTTCCTTCATAACCTCATGACATCCCTGTAGTCCTTCTGAGTTGCCTTCCCCTTCTTCCAAAGATCATAAACTCTTTCTTTTCCTGAGCTGCAACCAAAACTCTGTTCAGACAGGATGGTCTTTGTCTCAACCATCTTGTCTTTCAGCACATGGGGAGTGCCTGCTCCTTTGCCTGTAGGATTTCCTTCTGAAGAATGTCCAGCCTTCCTGTACTCCTTTGACCTTCAGTACTGTCTCTCAAGGGACTCTGTCAATCAGTGTCCTAAACAGGCCAAAGTCTGCCCTCCATAAATGCAAGGTACTATTCCAGCTGTGATGCCCCTCCTTACTGCTCAGAATCAAAAACTCATTTCATGATTGCTGTATGCAAAATAGCCCCCAACCATCACATCACCCACCAGTCTGTATCCATTCACAGGCAATAGGTCCGGTTGGGCACATTCCCTGATTGGCTTCCTTATCAGCTGTGCCAAGACAGTATCTTCCACACTCTATAGGAACCTCCTAGGCTGTTTTATCTCTGCTGTGTTTTATTTCCAGCAGACATCTGTTAATTTGAAGTTCCCCACATGAACAAGGGCCAGGGATCATGATACTTCTCCTAGCTGCTTTCATCTGCCTCTTCATCCTTATTGGGTGATCTATAACAGACTCTCACCAGAATATGTGCTCTGTTGGCCTTCCCTCTGATTATTACCCGTAAACACTGAACCCTATAATGACTATGATTAAGCTGTAGATAATCAAAACATGTAGATAATCAAAACTCCCTAACATGCAGGGCTACCTGAAAACCTCTCCTTCCTTGCCTATCCCTTCTGAAGAGTTTATAGCCTTCCATTGCAGCATTCCAGTTGTGCAAATGGATTTTAAGGTTATCTATGTAGGAATTGTTGCCTTTTTTTCCCTATTGACCCTTAAAGCATGTGAGAACTAGACTGGTTGCTAGTTGCTAGTAGTACTTGAAACGGTGCTGCAAGAACTTGAGAGATGTCAGAAGCAACAGTATCTACCCTCAGGGAAGAGGGTAGAAGTCTGACCAGGCGATTTCTTTATATTTAGTAAATCCCTCTGTCTGGTCTTGTAGAATATTTGTTATACATTTATTTTTTTGTCAGTTTATAAGCTGTGTGTGCTGCAAAAGGAGATCACAAAAGACAGGCATGAATAAAATCAGACATGCTAGAAGGTAAGAGAGGGCAGTGAAATAACTTTCCTTTTCATCTTTCACTTGTCTTAAGTTGTCACTGCATAAGTATCTGGTATGATAGTAGGATTTGTCTACAGCAATAAAAAAGAAAACATAAACTGGCAGGTACTGTTCGTGGACCAAAGAAGGGTGGCAATCTGGGTGCTGATTTGCACATACACTTAAGAGAAATAAACACCTGTGAGAGTTTAAAGGTAATGGTTTAAAATAATTAGCACTTTCACAAACATATTTCCTAAAAATACACTTTCAACATTAACCTAAGGCACAACAAAAAGGTAATATGTGGGATGAACAGATATGAAATCAAGAGATTGTCTTCTGATATTTTTATAATAACTTTATTATCACAAAAGCTCTACTACTACGTGGGTACTTCTGATCTTCTCACTCAGCTGACTCAATCAGTGGACTTAGAGATTTGGCTGGATCCTATCCTTCAAAGATTTAAACACTTGGTTTATTTTTATGTTTTGGTTTTTTTAATGGAGATGTAAAAAATAGCTCTTTTAAATGTGGAGTTTTCTAAACTTTCCCTTTGTCTTCTGATTTGCCTCCGTAGTCTGATTTTGTTGAGAAGAGCTTGAATGATGGTAAAAAAGGACATACATATTTGCAGATGCTTGGACCTAAATTAGTAAAATTAGACCAAGACCTTTAATTTAAATTGTTTTTAAGCATTCTACTGAGATACTGTTTTTTATTTTGAACTATTTACTACAGCTCTTAATCCATCTTGTAGTTGAACCAGAGAGTTTATGCTGGGACCTCTGCTGTACACATATGTTGCAAAACTCAGTCCACAGTAGCTGCTTACTTACTGAAGACATTTTGAAGTAAAATTTCTTAGGCTTCTTGCTAAGTGCATGCTAAACATAGGATAACTGTGAATCCACTGTTGCTGTGCCAATTTACATTAGATGGAATCTGTGCCGGGGATGGGGCGGTAATTTCCATGTGACTTGCAGAGGGGATATAGAAGTATATGAGAGAGGATGAATAATTTAGGTCTGAATTCACAATATTAGACCAAGAACGAACTCACAATTAACTTATTCTTGAAGTCACAAGAAAATTCACATTGTGGTGCATGGTGGATATATTAATTCACTTAAAATCTGTCAACATTAAGTTTCCTTGGGATTGCTAATTAGCAAGTTAAAATACTTTTGGCAGTGTGAAAAATAGTATATTTTTATCTTGTAAAACACATTTTCTAGAGTGTTATTTTTAATTAATCTAGTGAGCTTGTCCAACTCCCACTGAAATCAGTGGAAAAAGGTCTGTTGTCTGAAGGCCAGTTGGATCTGCCCTTAGTCTGTAACTTAGGATGTTTCTTCTGTTTCCACCGTTTGTGATTCATGGTACATGAGAAATTTACACAGTCCAATTATTTCTGTACAGAAGAACAATATTGAAGAAGGTGATTCTGCCCCTTTATTCTGTTCTCATGAGACCCACCTGGAGTACTGCGTCCCGCTCTGGGGTCCTCATCACAAGAAAGACATAGACCTGTTGGAGTGAGTCCAGAGGAGGCCACCAAGATGATTAGAGGTTTGGAGCATCTCTTGTTCTAGGAGAGGCTGAGAGAATTGGGTTTGTTCTGGAAAAGAGAAAGCTTCAGGATGACCTAATTGCAACCTTCCAATTGCTCTTGAAGGGAGCCTTCAAGAAAGATGAAGAGGAACATTTTTTCAAGAGCGTGTAGTGACAGTACAAGGGGGAATGGATTCAAACTAAAAGACAGTAGGTTTAGATGAGATATTAGGAGGAAGTTCTTTGCTGTGAGGGTGGAACAGGTTGCCCAGAGAACTTGCAGGTGCCCCATCCTTGGAGGTGTTCAAGGCCAGGCTGAATGGAGCTCCAAACAATCTGGTCTAGTGAAAGGTGTCCCAGCCCATGAGAGGAGATCTGTAGTACTTCTGTTATTTTTATTGCAAATCACGTACAATAGTCATAACTGGAACAAAGATCCCTGTGTGCAGCAAGTTGTAGAATGCAAGTATTTCCAAAACATTCATTAAACAACTTTACAAACAGAAATGCAAACACTAAACAGACATTGCTTTATTTGAAGTGCAGCTATGTGACAACTTTATTTACTGCACACAGAGAATTATAACAAAAACTAGCAAATATATTAGCCAGGGAGATACTAAGTAGGCAGAAAACAAAGTACTTCTGTGTGGGAATTCAGTTGTGACACACAGACTATTCTGCAAGATGAGAGAGATGTTCTGTGGACAGAACCTTGATTTTGTGTCTAGCGGAGTCACCACAGCTGCAAGGGCATCCAGACATCTACAAAGAGACGAGATGAGTCCCTGCAGGATCTGGCTATCCTTTGAACACTTTTCCCATCAAGGACCGGAAGGTAAAAGAGTAACCTTGATTCTGCCACTTTTTGCAAAGATTATATATCTAGCATTATCTCAACTCTGAAGAGGAAAAAACCGGAAACAGTCGAGGAAAGGACGAATGCCTATTTGCACTGAGAGTGCACTGAAGAACCCATAGGTCCATTAGGAAATTAAGTACTCTTGCTATTAGTTTCCCAGCCATCAACTTAAGAGATCTGAGGTCATAGCCACAGGATCCGTGCAGCCAATTCAAATACTAATGCTTCCTCACTGCCCTGCATCCCAGGGAATAGTTTTGGGGGATTATTTTGCCAGAAATGTTCTGTAGTATTCAAACATGATGATACACAATCATTTGGAGGTACAGCATGGATGACAGTGTGATTTGGAAGTAGGGGAGAATGAACAGGATTAAATGACACTTGAACCTGTTACACGGTGTAGGATTGAATGCTGCCTTTACAGCAGGAGTGGCCGGAGTGGTTAGTTGTGGTGAAAATGGGAGAGTTCTCTTTATTCTGCTCCCTACAGAAGATCTACCTGCTTGCAGACATGCTAGTACAGTAGGAACACCTTGCAAAAGTGCTGCCATGCTGCAGTGAAGCATATAAACTAGGATGGTGTTTGACCATTGTTATAGAAACATTGAATTTGAATAGTGACTTTGCAGCTTCTCTCTGACTTTCCTGCCTTTTCTATTTTCCTCCAGAATTTGGGTAACTGCCTTCAGTTCCCCACTTATATCTGACACTAGCCTCCAAAGCAGGTTTTCAAATTTTGGATCAATGTGAGTGAGAAATGACCTAAAGGACATAGCAATAGGGCTGAAATAGGTATTAATCTCTGAACTGCAAATCAAACTTCCAGACAGGAAGTGCAGACTTCTACAGCACATGAAACATTTGGAAGAGCAGCATAAGATACTTAGGGAAGAAAAGAGGAAGACTTATTAAGCCTCAATTTCTTTTCTATTACACTATTTTTGGAATTGTATTTTAATGTATTTTAGCTGGGCTTTAATCACATAGGTGATTACCTATGAAAACTAGGTTATCACCAGCTGTAGAAGAAGTTTCCCTTTTAAATTACATTTTTTGATATATAAGTACTGTTGGTCTCACCTGAAATGATACTCAGCATTAGGGACTGTGCAATCTTATCAAGTTTTCCATCTTTCAGTACTCCAGCAGTTGAGTCAGATTAAAAAAAGGTATTGGTTTTCTCTGCAGAACTTCAGTTTGTTTTGTAGTTCATTGATTCCATTGATTCTGTTTGAAATGCAAATAATGACAGAAACTATAGGCCAGCAGATGCAGCTGTGAGACAGAGCACTCACTCCAAATGTAAATGCGGCATACACAGGCACTAACCCCCCCATCCTTGTGGCCTGAAGGGGTTTTGTCAGGAATAAAGCAAATGCTCCCAGGAGCTAAAGGAAGGAATGCTGAAAGGAAACCAAAAGTAGAATTTTGACCTTTGTTGCTAAAAATAAAGATTGCTAAGCTGGTGAAAGGTTTGAACTAAGCAAATTTTAATTGAAAATGCCCTTTCAATAGAATTCACATTCTGCTAAAATGTCTTATTTTTCCTTATATAAAGGATTTTTCAGATACAAGCAAAATGTGTCAAATCTTATCTTCCTTTTGCTGCCCCCACAATTTCCAAATAGAACATGTCGTAAAAATTAGTTCATTTAAAAACTCTTACCATAAAAGCATTGTTTTCTATACAGTAAGATTGTAGTAGCAACAGCTGTGACCTGATGTGCTGATACTGCCCGTGTCCACTCCACTGGGGGACTTGCAGACAATGTCCCATACATCTTCTTTGCCTCATCACACCTAATACATGCTGCACTCATGGCCATGCTGCTTTCATGTTCAGTGTTGGTACTGCATGTTTATGTCAGTTCACATACTTCTAATGTGAGTTTTTGCCCCTGAAAATTACACTTTAGACAGAAAGGAGACAAGGAACAAGAGGAGAAGGGAATGAGCAGAGAAATTGTGAGATTTTTGTAATTAATCAGCACAAACATGTTCAACATTTGCCATGATGGTGGTGCAAAGGAAATGAAACTCAGTGGTGTGAAGTGGGGAAGGGACATCTTATCCTCATTGTAAGGTCAGAGAGCCAAACCCTTCCAGAGGATCTGGTTTCTTACTGCTTTCCTATTTCCTTCCCAGTCACCAGGAGGTGCAGGTAGCCAGCAGTGGATTTGGCCAAGTGAAGACAGATACTTGCAAGCCATCAGACTGTACCTCAGTGGTACAATTCATCTGAATGGTGTTCAGATCTTGGATTTACAAACAGGAAAGAGGCAAACACTGAAACTGAGTTGTTCAGAGCAAGAATTAAGATCTTTTGCGGTTCAGAAAGGTTTAGAATTTACTGCCTTACAAGCTGTAAAGATGCCCTGCAATCCGTAAATTAAATTAACCTATTGTTTAATATATTATCTGATGCTAAAGTAAGCAATGAATGTTTTTCTTAGAGATTAAAATGACAGAGAGGAGGGCACTATGGAAACTGAGTGTGTATGTGGATGAAGAATAGCATATAGAGTAAGTCTGACAGTAGGGCTGTAAGTGCTCAAGCATTTGGAATGGACAGGGTAAATGTGGGCATATTACTGTTAGCATAGATCAACGTTCAAACAAATGAAAATGAAGCACCATCTCCTAGTTTTGGTAATACATATGTTATTATACAGAAGTTGAGTGAGGGAAAAGAGAATTGTATCAGTGTAATTAAAACTTCAGGTCAGACCTACTAATTGATTTTGTGCTCATGAATATCCTTCCCATACATGTAGTGTGCATACACAACTCATGTGGCTTGAAAACTGACCCATGCTCTGAAGATATAAATGAGCCTTTAATATTTTAAGAATTCTCTCATCTATTTTAGCTGACTGTTAGAAGGTGTTTCTGAGAGTTTTATGCGTTAAATGAAATACTGCAATGCCAGTTGAATTCTCAGTATCCCTAAGTAGATTATAAAAGCAATTTTTTGCATTCAAAGGAAAGCTGCATGGGACATTTTATAAATATTTTTAAATAACAGCAAACGTACTGTGTCTTGATGATATAAAATACAAGGCTACATGCTTTCACCTTGGGGAACAGCAGAGATGTGTGTTCATGGTTGCAGATCAAGATCTGATATTCACCAAGAGCAAATATATTAAATCTCTATGCCATGAGAGCTATGCCAAAGAACTTCTGGTTTTGTTTTGTAGCAACCAACTCAAGGACAGTTTATAGGTAAGTGTGCTAGTTTTCTTGAGACTCTTTCATACTTTTTTTTTGTTCTTTGTCATATAAAAGAGAAACATTTTCCTTTAACTGTAACTATCTTAATGAGGGTTGTATTGATGAACAAATTGAATAGAAGTGTCAGGGTCTAATACTCATACCAGACACTATCTGTGCTTAGAATTTGATTGGTCTCTATCCCATGCTTTGTTGTCATCTAAATTAAAAACAAAAGCACAGGCACTGTCTCACATGCAGAGAAAAAAGGCAAAAGAAGACTTGTTGGAAATGCAGGAATCTTGCTGAGACCTTCAGTCTGGGAAGGAATGCTAGGGAGGGGATCAGAAACATTGTTTTGAAATCTAAATCTAATTTATTCCTACCCTGTTAGTGATTACTTAAAGCACTGGAGAGTGTGGGTCTGACCTACCATTTTTTTTCTGGAAGTGACGGGGAAGTAAATACACCTCAGCAAATCTGCCCGTCATCGCAGAGCTTGGATCCTCAAACTGGGGTGCAATCTCCCTGTGGATTCCCAGTGTGAATTATCCTGAGATAGTTCTAAGGCCCTCTCATGTCTGGGTGGTACTTGCTCTCATCAAGGGTGATCTTGATGTGTTTCTAAAATCCCCATGCCTTGCAGATCAGTAAATGGGTCTTCTGTTTTTCTGCTTTAACTGAGTGTTATGCAAGCAGCTTTAGGATAAGCACTGAATGTATCCAGCCGTGCAGCGATAAACGTATATGTTTTTTCATTTCATCTCTCATAGCTATATGCACCTCTTACTCCATATATAAACTTCTTTATGGAAATATATAATCTCTTACCCCATGCCTACCAACAGTTGTATTCAGTTTTAACTCTAGTGTTCATAAAAAATGAATGAAATTTTGCCCAATGACCTATTAAAAATTGAGTAGTAGCATATGGGATTTAGTCACGCTGCTAGGCTTATGTGGGGAAAGCCACTGTAAAGCAACAGCTCTTTTTATAATCACCAGGGATTTATTTTTTCCAGGTGTTTAAAAATCAGCTGTTTCAGTGCCCATTCTTTTTCAAATGAGGAAGGCACAGGGTCTGTAGGTTGGCTGAAGTTTTCATCAGTCTAAGTAGGACTGTGTACCAATGAGGAAAGGGGGATATGGAGCACATCCTGTGGCACTGTGTGAGCTAGAAGTTGATTGAAAGTCCTTTTCTGTATCAGCTGGGCGGAAAAAAACCCAAAACCAAAAACCTGTGCACTGACTGTACTTTGAAGAAGAGGTGTCCAGAAATTACCTTTAAGGTAAGAAATGCAGGCAATAGAGAACGCTCTTTTTCTTAGGAGAACACTGTGAAATCTCACCCTTTGTGCAAAGGTGATGTTTCCTTGCTTCCTGCCACTTGTACAGTCCTAGTGCATACTGTTCACTGTAAGACAGGTATGGCTTCAGGCACATTCATTCTGAATTTGTACAGCACTTGACTGCCCTAATGCTACTTTTAGACTTGATTTCCTTCATTTACCCTGTACACATCTGTTCTTAGGAAACAAGCAACGTTACACCATCATATCTCAATCAGGAAGATGTTTTTCTCTTGCTTTTTCTAGAGGTCTCCTTAAAGGTGTCTTGGAATGGGCCTCCTTTTGTGCGTGCTTGTCCAAGGGCATGATATTAAAGCTTATTGATGTCCTCAGGGAGTCTTGCCAAATGCTATAAAATTCCCACTTCTGCCACTTTAAATTCTGCAGAATTTTTGAGGTGAAACTCTTCAGGAATAGATAAATAAAAACAAAGATGTTGATTATTGGTAGATAATGTATACTTAAAAATTTGCAACAAAACTGCCCTTTATCTACTGAATTTACCACACTCTCTCATTCTCAACTAATGAGAGCTGAGGATTTTTTCCCTGTTATTTGGATCTTCTTTAAGAAACTCCTAAGACCTGGTGTTTTTTCTGGCTCTTGTGTCTTATCTGGGGAAAAAGACAGCATTAAGTTAATTTCAACAGTATGACCCTTGGAGCCAAGGTGAGAGCCTCCAGATTTCAGGACTCTTGCAGCACATTTCCAAGGGCAATCCTTGCACAGAGGTAAAGGCAAAGCTTGGACCTTGCTGGGGAGAGGCGCCTAAGAGTTGGAGGGACCATCTTTATCAGTGAGAAGGTGGGTTGGCTCTCTTTAAAAATCTGAGCAGTTCTAGACCCCTTAATTTAAACAGAACCTTTAGATCTCTAGGATCCACCCTGTATTGCTCAAGAGCTACCGCTTAAATAAATTCTCAGTGCTGTTATGAAATCCTTAAATGGAATATGGATACAAGACATCTTTTAAAACATATGAAATGAAAGTACTGTATTTTAATTACAGTTCTCATTCCTGTATGTTTGTATCAACACATCAGCTCTATTAAAAATATTCTCACAACACATCTGTAGATTTTAGTTTTGACACTTAAAATGTGTCATCTTAGCAATCTATTGCTGGAGGCTACTTGGTGTCAATTGCCAGAAGTAATTAGAAAACGAAAATTTGTTTAAAAGGTTGATGATGGCCATTCTTTGTGCATTTACCCTAAAGCATCCGAAGAGGATGCAAGCCAGCAAAATTACTTGTAATACAGAGCCTAGTGTTTCTTTTTTTAAATTGTCTAGATTTCAGAAGCAGGGGTTGCCAGGGGTAATTTTTTTTCACAGCATGATGTGTCATCTGTATGATGAAACCAGCTTTAATTATTCAGTTGGTGCCTACAAACAGTTGCTTAGTGATTGTGTCCTTTCTGTTCAAATGTGAAGTGAAGCTCATTTGTGTGCTAGGTCGCTAGCTGGTTTGAGTCAGCATGACCCTGCTGATTTAATTGGTATGCACTAAGAAAGCCTAATTAAAAATACCTTTGTACATTTAATGCTTATCTTTCATAATACTTACATAGACAAGACAATGCTGACCAATAAAAGAAACATCTCGTATGATTTTCATTGTACTAGTTTCTCTTTGATGGATGTCTTTATTTTCACTGATGGCTGTCCTGAAGACTACTTAAAATCAGCCCTGCAGCAATTTTACATTTGGAAATTACTTGGTGAAGCCAATCAGATGATAACTCAAGAAGACTAGCTAGTGTGAAGATTGCACTGAAAAGCATCACGATATGTTCATTCCCAATGAAACATCTTTACTTTTTAAGGATTTGTGTCATGCAAAATTACTTTTAAAAGCTCTATCATTTACTTGAAAATATTCAAGCTGAAAATAAAAACCACATGTTGTTCTCAGTGGGAGAGAAAGTGTCAGGAGAATAGATCCATAGCAGCTTACAGATTAGTCTCCCAAGCAGACCCTGATCTGTGCATGTGTTGTTGAAGCAGATTTCTGGTTACAGGGCACCAGGTGGTCACCTATGGTTGATTGAAGAAGCAAACACTGCCACAAATGCTATTAGTAGTGTGTAATGAGATTAACTCCCCATAGTACTTGCAATATCCTTGAGGTTTTTTCCCTTAAGCAGCAGAGGGCTGACACTGCCCCTTAAACAATGAAGTTTAATCTTTTATTGTTGTATGCGCATAACTCTCATTGGCATTAATAGGAGTTAAGCATGCACAAAAAGTGAAGAATAGACCTTGAAGTTTAAGCAATCATAGTATGCTAAAGGTTTCCAACAATTTCACAAAGGACCAGACCAAAATTTTATTATTCCCACTAAGTGTTTTCAGAGATTTTTATGCTTGTGCCTTAAAGGGTCTTTAGGGGGTTCCGAAATAACAATGAAGATTTAGTAGAAGGTAAGAATACTTAGCTGCAAGAGACAGAATCTGAGACAGAGCTCATATTTAATAAAACGTTTTGTGTTCTGTGACAGGGTGAGCTTTTGCTTTCTTTCATTTTAAAGTAAATAGTTTTGATACGTACTAAGCATGCTTTCTGGGAGTTTGGTGGGTATTTATCCAGTTAGAGATGCTCCAGTTTTTGCATATGCAGGAGTAAACTGTTTCACTAGGTGTGAGTTCTGCACCCTCCTGTAAAAGCTTGCTGTGGCTGCATAAAGCAGAAAGGATTCTCCCAGTGTGAGTCTGCAAGAGTAGTCCTCTGCTCCTCAGCTCAGAGTCTGCCTGAACTATTTCTAGGGGCACGTGGTTCTTCCTAAAAAGACGATGACTTAACAACTTGAGTACTTGAAGATTAAAATAGGTGTTTTCAGAACTAGATCTGTTCCTTGCTGATTTTTCCTTACAGAAGGTGAAGCGGTGAGAGGGTACAGGGCCAGTAAAGAAATGAAATAATCCAAGCTAGACTCTTGACTGACAGCTAAAGTCTGCTCACTTTGTAATTCAGAAGGCAAATTTTTGCTTTTTGTCACACTTGCTGGTTCATTGTTTTCTGTTTTTTTCTTGTACCAGCAAATATGAGCTATCACTATTTGTTTTTCATATTTTACTTTTTGTTACTACAGTTTCAACCACTGATAAGGATAATTGCTTTGTGAAATTTTAGAGTTTAGGTATTAAAAGACATTGCCTTTGCAAGATAATATTTGGATATGGGTTTGTATTTCCTGAAAATCCTTGCTGTTTTTTCCCTCCCTCCCTGTTTGTGATTTTCTAATTACAGGATAGTGTTGACTATTTCAGTCTTACGATATAGTCCAATTGGTTGTACTTATGCACATCATCAGAAAATTAAAGGCCAAAGACTGGAGGGACTACTTATGGCTTGTTTTAATTACGGAAATGAAACCCAAAAGAGTGTTCCTTTTGGTGTGCCTTCTCATTTTCTTCTTTGTAAAACCTGGAATTAATTAATAGTACTTGCCTGTATTCTATGCAGAGGCAATTGATTTCATGTTACATTTGCGATTTATATAAAATCATCACAGTGGAGAACTGCACACATCCAGTAAAGAATCGAAGGATGAAGGTGTTTTGAGGCTTTTAAGTGAGTCTTTTTCTTGGCAGAGCAAGGTCTCTGCCTTGGGGTAGAACAGTTGCTCTGCTCTTTCAGACAAGGAAAATGGTTGCTGCTAGAAAGGGACAGCGAATTCACATCCAGAAATTGATTAGCAACACTGCTTATATGTAAAAGCAGACTAAAAGCTTTGGGCAAGTTGTGCTGTGGAGCTGGGAAGCCGGATGGTTGCCAGGGGAAAAGCTTAAACCTGCTTCTCATTAAAGGCTTACAAACAGAGCATCTTGTTATGTTTTGTAGCGTTTGCAGAGGCTCAGCGATATTCCACAGCTGGTAATTAGTTGATAGTAATAATACATTCAACAGAAAACAAGTTTCTAAAATGCACAAAAGTAAGCCCAAGTATTAAAAAATATAACTTTTCCACTGTAATTCAGCTATGATGATTATGTGATTTGTTCAGGAAATAGCAATAAAGCTGTGATGTTACCTGAGAAAGAAGAACTTCACAGTTCTTCAAAGAGCCCTACTAGGTAAATTTGTTGAGATATTTTGGCAAAAAACATGGGGGTTTTCTTGTACATTATAAACATTACAGTACAAGTATCAAGGGTAGGTTATGAACTGTGGAGTTTTTTACCCAAGAAAATTTACTGATTGCCAGACTGTAAGAAGATTCAACCATAAATAATTTTATATACTGCAAAATTAAGTGTCTGATCTGTAGTGCCAGCCTCCCTGCAACAGCCTTAGTGCTTGTAAACAGATCTGTCATTCATTAATCATAGGCTGCCAAAGGAGAGGAAATGCTTTCTGATTTGAATTAGAAGGAAGGATAGAAATTATAGCTAAACTGAGAAACTTTAATAAATACGTGGCAAAGAAAATGTGCTCTAGGGAAAGAATGGATTTCCTATGTGTGAAGCCCTTATAGGTTGTATTGACTTGTCAGACTTTCAACAAGGATGGCAGATGAACTTAAAACTCAGTTGCATACACAGTAATGACACCAAGACCAGAAATATCCTCCAGAGGATTCTAATTGGAGCTGTTGGGTTTGGCTTCAGCTGCCATAACAATGAAAGCCCATTAGTAAGAAGGCTGCGGCAATTTAGAAACAGTAACGGAAACCTTCTGAAGTGATCAAAATTTACATCCTTCTCTCTAAAGAGAAATAGCAGACTAAAAACATATTCAGGTAGAGATGTCTATAAAGAGGAAAGGCAGACTTCTGAATTATTTTTTTCTGAAATATTCATTTCAGTATTTCTCCCTTCAGTACACATTTTAAATTTACATCAGCTTTTCTCTGATGCTGCTGTGCTCCATTTTCCGTATGAAAGGTGGGAGTTGCGGTGAAGTGCAATGAAGCATCTGCAGAGCGTGCTGCAGAGAAGAGGAAAAAATTCTCAGCAAGCTTCCCTTCTCTGGCCATCGGGATGTTGGGGGCAGAATGGCACAGCCAGGCACTGCAGCACAGGGAGGGAAAATAAAAGGATGTAAAAAAAGAGGTTTTAGCAATAGCAACATTTGAAAGGAAGTAAAATAAATTTAACTGAGGTTGTTGGGTATTTTTTGAAATACAGGAAGGATCTTGGCTATTTGGTTAAATACCACTAAGGAGAAACATAATGCTGATGTTCCCTATCTTGTTTTTAACAGCAGATATTTATAATCAGAGAACCTTTTCCATTCCTCATTGAGCTCATTGAGCTCAGTGACAATTTTCCTATGGAGTACATTTAGATTTGAGTTAGATGCTGTGCTAGATATTGAATTGGCACAATTATATTTTGTTTTAAAAAATAATTAAAGTAAATCTGATGGTTGGGGGTTTTTTGCCCCCTAAAATCAGCCCTTGCAAAAAGTGCCAACCATGTTGGATTCACAAATTTGCTTAGCATCTTTAACAGCCCAGTAAATGGTTTTGTTTGTAATATGAATATATCAATAAATATATTGATATAATAAAAAAAATTTAAGGTTCTAACCAGTCCTGTGACTTACAGTATATGGTGTGTTCAATAAACAGTGAAGTATGAGGTAATATGCCACAGAGGTATTGAGAAATAAGTAGCAATTTTTTCCAAATAAGATTTTAGTTGGCTATTTGACAGTTGGGATATGAGAGATTGCTTTTCTGAATAACTGAGGAAATTTAAATTATCACATTGCAGGAAGTATTCTAAATAAATTATAGTGGGAAGGTGTCTGTTCTCCTCAGGATTATTTTAGTTTCTGGGTCCAAGATATTTTCCAGAGGTAAAAGAAGAAATTTCCTTTTTTCTAGACGGAGAAGTTTGTATGTGGGAGAGGTCTGATGTTGCGCAGCTCTGCTTCTCTCCCTGGTTAGTAACACTCCCAAATGCAGTCTCAGATGAGGACTTTTATTGACCTTCAGTACTGATGAGTCAGCTCTGCATCACTGCAGTCTCCCATCGTGGTGTGTGTTGGCTGCCAGTTTCTACGCAGTACCAGGGCAATGTGCTCTGCTGCTGAAAACTGAATCTCCAGGTTCACAAATTATTTCTACAGTGCATCCTAGAGCATTGCCATTTTCTTCGTGATTAAGATTTAAGCATAGGAGAGAGATTAATTAGAGAGATTAATGAAAGACAATGAAAGGATTACAGTTTAAAAAAATAGGGCTGACTGTGGTACACATATAACTTCCTTGCTCTGAAGAGCTTTTTAAGATCATTACTTATAATGGAGATGTGTAACTCAAGACAACTGCTTACAGAGAACCTCACATTTACCTACCTGCCTGCCCTCAAGTTTATGACATACAAAATCTAAGAGAGGAAAAGATAAAGTTGCTTGGTTTTTGCCTAGATAGTCCCAGACAAATTTCTGAGAAATTTCTGTTGGCATTGGTTTCTCTTTTTCTTGCCATTTGAAGCTAGAGTATCAAGGTCTGCAGTGATAGTATTGTTATTGTTAGATAATATTGATAACAGTCAGGCAAGTGGTTTATGGAAGAATTTCAGCTCTGGGAAGTAGCTAAAGATGACTTAGGGAGTGCCTCAAAAAATAATTCATTATGCATAGCTTAGCTTTTTAACTATTTTCTAAAACAGAAGATAGTGATGTTCTCGCAGAACCAAAAGGATTGTGTGGCTGCAGCACTCTGCTTGGCTTCTAAAGATTCATGTTTCTGTTTCCATATGACCTTGGAAATTCTTTCCCTATCTGCATTTTATGGGGTTAAAATACTTTCACATCTATCAGACATGTTCTAAAGATAAAATTAATTGTGAAAGTAGTTGTTCAGAGTTCACGGTGTCTATAGTGTTTTAATCTACAAAATCAATATGTGGAGATAATCCCAAACAAGATTAAGATACCCATTTCAGAAAGCCACTTTGAACTGAGAATATTTTGGAGGAAGATCCTAAGTTTTAATTATATGGAGTATTATTAATAAGTGCTATATATTGCCTTGAAAATAATGGAAAATATAATTCATATAAAAAGGGTAAACTAGTTGATGAATGCAGCAGTCTTTTAGCTGTCTCTGTTTCAAGGTTGGAAGGGTGATTCATGAGGAAGAAAGCCCATGTCAGACACTTGGGTTGGAAACAGATGTCTTCTCAAAGCTACTCTGACTACAGCCATGCTGTTGAACAGGGCAGTTCTCATGACTAGGGACGTTGCATGGCCCCCTAGTAAACAGACATTACTCTTCCCTCACTTTCTGCCCAGATGTTAAACTGCTCAGCTATCTAAACACTCCTATTTCCGCCTTCCCCTGTAATTACAGGAGATAGTTTCTTGGAGTGGGATCATACAGCTGCACTTCTGTGTCTGGCAAGCATTCCAGCTGTGCCAGTTCAGATTTATGTCCTTTGCTTTCCATTCTCTCACTGAAATCACAGTGCTGCTAAATGGTGGTGGACAAGGCTTCTGGGATTTAAATTTTACCCACCATATGGGTTGTAAATGACACAGATCAATGGAAGAACAGAAATGGCAGAGTTTGGAGACACCTGTGCCTGACCATGGCATCAAATGAGAATGCTGACTGACTACTGGATATAATTTTTTCTTAAACAAAGTCAAGGGTGAACCCATTTATTGGGAGCATTGGATTCCACTACCATTACAAGTTCAGTATATAAGCAGGAGATGTAATCTTTTTTTCTTTGACTGATTTTATTGGGGTCTTCAGCAGTCTTTGGTTTTAAATTTCACTTCTTTCCAGAGCCTCAGTGAAATCAATAATGAAATCACTAGGGTACTTGGTTCAGTTTTTGTAGCATACTCCCTTTTTTGGGAGATAAACCAGTTTTAGTTTACTTTATATTATATAAGCTTTTCTTGTTCTTGTACTTTAGACTGATTTGCTTCAACTTTTTCTTCAGAGTTCCTTTTTGATTTTAATGTTTTAGCAGTCCTTCAAAAGCCCTGAAATTGTAAAATAGCAAGAATGTGAAAAATACAATTTTCTGATGGTGAGAAATTGGAGTTGAAAGTAATAAATTGCCCTGACAGGAACAGATGTTAGTGAAAGGCCAGCAGTCTGCTTCCACTTGATAAATAGCTGTATTTTGACAGCAAATTAGATGTCACACAAAGTTGACAAACATGCAAGAAAACAATATTTAGTGTGAAAAGATAATACAAATAGTCTATTGATAAATGGAGTGTGTAAAAAGAAGATATAATGCCTTGAATTTACTTCAGGATATTTCAGTGGGAATGGTCGCAGAGCAGTAGGTCCCCTGCAATCACAGAATATCAGAATATGCAGAGTTGGAAGAGACCCACAGGGATCATTGAGTTCAACCCTTAGCCCTGCACAGGACCATCCCCAAGAGGCACACAAGGTGCCAGAAAGGATCGTCCAACCACTCCCTGAACTCTCTCAGGCTTGGTGCTGTGACCACTTCCTTGAGGAGTCTGTTCCACCACCCAGCCACCTTTGGGGTGAAGAACCTCTTCCTGATATCCAACCTAAACCTTCCCTGACTGTCGCTGTTAAAGTCGGGACAGACAGAGTGACATAGAATCTTCTTTCAAAGCAGGGACAGGATTACAAGAAGGCTGTAATCACTTTATTGCAACAGGTTGCAAACATACTTTTCGCACATCACACATGTTAACTTTCTATTGGTGCCTTCATACATCAGGTCATACACATGTTATCCTGCTATTGGTACACATAGATCAGGCCACATACATGTCACTTTCTATTGGTATACATACATCAGGCCATCCACATGTCAACCTGCTATTGGTACTTTCGTGTATACACACACCAGGATTGGTTGCAAACTAATAAACACAGTTTTTACCGAGTCATCCTGACTTGCAGAAAAGTACAGGAAGTCCATTTCTGTCTTCCATCTTCTTCCTTTCTGAAAGTTGCCCACATTCCTCTGCATGCTGTGTTCTCCTCCTTTCAGGAGTATACTGTAATCCAGTTTATGTCCACTGCTCCATCGATAAATCCCAGGCTGCTGACAGGCTTGCTGTCAACCCCGACACCTGACAGAACTTCAGGCCATTCCCTTGGGCCCTTTCACTGGCCACCAGAGAGATCAGTGCCTGCCCCTCCTCTTCCCCTCACGAGGAAATTGTCGACTGCAATGAGGTCTCCCCTCAGTCTCCTCTTCTCCAGGCTGAACACACCAAGTGACCTCAACTGCTTCGCAGACAGGTTCCCCTCGAGGCCCTTCACCATCCTTGTTGCTCTCCTTTGGACACTCTCTAATGGCTTAATGTCTTTCTTATATTATAGTGCCCAAAACTGCACACAATATTCAAGGTGAGGCTGCCCCAGTGCAGAGCAGAGTGGGACAATCACCTCCACTTGTAGTTCTTGCAGCAGCTCCTAGCTCAGCTCAGTTCTTAAGTCTGCAAGTACTAAAGTTTGAGTCAGAAAATATGAGTTATGAGAATTAGTGCAAACAGGTCAGTTTGCTTTCCCTCACTGCTGTTAAGAGTCCTGAGCAAGGATTGGTGAACTGGCTTCATGCACAGTAGCTGGAGGCGGAATCTTGCAGTCACTGTTCAGACTGCACAATCATCTTCTGTCTAGCCTTCCACTTTCAGGGCTCTATTATTACCTGGAGGTATACATTTAAATGAGATCTGACAGATAAGGACTTACCCAAGAACAAAAATGAAATTATATGCAATTAGACTTATTAAATAAATGTGAGCTTAAAAATCAAAAAATGCAGTATGCTGCAGGACATTGCCTCTCAGAACTTGTAGTTAATAGATTGTTGAATGTCAAATGTGGATTGAAAAAACGTTTAACTATCACCAGGCTGCAGCTGAGCCATGTGAAACTTGAATATGAATTACATTTACTGGGTAGAGGTAGAAAGGTTTTATGCTGTCTGGAGAGTCACAACACAGTTTAGTATTCCAGCTGATCAGATGCAAGAAAGATTAACCTAACTGCAAAGACAAGGCGTAGTTCTCTATAAAAAGCATGTAATATTAGATACAAATCTGAACTAACCATTGTGTCCACAGCAAGCAGATTTAAATGATGGCAAGGAGAACAGTCACTCTTTGCAGTAAGCGTCATTCTTCCACGTCCATGTCACCATCAGAGAGCTCAGCAATGGTAGTAGACCTGACTTTTTGTTCACAGCTGTCACACCAAGTTGTCATCCTAGCAGGTATATGGATTTTATTTTCACATAGAAATGTGTAAAGTATTCTGATATTCACACATATATAGGAGTTCTTGCTGGAAAAAATTACTATGCTGTCCTTGCAGGCATCTTAAATTTAAGAAGCCTTTGGGCTGAATTGAGCCCTGGAGGCAGTGAATCTATATTCTCTGGCATAAATGAATTTACGCCTGTGTTATGCACTCCCCATCGTGTCAGCTAATTACAAGGCTGACTGATTACTCTCCGCAGCCACTGGCATCACCTGCAGGGCTTGGAAGGGGTTTTCTGAAGTCCTGTTCTCGTAGTACGGTGCGTGGGCACTATACAGGATGTATTTCTCCATCAAGTCTGCAAATCATTTTCTTCTTACTTGCAGATACAGAACTCCAGATTTTTACAATGTCAGAATTTCCTCCAGTGACTATAAAACCCACTCCCTTGCTTAATGCTGTGCACTTACCTATTTCTCCAGCTTGCAGTTTAGTTCAGCAGGAAACTTAGCATGCTTTGGTGGCCCTGTCTCAGCAAAGAAGGTGGAGATGATGGAGTGTTCCATATAATTTACACAAGATTTCTTCAGATAATTAATAATCTGCTGTAAAAGGGGATCTTGATCCTTTCTCTTTGGTCTGGAATTTTTTGTTGCAATGTAGTGCCTCCAGGCTGATAGTGTGGGTGTCTGGGGGCTGGTCACAATTACAACATTATTGACAATTTATACCCACAGATCTTTGTATTGAAAACAAGGAAAAATAGACTTATTCAGTTAGTATAAGACATAGTAACCTTCAGATGGCCAGTCTGCTGATAATATAGAACAACCACGATGAACAGAATGTTAACACATCTGGTTTTGGAGGACAAATTTGATGTCCTAGAAATAGAAGATGAAACAGTGAGCAGTTTAAAATTATTTAAGATTTATGAGTTATTGGATTACTGTTTGCTAGGCAAAAAGCTCCTTTTTTCTAAAGGAGTTTATTGATTTAAATGTATCATGTGCAAGGGGTATTATAACCTTCCAATAACCTTCATCTGACCTGGTAAATTTAAAAAAGATTTTACTTGAGATGATTCTTGAACATCAGTTATTGCTTCCCAGCGTAGTGATTGACAAGCCCCAGTACTATCTTTCAGAGGCTTGGCAGCCCAAAGATCATGCTCCATATGACCTCTTGTTCAGTGGTGAAGACCTTTGTTGTATTCTGTAGGCTATTTATTACTTCTGTTTTTGCTGAAGGTGTATTTTCTTCTACCAATTTAATTGAATGTAAAAGAATGTCTGATTTGCGCATGCCTTGACCTTTGGCTCAGGGGTGCACAGAAATGCAGAGTAAAACCCCTCCTCTCTTCTCCCACTTCTCTTCCAAGCCACCTATGCACTAATAAATACAAAACTATTTAGTTAATAATATTTTTCAGTCATCCAACTCTTGCTTACCATGAATGTAAAGGCAAAAAAGACGAAAGCTTTGAAGGTGATACTACATGTGGACATCAATAAAGAAGGTATTGTCCTGAATAGGAATTAAAATACACCAAGCTTTTTCTGCCTAGAAATGTGGGAAAAGTTTATGTGTCTCTGCTCTCAAATGCAGCATTGCCCTATTGGGAAAATGTCTTTTCTTCAGTGAGTGTATTTGTCTGCTAAAAGTATCTTCTCAGACTTTAAAAAAGAACTCCAGGAATGGATATTTTATGGTTCATTTTGGAGGATTTTTCTCCCCTCAGTGTTCTCTCCTCACTGTCCTCCACAAGACGGAGGCAGCTGGGGGGACTGCATATTGGAGTTACTTAGAGGTGCAGAACACTGGAAGTTTCTAGCTGCAGACAGTTCATTGCTTATTCATGACTTGTGGGAAGTTTCATTAGCCAGCCTTGCAGGCTGTACCATCCATCTGTTAATACCACCCAACACGGTGACTGATGTAACACAGCAGCTAGTGACACAGCAGTCATGTATTCTGGTGGTGAAATAATGCTTTCAAGTTCTTTACAATGAAAAACAAGAGATGTTTAAAGTTGCCAAAGAGATGTGTTTGAATGCCACCTCAGGTGTCAAACAGTTACCATCTTCAGAGAGAAGGAATACCTTCCCCCCTTCTGCCAAGAATCACTGCAGGAGAGATTTACCTCCTTCCTCTGCGTTTACTTTGTGTGGGAATATTGTGATGGGGAGCAAGTGAGTGTTGAGGTTCACCTGGAGTGGCAGGAGAAGCTGATGGGAACCCGTCTGTTCAGTAACTCGTTGCCTACAGCATGCAAATCCATGGGCTGAGGCAGCACAGGCATGCCCAGTAAAAGTGTGTCAGTAGTGATTCTTGGTTAAACAAGACCTGAAAGAGGATTTGGTTTCTTTCCCTTGCCATTCATTTGCATTTTGTGTTTGCACGAATTTAACGTAGTAGAAAATGGGCCTCATGTTCACGCTGCTTAACTGGCCAGAAAAGATCAACTGTGTAAGTTAAGAATTCTGTTCAGTCACTTCTAGGAAGTATTACTGACACCATCCCCATCTCAATAATCCTAAAATGAAATTGCATTGATATTTGGCTGAGTAGGGGATCAATAGCATCCTATGGCCATAGGAAATGGGATGATACATGCGGAAGTCACCCTTTAAGCAATTGTCACTTGCTGTTTACTTCTCTCCTGGTTCTGAATCAAACAGCTGACAAGACTCTTTACTCATATAGGGTATTAATTGGAAGCTTTACTTAATAAAATCAAAAGATGATTTCTTCCAAACATAAATAATATTTATATATGAAAGATATAAAGCCCCAAAGATAGGGCTTTGACTTGCTTCCCAGAAACTATAAGCAGGTAAAATCTCTCCACTTAACCACTTCTGTGCGACCTGAAAGTTCCTTCCTTTCTTCCTCTATCTCATCACAAAAATGATCTATCACATGCACAGAGAGGGGCTGCAAAAATCCAGTAGAGTTAAAGCAATCCCAGATCTTCCATGTAAGTCTCAGATTCTCCCACTCCATCTGTAATTTAGTAAGTTACAGTCTCTTGCCAATTTGTGACATGCTCTTGCTGAGCTTTCTGCTCCCACGCTGTGATAATTAATTTCTGTCTGATAAAACTGTTCCCGTGGGAGACTTTCCTTCATTCCAGCTGAGCATCTCAGGGTATCAACCTGGGCAGCAAGCCTGTGTTGCTCTTACAAAATTGCAAATAGTTTTAAAAAGTCTTTTTTTTTTTTTTTTACTTCCCAAGCAGCGACATGGGACCATGTTACCAATATCAGCAAATAGCTGCAAACTTCGCAGGTGTTCTGTGGGATGGGAGCCCTTGTAGTGACTCACTCCGTGCCAGTGCTGGGTCCCCACCCTGTATGGTAAGCAGTAACACATGTTGATGCCAAGGAGTTGAAAAGGGAGACAGTCACGGATACATCTCTGAACAGGCACTGTGTACGTGGTGCAGACCAACAGGGTTGCCTCTGGAAATCAGTCTCAAGGCCCATGAACCCACACAAGCACTAAAGCTGGGTGTCTGGCCCGTGGGAACATAGGATGTAAGTAACCACCACTGGTGTTGGTCAGCAGGAGTTGTAACTGCTCAGATCAAATCCCTTCCAGCTACAGATACCTGACCTGGAGCAGCTTCAGTTAAATCCAGAGTGTGTTCTTTGAGTCAGGTGGACACTGTACATCTTTGTCTAACTTAGTATGTGGCTAATTGCATTTCTTTTCTACCTGTGTTTAATGTGTTAATGTCTAATGATATATCAGTCTTAGTCTGGCCTGAAGCAAAGTTTGTGCTCAGTGTCACCAACTGTTAAGCAAGAAATTTCTGTGTCAGCTAAAGGGTGATGATTCAATAAACTAGATTCAATAAACTCCACCTAATATCTTAATTTAAGGGAAATCTGAAGAACAACTGAAATATCAGACCATAGAGCATCTTCTGAAGGAGCCTGCAGTAGCAGAGCCATCTGGATGTGCATTCCTGTTAAACAGGAAGCAAAGCTATAAAAATAAATTGAATTGCAAAGGGTAATGCCAGAACTGGATGTTCCTGAGAGAAAGAGACCTGCCCTCCTCCCCTTTTGTAATATATAGTCTGTCTCCTTCTTTTGAGGAACTATAGCAAAAAGGAAATAAGAAAACTAGCTTTCTTTAAACTAATTAGTCTGAGTCTCTAGGCACTGTCATGCACAAGAGAATAGAGTCCAACCCCATCTCACATTTTACTTGAAAACACTGTGGGTTTTTTTCTCTTTTCCTTCACTTTCTGCCGTTTGATTGTAAACTTGCATGCTTATAAATGTAGAGATTCTCCAAAGCGACAGTGACAGACTCAGCACAGTGGGAACTCGGAGGGCAAGGAGGAGGAAGGCAGGAGGGGTGCAGGCAGGTCAGCGAGGAGGAGAGCATCACTGGGATGGGTAGAGTTCGCGGCAGCAGGGTTGAGTCTGCTTGGGGCAGGGGTGGGGGCAGCACTGAGCCTGCCCGAGCCGGGGGCAGTGTGGGAATGGCTGTCTGCCCATCCTCTCAGACGATGCCCTCAGGCATGCAGAGCTCCTTTCAGCCTGACTATCCTCAGCCTCGTTAATTTACATCTCTTGACAGGGGAGTTTTTCTAAGTTGGCAGATAAGTAACTTATTCTGTGTCCCTCATACTCCCTTTTAAGCCCAATTAATTATTTTAATTGTTTAATATTGCACCAAGCAGCCAAGCAGTTTGCTCAGAAGGGACAGCTCTTCTGGTTTTTTAGACTAATTGCCAGTCTGGATTTCTGAATGACAATATGGCTTCTAATTAATCTCACTGCAGTTCTCACAGAAAGAGAGTCTGATAAGAACTTGCCAATTAATGAAAGGAAAAAAAAAATCAACAGTCCTGTTGTGTTTTTCTGGCATCCGCTCCCAGTCAGATGAGTATCACTACTAACTACAGAGACAGACTAAGTATGAAAGGCAGTGGGTTGCGAGGCTCCTCCAAACTTGCACAGACTTTATTAAATCAGTATCTGGATGCTATTTGTATGCCTTTCACTCTTGTTGCCTGACATCGCTTGCTACAGTTTTTGTAAGCAGGAGGAAGACAAAGCAGGACAGCGCAGCAAGTGTCCAACCATCCCCACAGGAAACTTTGCTTACACCATGATGGTTGAATTTAATTTCTTACCTTTTTCTTTCTCTCTGTGCTTGCAGGTCAGAAGATTCTTCACCACAGAAGTGATATCTTAGAGACTGTAGTCCTCATCAATCCCTCAGATGAAGCAGTTAGTACTGAGGTAAGTCAGAAATATTTCACTGGACATCTCATACAGGGTCCATTAAGTGGACATGATGAGAGCATTTAAGCAGACATAGTTAGATGATTATAGAGAATCAGTCACTGCCTTCCAGCTTAGTGACTGACAAATTCCAATACTGTCTTTCAGAGCTGTAGCAGACTTTGAGCAGGTCCTAACTGTGAATGAAAGGGCATATTAGGAGCAAATATGAAAAACATCAGGCATCCCTGGATTTATTCCCTGGATTTTTTTCTCTGGGTTCCCAGACTCCTGACAGATGGTCAGAGGCATAGGAGAGAAACATGCTTCTGATCCCAGCATTCTTTTTCTTCTAATGCACCAAACTCTCTTCTTGATGCAGCGGAGGCAGCTCTGGTGAAAGTACATCTGATTTTCTTCTGCTTCTCCATTGTTTGTTAGCTCTGGATGCCAATTTTACATATGAAGAAAGTGCCTGAAGGTGCCCAGGGACAAATTTGGGTCTTTGAGAGGAATTACCAACTATGTGGTAGTGACTCTAGGTTGATCTATCTGTCCTTCAAAAACCATGTGGCATGATTAATGGACTCTGGAGAGTGCCCACAAGAAGACTGCCAATTCCTTATGAACTCGGTAGAATCAAAGAACTGATTGTGTAGCTCAAAGACAAAACTGGTATATTTAGCTAGTGAAACTGAAGGTTGAAATAATAGGGATAATTTCATTGCTGGCCTGTGCTGGGAAGCACTGCCACAATATAATTTCTGTTGGGAAATGAAGCTTGTGGTACATGGTAAAAAATCTGTTTTGTTACCAACTTTAAGTAATGTTAAGTGCAAACAGAAGAAAAGAGTCCAAAACAAATGAAATTTCTGAAGTTGTAAAAGTTTAAAAGTCATCTTAGTTAAAGGCAACTCATTCACCAAAAAACCACGCATGAAAATCTGTTACAAACCACTAGAGGTGGTTGGTAAGAACAAGGGTGTCACCTGGGTAGCAGCACTCAATACATTTATTCAGACTATAAAGCTATAATGCGTGTGCATGCGCAGAGGAGTAGAAGGGCTAAAAAACTGCCAAAAGCTGGGAAATGCTATTCTTTCTCTAGTGCCTGTCATTCCTTTGATGGATGACCACATGGAAGAACATGATTTGAGGCCCATTAATGACTTCTGAACCCTGGCCTTACTCCTTTGGTTCTGGAAGATGTTTGGCTACATTACTGTTAATTTCATCTCACTAGACTGTGGGAGCCAATCTTTTCTTTGTGTTCATCTTGCCAAACTGGTCACAGTCAGAAGTTACAAGCTGAGATTTGAAGCTGGCTAGCTAAGCAAGGCTCTGACTGGACACAATCCAGAAAGAGACAATAAGAAAGAGGTGGAAGAATTAAATCAGAGGTTGGAGTAGACATGCTCTGCCCACTATGGCAAATAGAAAACTTAGTTTCACATATCAAGAGATTTCCAAGTTGTATCTGGGGAGACAGTGATATACTGTGAAGCTCTAACTTCACCAAAAGAGGAAATTGAAACCATTCAGAAAAAAACAAACCAAACCAACCAATCAACCAACCAAACCCCAAATCAAACAAAAAACCACCACCATCACAACAACAACAAAGCCCCAAACAAAATAAAATAAAAAACAGAAAGAAATATGATATTCCTCTTATTCTGGCTGCTATTAGCCATACCTAGTGGCAGTCCAAGCAAGGTTCTGCCTGAAGCTCCTGTCATATTCTGTCAAATGCCAAAATAACTCCCAGAAGAGAGAGGCCCAAAGGGAGAGAGATTGTGTTTGAAGTTTCCCAAAGAAAACAAGTTTCTGAAATGCCCATGAGTATTTACTTCCTTCTTAGGAAGTCCCTTCTCTGTTGCTCCTGTGCCTACCATAAGTCTGGGAAAACACTGATCTGCTCGTGTGCCCATCTCTGTATACACTCTGTCTTTACCTCCATTTGGACTGAGGCTACCTCTTGCTTGTGCACTTCCTTCAAACAATTTGGGAATTTAACCAACAGTTCAACTGAACAAAATCATCACCTTGCAGTATTTTTTATGAAATTGAGTGGTCTTGAAATCAGGAGACAAATTTCTGCTAGTCCTTCAGGAAACCTTGCTTGTACCCAGACACAGAATTTATGTGTATCTTTAAGGTCTTCCATGTGTATGATACATTATGCTCTGTAATCTGCAAGCATTTATTTACTTTTTTTTTCTTTGCTAGCTCTGCAGAATGTATTTTATCATCAGTTAATAAAATAGGTTGAAGGGAAATTATGTGACAGTCACGTATAGTAATTCACAAGTCAGGAAACAGTTTTGCTGTTGCAAAACCTGGTGAGTTTACACCAAAGTTGGCAGAGTGATGAGTACTGCTGCCAGCAACAACAGAAAACATAGAAGAGGAAGCCAGTTCTGATATTGTTTTAATACAGCTAAAACAGAGAAAATTTGAGCAATGCACATCAGACAGATGGCTGCACTTGTCTATATTTTTGTCTAAAATAGAAATAGATACACTCAATCTATTTAATCCATCAAGGATATTTCAGTATTATAGTTAGTTCAATCAGTGAGAGACCAGCATTAGTCCTACATTTAATTAAAGGAACTTTTTGCTGCTCAGCATCAGGGTCACGTATTTAGTAAAATAACAATGAAAACATGGTAGAGTTGGGATATTATTTTAGATGTAAACTCTCCAGTGTCTCTTTTCTACTTGTACTGAAAATGTGAGTTGTTCAGCAGAGATTCAGGTTAAGCCTTCCTGGCTCAGCCTCCCAGGCGTTAACAGGAGTTTTTTAGAACAACTGATTGCTTAACAATCAATAAAAAAAAATTGAAAGAATGTCTTGCAAGGAGAGATGAGGTGATTGTGTCATCTCCAAGGAGATGGAGCTTGGATGCAACATCATGTGGATTTGTCCCAGATGGACTCTGCTCATTTGCTCATTTAGTTTAATAGGTGGATAGCCTTGTTCTAGAATCACTATTCATTTAATAATTTAATTTAATTTAATTTAGTTTAATTCCTCCTTAACAGAGGAATTAGTGCACTTGAAATTCGTACCTGACCATAGGCTGAATTGATTTTTCAGTTTTCCGTAAATACTTTTGAAGTATTTGCACAATATTTATTCAACAGTACAGAATCTTACATAGGTTTTATTTAGTTCTGTTCTTCAGTTTAGTTCAGCCAATAGAAGTATACTGAATATACGGATTTCTCTTAGCATGCAAGTAAATCTCCCTCTGGGGGTAGTAAACAAGAATGATTAGTAGCTGTAGTAGGGTCAAGTAAAGTAACAAGCATCTGCTTTTAAATAGTTTACCAAGTTTGTCCTGATACAAAACTATTGAAGTATACCAATAGTTATACTATTAATATGTTTGTTCATTGAAAAAAATTATTTTTTCAATCAAAATGTATTCTATTCTGCTCCTTGCTCTTTTTTACATGTCATTAGTTTGGTTTATTTTTCAGACCTTCTTTTTAATTGCATCTAGTCCTTTCTTCAGACCTTCTTTTTAATTGCATCTAGTCCTTCCTTTTTTCCCTTTTTCACCTTTCTCATTGTCTTTTGTAAACAGCACTATACTTGATAATGTTTTGACAGTCCTGCTCCAGACAACGGTTTTAAATTAGGGGAAATAAACTGTATGCTCTCAGTGGAATGCAGAAACACATAGTAAATCCCATTATTGATGTATTTTTTTCCTTCACTCTAGGTGCGCTTAATGATCACAGATGCTGCGAGGCACAAGCTCCTTGTTCTCACTGGACAGTGCTTTGAAAACACGGGAGAACTTATTCTTCAGTCAGGGTCCTTCTCCTTCCAGAACTTCATTGAGATCTTCACAGATCAAGAGGTTAGTTTGGAAAAGTGTCTTCTATACGTTGTTGTGTGGTGGCAGAGGTTTCTAGAATACTAAAAATGGCTCTCTGATAGAGTTAGCTTAGGCAGCCGTGGTACTGCTGGTCTTTACTCTTAATTATAGGCTTCAAAACATTTATTTATTTTATTTTAGATTTCGTGTAAATTACTTAACAAAAGCATTAAATTTTGATTTGGGGAATTAAATTACAAGAGGAAATCAAGGAAGTTTTGATAATCGAAGGAGAGAGTGCTGTGTTTAAAGTATACAGATTATTCATCTGAGGTGCACATACAAAGCAGTCAAATTGAACTTGACATCAGGTTCTTACATGGTGGCAGCTAAATAATAGGTGGCATTAATAAGCAGAGGGTGGCTGTCGGAATAGTTGTATTTTTGGTACCATCTACCTGCTTAACTTCTTTATATTAGTGTTTAAAATTTGACCAATAAATCTGTACAACCTTTGGTTTTTACATACCACAAAAATAAGCATGAGCTATACCAGTATTTAATGCCATTTGTTTCACGACTTGTTATTTTGCTGTCTTTCTTAATGTACTGTGTCTGAAAGCTCCCATAGGGCAGGAATCCATAGTAAACAAGCTGTCACACTTAATTTGGCTGCTGTGTAAAGTATATATTTAAATAAACTGGATGGCTCAATCCCTAGGGATTTAGTTTCCGATATTAATTAGTTTCATGTCAGTGGACTGAGATTTGAAAGTTTAGCAGTGAGAAAGCAAAGTTTGCATGGCCTTATTGTATCCATGTGATCTATTCCCAGAGCCTCTTTGTTCAGCATATGTTTGTAGGTTAGGGAAAGAACTGGTTTCCTGCTCTCTGAAATATGCATGACACCTAATACTCACGGGCACTTCTCAGAGTTACTTTTCTCTGAAATTACAAACCCAAGCTCCTTACATCTCTAGTCAGTGATACAAAATTACTATATGACTACATAGGTTGGAACTCAATGATCTCAGTCAGAGGTCTTTTCCAACCTGGTTGATTCTGTGATTCTGTGATAAATGCAAAACTAGGGGCAAATACCACCATTACTATTAGGAAACAAAACTGTTGGTTGGGAAGCAGAGTTGGGGGGTTGGCTATCAGTTACAGTTGCTGAGGGATTGCCACAGTAGTGAGTGTGCAGGACATACTCCCATGGGCTATGACTAAGGCTCATTTGGCTCGTCCCTGCAGCTGGCAGTGTGCTCACCAGCCAGCTGGCAGGGCTCTTGGCAAGCACCGGCTTCTAGCCTATTGTTTCTGAAGCCTCAGGGTCTCGCTGTTTCTACACGTTTTCACAAAACCAAAGAAAGATCATGCTTGCCATACTGCAGTTCGTGTGTGCGACATTTTTAAAAAACTGGGGGAAAAAAAGATCTAGAAAAAAGTGATAAGTGATTTTCTGAGTGGCGATGAGATGAAAGAATTCATGTGCAATCCTGATCCCGGTGGGCTTGCCAGTGCAAGGTTCACAGTTGGACTCAATGATCTTAAGGGTCTTTTGCAATCTAAACAATTATATGATTCTATAAGCATGTAAAGTTGGATGAGTACTGCATAGAGTTGGTGTTTCTTGCCTCTGCCCATTTCCACTTCACTGGGCCAAATTTGAGCTATGGTCAAGGAATGTGTTTACAAATAAGTAAATACCCTTTGGGAGATACTCATATCCATCTCTAACATGTAGAGGTCCCTTCATGCAATGTCTAAAAGTAGGATTTTCAATTTCTCCCATGCTGAAAGATTGAAAATGTCATAGTCCCCTGCTTCTTCAACACCAGCACCTTTGTGGTTCAGGGTAGGAAACAATATTGTGTTTTCTCTGAACAGCCAACTTGCTGTTTGTCTTCACCAGCACTTTTAAAACTTAAGGATTCCTCAACAGATGTCTCTCAATGTTCACAAAGACAGTCAAGTTCACAGGCACATTTATTTGCTCCCAGATTGACTTTGAATTTGGAGGGGAGAAGGAGCAGTTCCATCTCCATGTTATCAAATGAGTGGAACTGTTGATATCCCTGGTGTCACCATCTGAAAGGCAAATCCATTGAGACCTTTTCTGGGGCATTTCTGAACTTGCTGTTCCTAGCAGTTTTGATCTATGTCTGGAATAATCTTTCTTCAGCTTTTCATTGGCCTGGACTACCACTGGCTTAACACTGTCTGCATTAGGCATACTAACTTTTAGGAGCAAAAGTCAGAATTTAGAAGTATGAAGCATAAATCCAGATATGGTGTAATATAAATGGGGGAGGATTAACCCCAGACTTTGGTGCAGTATATTCATTGACGCAATATATTCATTATCCCACTATATTACCATATGATTTTTTATCTAGGCAGAAAATTGGCTCTGTATGAGAAACAGTCTTTACTCAAGTTATCTCCTTATGTATGCAACAGACTTGGATTTATTCATTCAGAGGAAGTGATTTTTTACTACATTTAACTCTAATAATGTGTTTTCAACCCTGATCAGAGACATCTCATTGAGATCCTAAATCCATTTCAGAGTTGTGGTCTGTGCTGCCCCTCTTTTCTTATTTCTCCAGTAGAAAACAGCAATGCTTACCCTATTGTCCTTGTCTTTCAGCCTTTTCAGCCTTTTCTCCATTTATTTGGTTTGGTTTTGTGGGTTTTTTTCACTTGCTCCCTTTCAGATAGGGCCATGTCTGATATATGGGTGAGATTAATTTATACTCCTGTCAAATGGTTTCGATACTCAACAAAGGATGACAAAGGAAGGTAGAAAATATTTATTTTCAGCTTTATTTATCTATTGGTTGGACTTTAAAAAAAAAACACAAAACAACAAACAGCCACTGTATCTTTGTTGAGTCCTATTTTCGGTAAATGCTGAAAATAAGTTATGTAACACCAAGAAAGGAAGTAAGACCTACACGCAGAGAGGCCTGAAGAGATCTAAGGCAATCAAACATCTTTAATCTGTTATATATTCATTTCTGCTGTTGATACAGCTTGTGGTCCAAAAATCCCCAATTATTCAGCTGATGAAAACTGTTCTTACAGCTTGAACTGATACTGCATAGCCTCTGCAAAGAAGGCTATGGTATTCTCCATGATGATGTGCTGGCATGTTTTTCACTGACATTTTATATCTGAATTACTACTTTAAAGAAGTTTGGTGCTCTCTCAGCCACTTCTCAAAGGACTTCTGCTCCTGACCCTTCACGAGCCTTGTTGACCTCTGGACACACTCCAGCATCTCCAATGTCTTGCTTGGAGTGAATGGCCCAAAAACTTGTAGCTGTTTCCATCTCTGAAGTAATAACTTACTTCTTAATCACGGAATCACAAAATAGTTAGAGTTGGAAGAGACCTGGAGATCATCCAATCCAACCTCCCTGCCAAGGCAGGGTCACCTACAGCAGGTGACACAGGAATGCCTCCAGGTGGGTTTTTAGTATGTCCGGAGAGGTAGACTATGTGACCTCCCTGGACAACCTGTTAGAGTCCTCTGCCACCCTCCATGAAAGTTCTTCCTTATATTGAGGTGGACCTTGTTGTGTTTCAGCTTATGGCCATTGCTCCTCATCCTACTGCTGGGCGCCACTGAAAAGGGTCTGGCACCATCCTCTTGGCTCTGCCTTTGAAATATTTATGTGCATTAGTGAGATCCCCTCTCAAGTCTTCTCTGGACTAAACAAACCCAGCTCCCACAGTCTCTCCTCATAAGAGAGATGCTCCAGACATCTGATCATTTTTGTGGCCCTCCACTGGACCCTCTCCAGTAGCCCCTTGTCTTTCATGAACTGTGGAGACCAGAATTGAACACAGTACTCCAGATGTAGCCTCGCTAGGGCCTGGAAGAGGGGGAAGACTACCTCCCTCGACCTGTTGGCCATACTCTTCCCAATGCAACCCAGGATAACAATTAGCCCTTCTGGCCACAGGGGCACACTGCTGGCTCATACTCAATTTATCATCCCCCAAGACTTCCAAGTCCTTCTCTGCAGAGCTGCTTTCCAGCAGTTGGCCCGAGCCTGTCCTGGTACTTGGGGTTATTCCTGCCCAGGTGCAGGACCCTAAACTTGCCTTTCTTGCCTACCCAGGTCCCACTGAATGGCAGCACAGCCTTCAGGTGTATCAGCCACTCCCCCCAGATTCATATCAGCGTCTTGCCGAGAGTACATTCTATCCCTTTATCCAGGTCATTGATAAGCAAGTTGAATAAGACTGGACCCAGCATTGATTCCTGGGGAGTGCCACTGACTACAGGCCTCCAGCTAGATTCTACTCCACTGATCCTGAGCCTCTGAGCTCTGCCATTCAGCCAGTTCTTGATCCACTTCACTGTCCATTCATCTAAACCACATCTCCTGAGCTTACCCTAGGGGAGACAGTGCGAAAAGCCTTGCTGAAGCTGAAGTAGGCAACATTGCACTGCTCTCCCCTCATCAACCCATCCTTCCATACCATCACAGAGGGCTATCAGATTGGTCAAGCATGATTTTCCTCTTGGCAAATCCATGGTAATGACTCTTGATGACCTTCTTTTCTTCTACCTGATTGGTGGTGACCTCCACAATGATCTATTCCATCACCTTTCTAGGGATAGAAGTGAGGCCAACTGGCTGGTAGTTTTCTTCTTGCCCTTTTTAAAGATGAGAGTAGCATCGGCTTTCCTCCAGTCATCAGGCACCTCTCCTGTCTCCATGATTTTTCAAAGATGATGGAGTGTAGCTTAGCAACGTCTGCCAGCTCCCTCAGCACCCATGGGTGCATTCCATCAGAGCCCATGGATTTATGGGTGTTAAGTCTGTCTAGCTGATCTCTAAACCAACCCTCTACGACCAAGGAAAGGTCTTCCTTTTTCCAGCCTTCTTCTCTTACATCCAAGATCTGAAATTCCTGAGGGCCAGTCTGAGCAGTAAAGACTGAGGCAAAAAAGGCATTTGCTAGTTCCACCTTCTCTGTGTCTTCCATGACCAGGACACTCATCTGATTCAGCAGTGGCCCCACATTTTCCCTAATCTTCCTTTTGCTCCTGATGTACTTGTAGAAGCACTTCTTGTTGTCCTTGATATGCCTTGCCAAACTCAATTCCAAGTGGTCCTTGGCCTTCCTCATTACATCCCTTCTTACTTTGACAATGTTCCTCTAGTCCTCTAGTGGCTTCTCCCTTTTTCCACATCTCATGAATTTCGTTCTTCCATTTGAGATTTGCTAGAAGCTCCTTGCTCATCCATGCCGGTCTCTTGCCTCCTTTGCTTAATTTCTTGCTCATGGGTATACACTGGTCTTGAGCTTGAAGGAAGTGATGCTTGAATATTGACCAGCTCTCTTGGTCTTCTAGAGCCCTAAACCGTGGGATTCCTCTAAGTGGGTCTTGGAAGAGGTCAAAGTTCAGGATTCTAGTCCTGCTTACTTCTTTGCTTCCTCCACACAGGATCCTGAGTTCCACTATCATTGTCACTGTGCTGAAAAACTCTTCTGCAGCCAGTCTTGATAAATCTGGGAGCAGTACTGGCTTTTAAGGAGCCAGCCTGCAGTAATGACGGTGCGGTGCAATATATCCCATGAGAAAAGGACAAAGGATGGCAGCTGTCCCTAGGAGGATGCTGGCCTCCTCCATGATGCAGTTACTTTCTGGCTGTTAAGAGGTTTTGCTTTGTCCTTTAGATATTTTGCTGGCTCTTCTGGTTGAACTGGGGCATCAGGCAGACTCATGAGTCAATGGTAGAGACGTAGTGGCAGTGCAGGCTGCCTTAGCCTCATAATCCTCATACCCTCTCATCCTTCTATATGGAGGGAGGAATGAGGAAACCTTGGGTGCTGTTGTTCTTTGGGCAATAGTGACCAGGACAAGGTCCTCCTTTGTGTTTTAAAAAGTACGGCAGTGAACTAATTGTAGTAACAGGTTACTTTGGCTTCGGGGATGGGTACTCACCACTGCAGAAGTAAATGAAAAAGGTATTATCTAACTGATCAGGAAATATTATGTTCTGGCATTACTGTAATTAAAAAAGTGAATTTGTGTGCATCTTCTTGTGTTTTTGTTTTATAACCCTAGATTGGTGAATTATTGAGCACCACACACCCTGCCAACAAAGCCAGCCTAACTCTTTTCTGCCCTGAGGAAGGGGACTGGAAAAATTCCAACCTTGACAGACACAACCTTCAAGACTTTATAAACATTAAACTCAACTCAGCTTCTATATTGCCCGAAATGGAAGGACTCTCTGAATTCACAGAGTATCTGTCAGAATCAGTAGAAGTGCCATCACCTTTTGACATTTTGGAACCTCCAACCTCAGGCGGTTTCTTGAAACTCTCCAAACCCTGCTGTTATATTTTCCCAGGGGGAAGAGGGGACTCTGCATTGTTTGCAGTGAATGGGTTCAATATGCTTATCAATGGAGGATCTGAAAGAAAGTCTTGCTTTTGGAAACTTATCCGGCACTTGGACAGAGTAGATTCCATTCTGCTCACTCACATCGGAGATGACAATCTGCCAGGAATCAATAGCATGCTTCAGCGAAAGATAGCTGAACTAGAAGAAGAACAGTCCCAAGGGTCTACTACCAACAGTGACTGGATGAAAAATCTGATCTCACCTGATTTAGGAGTTGTATTTCTTAATGTACCTGAGAATCTGAAAAACCTGGATCCTAATTTTAGAGTCAAAAGGAGTGTAGAAGAAGCTTGTTTTACTCTCCAGTATTTAAACAAGTTGTCTATGAAACCAGAACCTCTTTTCAGAAACACAGGAAATACCATTGACCCCATAATTTTATTTCAGAAAATGGGAGTTGGCAAGCTAGAGATGTACGTGCTTAATCCTGTCAAAAGTAGCAAAGAGATGCAATATTTTATGCAGCAGTGGAGTGGTACTAACAAAGATAAAGCTGAATTCCTGCTACCGAATGGCCAAGAACTAGACATTCCATTGTCCTATTTCACCTCTGTCTCATCCCTGATTGTGTGGCATCCAGCTAATCCTGCAGAAAAAATAATCCGAGTTCTGTTTCCTGGAAACAGCACCCAATATAATATTCTAGAAGGGCTAGAAAAACTCAAACACTTAGACTTCCTTAAACAACCAATGGTTACACAGAAAGACCTAACTGGGAACATTGCTAGTCCAGCTGTGAAACAAGCGAAGTTGAAACAACGAACAGACAGCAAGGAGAGTCTCAAGCCTGCTGCAAAGACACCACCAAATAAGCCTGTGAGAAAGGAGTCTAAAGAGGAAACACCAGAGCCTGTGAAGCCTAGTCTGGCTTCAGAAAAGCCTCAGAAGATGGAAAGCAAAGAAAAAGTTCCAGTTAAAAAAGAAAAACAAGCAAAAGTAGAGACCAAACCAATAGTGGTGGAAAAAGACATAGTAAGTAAAGAAGAACAATTAGTAAAATCCGAAACTCCTGAAAAACAAAGTACAGATGTAAAACCAAAAGTGTCGAAGGAGAAGACAGTGAAAAAGGAAGGCAAAGCAAAACCTGAAGAAAAGAAAGAGGAAAAAGAAAAACTAAAGAAAGAGGAGAAACCAAGAAAAGAGGACATCAAGAAAGAAGTTAAAAAAGAGGTGAAAAAGGAAGAGAAGAAGGAAACTAAGAAGGAAATAAAGAAAGAAACTTCTCAAAAAGAAGCTAAAAAAGAAGCTAAAAAAGAAGAGAAGAAGGAAATTAAGAAGGAAGACAAAGAAGCCAAAAAGGATGTAAAAAAGATTCCTAAAGAAACAAAGAAGACAGCTGCTTCTTCAAATGAAGCTAAAAAGCCAGCAGCAAAGCCTAAACCACAAAAGAAGGAGGAACCTGCTAAAAAAGAAGTAATACCTGCTGGAAAGCCAAAGGAAAAAGGAAAAGTTAAAACTGTGAAGAAGGACCTCAAAGTCAGTGGAACACAAGCTGCCCTTGCAGCAGTTGGAGCCACAACTGTAGCAGCTGCAGAAATTACAGCTGGTGGAAAGGAGCTTGAAGCAGAGAGATCCCTTATGTCTTCACCAGAGGACTTAACAAAGGATTTTGAGGAATTAAAGGCTGAAGAAGTAGAAACAACAAAAGAAACAAAAGTTCAAGTTGCACTTATAAAGGATGAACTGAAACTCAATGGCACAGTACAAAAAGAAAAACTGGATAATGAAGGACCTGCAGAGTCCTCTGATGAAGGCATAACTACCACAGAGGCTGAGGGTGAGTGTGAACAGACGCCTGAAGAATTGGAACCTGTGGGAAAGCACAGCGTTGATGACAATGAAAAGTTTGAAGATGAGGGAACTGGCTTGGAAGAATCATCTGAAGCAGGAGATTATGAAGAAAAGGCAGAGACAGAAGAAGCTGAAGAAAGAGATGAAAATGAAGAAGAAAAGACCCATCTGGATGCCACAAAACTGTACATGCAAGAAGCAAGAAAAGTTGCAGGTGGCTCAGAAAAAATGATGACTGAAGTAGATGCTAACATTAAAGATGAAAAGTATATTGAAAAGGCAGATTACGAGGTGTCCGATGAACGGGCTGAAGAAGACAGGGAAGAAGCAATAGAAAAGGCAGAAACTGAAGAGACTGAAGAAGATGAGGAAGACAAAGCAGAAGACATCAGAGATGACGAGGAAACTGAAAAAATAGAAGCCGAAGAAGATTATGTGATGGCTGTGGTAGACAAAGCTGCAGAATCGGGTGAAGCTGAAGATAAATATGGCTTACTCATAATTACACCAACTAAACGCTCAGAGTCTCAGTCTCCAGTAATTGAACCAGCCTCTTCTATCCATGATGAGACACTACCTGGTGGTTCAGAAAGTGAAGCCACTGTTTCTGATGAAGAAAATAGAGAAGATCAACCTGAGGAATTCACTGCTACTTCAGGTTACACACAGTCTACCATTGAAATATCCAGTGAACCAACTCCAATGGATGAAATGTCGACACCCCGAGATGTCATGAGTGATGAAACTAACAATGAGGAAAGTGAGTCACCCTCTCAGGAGTATGTGAACATTACCAAGTATGAGACATCACTGTTCTCTCAAGGGTTTGGCAGACCTAAACTTTCTCCACTTCCAGATGCTTTTAATGGATTATCTGAAGGATCCAAAACAGAGGCCACGGAAGGTAAGGATTATAATGCCTCAGCTTCCACCATCTCACCACCTTCTTCATTAGAGGAAGACAAATTCTGCAAATCTGCGTTCCAAGATGTATACCAGCAAAAAGAAAGTGAAATCCATGGCACTGCCAAATTAGACGTCAAAGAACCCTATCAAGAAGATGTTGATGGAAAACGTAGTGCAGCCAAGAGTCCAGCTGCCAGTTTGTCCCCTCCATCACCTGTTGCCAAAACACCACTGGGTGAACGTAGTGTGAACTTTTCACTTACTCCAAACGAGATCAAGGTCCCTTCTGAGTCAGTCCCTGTTGCTAGATTGCCTGATGTACACCAAGAAATTGCTGAGGAGCACTGTGCAAGCCCTGAAGATAAAACATTAGAAGTAGCATCTCCCTCACAGTCTGCTGCTGGTAGTGCTGGCCACACACCTTATTATCAGTCTCCCACTGATGAAAAGTCCAGTCAGCTTCCCTCTGAAACCAGTGAAAAGTCAACAGAAGCACCTGTTAGCTTTGAGTTCAGTGAAGTCAAAGATGAGTCTGCAAAATGCAGAATAAGCCCTATGGATGAGCCTGTGCCAGACTCAGAATCTCCTATTGAAAAGGTTCTTTCGCCTCTACGGAGTCCACCACTGATAGGTTCAGAGACCACTTATGATACATTTTTGAGTGCTGATTTAAAGTCTCCCACCAGAGATTATGGAAGTCCTTCTGAGGGGAAACCTGAAAAAGAAAAATCCCCTGTTCAGATGAGCCCAGCTTCAGAAGCCAGCTCTGTGGGCCTTTTCCAGGAGAGACAAGATGAAAAAAGCATGGAGTTTATGGTAATTAGGGAAAGCTTCAGCCTGGAAAGGAAAATGGAGGATACAGAACCCAGCAGCTCTCAGTCTTCACTGATCTTGCATGAGCGGAAGTTAGCAGATGATCTCTCACCGACTCAAGTAGATAGCAGTCAGTTTGGCTCTTTAAAAGAAGATACCAAAATGTCAATTTCTGAAGGCACCGTTTCTGACAAGTCTGCAACTCCCGTTGATGAGGTTGTCGCAGAAGACACCTATTCCCATATAGAAGGAGTAGCTTCTGTCTCTACAGCATCTGTTGCCACTAGTTCATTTCCAGAACCAACTACTGATGATGTATCTCCTTCTTTGCATGCTGAGGTTGGTTCTCCCCACTCTACTGAAGTTGATGATTCCCTTTCAGTGTCAGTTGTACAAACACCAACAACTTTTCAGGAAACAGAAATGTCTCCATCTAAAGAAGAGTGCCCAAGGCCCATGTCTATTTCTCCACCAGATTTCTCACCTAAAACTGCAAAATCAAGAACACCAGTGCATGATCACAGATCTCCTGAGCAGTCAGCTATGTCAGTAGCATATGGTCAGGAGTCCCCTGAGCAGTCTTTAGCAATGGACTTTACTAGGCAGTCTCCAGAATATCCTGCTGTAGGCGCTAGTATACACCATATATCTGAAAATGGACCAACAGAAGTAGATTATAGCCCTTCAGATATACAGGAGCCTCCTTTTGCACGGAAAATTTCACCCACGGAGCAGTCGTCTTACTCTCAAGAGAAAGATATTTCAGAAATTATTTCAGTTTCTCAAATTGAAGCTTCATCCTCAACTTCATCAGCTCATACACCTTCCCAGGTAGCTTCACCACTGCCAGAGGAAACTTTTTCAGGTGCTGTTCCACACAGAGATATGTCACTGTATTCTTCTTTTACCTCAGAAAAGGTGCAGAGCCCAGGCGAAAAGCTGTCACCAAAATCTGACCTATCTCCATTAACTCCAAGGGAATCTTCTCCTCTGTATTCTCCTACTTTTCCAGATTCACCTCCTGCAATCAAAGAAGCAGTATCAGCTAGTCACACACATTTGTTGTCACAGCAAGTGTCCTCTGTCAAAGCCTTTGGTTATCAGGAATCCCTAACAAAGCACAGTCCAGAACCTTTACTCAGCCCAGAGAAAGAAGATTCGGAGAAAAGCAGGAGGTCACTCGAAGAACTTAGTTATTCATATGAGGCCAGAGAGAAAACTACTGGGTCACCAGAGAATATTAGCTATTCCTATGAGGCAGTTGGAAAATCTACTAAATCACCTCAAGCCATGGATTATTCCTATGAGACCACCAGGAAAACTGCTAGGTCACCTGAAACCACAGATTATTCCTATGAGATAACCAGGAACACTACTAGGTCACCTGAGGGTACAGATTATTCCTATGAGATAATTGGAAAAAATATGAGGTCATCTGAGGTCACAGATTATTCTTATCAGATAACAGGGAAAACTACCAGGTCACCAGGGGCCCCAGATTATTCCTATGAGACAGTTGGGAAAACCACCAAGTCACCTGAGACCACAGATTATTCCTATGAGATAACTGGGAAAGCTACCAGATCACCTGAGACTATGGATTACTCCTATGAGACAACAAGGAAAACCTCTAAGTCACCAGAAGCCATTGGCTACTGCTATGAGACAATTGGGAGAACCACCAGGTCATCAGAGGCCATGGCTTACTCCTATGAGACAACTAGGAAGGCCTCCAGTTCACCTGAAGTCACAGATTACTCATTTGAGACAACTGGGAGAGCCACCAGGTCACCCGAAGCTACTAGCTATTCCTATGACGCAAGTGCACATTTCACTCCAAGTAAATCGTTAGCAGAATCCCGTCAAGATGTTGACTTATGCCTTGTGTCCTCTTGCGAGTATAAACATCCGAAAACTGAACTTTCACCCTCATTTATCAACCCAAACCCCCTTGAATGGTTTGCAAATGAAGAACAGTCTCAAGATCAAGAGAAGCCTCTAACTCAGTCTGGGGGAGCTCAGCCGCCTTCTGGGGGAAAGCAGCAAGGGCGGCAGTGTGATGAAACCCCTCCCACATCTGTGAGCGAGTCTGCCCCATCTCAGACTGATTCAGATGTTCCACCGGAGACTGAGGAATGTCCTTCCATCACTGCAGATGCTAACATTGACTCAGAAGATGAGTCAGAAACCATTCCAACGGACAAGACAATTACGTACAAACACATTGACCCGCCACCTGTCCCAATGCAGGATCGCAGCCCTTCCCCTCGGCACCCTGATGTTACCATGGTTGATCCAGAAGCTCTGCCAGTTGATCAGAATTTAGGTAAACCTTTGAAGAAAGACCTCAAAGAAAAGACAAAGACAAAAAAGCAGGGTACAAAGGCCAAGTCATCTTCTCCTGTTAAAAAAAGTGATGGTAAATCAAAACAAGTGGCTTCACCAAAGCCAGCTATAAAAGAATCTTTAGACAAAATTTCCAGAACAGCTTCTCCAAAAAAGAAGGAATCTGTGGAGAAGGCAACCAAAAATATCTCTAATCCAGAGGTAAAGTCTCGAGTGGAAGAGAAAGATAAGGACACCAAGAATGCAGCAAATACAACAACATCCAAGTCAGCAAAGACTGCAACCACAGGTAAAGACAAATAGCATTTCCCTAGTGTTACAATTTTCTTAGTTGTGGCGGTGAAGTTAGTTTAGCTTTTTATCAGCTGAGGATGTGGTTTGTAGCAAATCTTCAAAAAAGTTCCGGTTTTAAGTGTAAATCCAGCATGTAAAGACCACATTTAAATGCATGGAATTCACTAGTTTTACTGTTGTAATCTGAGAAAATTGATATGTCAGTTTGCCCAGAGAGTACATAAAATAGAAAGAATTTAATACTATCTGTCACCTAATAGTATTAAAAGTATCACTGCTGTAGGTGAAGTGAAATCAGTAGCAAAGTGAACTCCTTTATTACTTGTGGGAAATAGGTAGGCACAATTCTCTTTAACATAAATTAATGCAGTTCAGTAGTGTGGGAGACAAAGTCATGATCAGTCTTTGGATGCTCTCATTACTACGCTGGATTGATTTTAAAAGAAGCATTTAAAAAAAATTATAACATTTTCAGTGAACTAAGCATGTACATCACATAATCGGATTAAAGTCTTACACCATCGGTGATGATTAAACATACAGAAAGTTAATGTCATTTTGAACGACTGTTGTATATTCTAAGTAGCAATAAAATATGACTTAGATATCTGAAGGAGGCATTGTGCTAATCTGTTGTTTCCGGCAGACCTTGTTAGGGAGTGTTGGAGCATACTTTGATTTTGCTGCTGTGAGGACTGATGTTCTGTCGAAAGCTTTTTTACAAGGAGCAGGTCTGGGATTCTGTACAAACAAAGCAGCATTCAACTGTCTTCCCTGTTTTTAGTAGTGCACTGTTCCTTTCTTACACCATCATTTGCATGTCTCTGTTAGTAGATACATTTCAAAGCAGCAATATAGTTTTTCATGGTGTGCATTTCTCCATGACTTTAGCTCCACCTGAGTCTTCTTCCTTAAGGCATACTTCTCAGCTATATGCCGGAATAAAACAGGGCTCTATTGGTAATGACGTTTAAGTGTAAAGTGTAACTAATAACTTATTCAGTGTTGGTATGCGCAATTCAAAAAGAAATATCACAGATTTTTTTTTTCATCAGAGATGATAAAATATTTTGTAAAAAAACCCCAATGGTAAAACTCTCTAATTCAGGAAATCTTATCATATCATTTGAGGTATTGCCCTTTAATGAATGGCAGGATATGCTAGACAACTGGACTTCACTGGCCTTACATTGTGTCACCCTAAATTGAGTGTATGGCTCAGATAATTGTTTACCAAGCTTCATCAACATGAGGAGGCTAATAGACTGTGAATAGCGATCATCTGGATAAAATTACTGGTTGAATCCCAATTTTCAGTTCACACCATGATCTAGTTTGTAGCAAAAGACAGGGGGTTTTGTGTATTATCTTCAATGAGTTTAAACGTTGTATTTCCTTTTCGCTGAAGCTCTTCTTAGAACAAGTACTATATATATTATGTGCAACAGCAAAGACATGCTTCCTCCTACTTCTTGTGATAAGTGGCTGATTTGGGTGTGCAAATTAGGATACAGCAGGCAAACAAGCACTTGACTCTGTTCCCCAAATTGCTTTACAAATGTCTCTGTCCTTCCAAGTTCCTCCTTGACCCTCTTTCTGCTCATGTTACAGGTGCTTTCTAAAGCACCTGTAAGGCAGCCTGAGCATATCAATAGCTACCATGTCTTGCTGTCTGCCTCAAATTTCAGGCCTGCTTCAAATCTGCATGGCTCCCTGTAAGACCCTTTATAGTCCTTTTATAATCCTGTGTGTGTGAGACTTTCAAAAAGCTGCACTTCTTCACCTGGAAAATAATACCACCATTTATTGAATGGTAATTCAGTAATCACAGACCTGCATAGTAATTATGGGATAATAGTAGTATTTTACTGTGTAAGGTTCAGCTGAGTTTTTGTTTGTGGTAGTGATTTTTTTGTTGTATTATATAGTTCCAGTTATTCAGGTTTTTCTCCTCTTACAGTCACAACTGGTGTACAACAAAAGTGGAACATGCCGTTGTAGGTATGAGGGTAATGCCATAATTGGACACGTTCACCTCAGTAGTTATAACAATAATTAATAAGTGCATGTTTTTAACCAGCCTGTGATAAATACTTCTGTTTCCAAAGGACCTGGGAATACTAAGGTGACAAAATCTTCAGCAGTGCCTCCAGGACCTCCGGTGTATTTGGATCTGGTATACATTCCCAACCATAGCAATAGCAAGAATGTTGACGTTGAGTTTTTCAAGAGGGTGCGGTCATCCTACTATGTGGTGAGCGGGAATGATTCTGCAGCCGAGGAGCCAAGCAGGGCTGTTCTGGACTCCCTGCTGGAGGGCAAGGCACAGTGGGAGAGTAACATGCAGGTAGGCTTTTCACTCATATCTCTGCCTGGAAATTTAACCTTGTCTGGGAAACAGCTATGAGAAGCTAGAGCACCTCTGAGGAGTGGCTGGCAGCTGCCAGGGAATGCAGTCCCCGGGCTGGGCACCTTGTTTCACTGATGATAAGAGAGGATGCATGAGTGAAGCACAGGGCTGAACTGCACTCAGCTGCTCCCCCATTTCTGGCCCTTCAGACCTGTTCCTGGAGAATAAAACAGTTGAGAGCTGGCCTAAAGGGCCAGTTGGCTGTTTCATCTTTTTACTGTACCATAGATGTGATCCACGTTTGGAAACATTGCGTTTTGTAAGTAGGGAAGAAAAGCATATGTTGCACACTTTATACAGTTATTACATGCATTTGGAAACTTCATATGCCTTCCATCACGATGACTGAGGAAATAAAATATTTGTCCATTATCTAAAGAGTATCAGTGCAAAGACCTACTCTTTCCAAAAGGGAAACATACTTGTTGGCTCTGGCTTCTTACAAAGACATTTTACTTATCAACCGTTTCTGTTGTCCATTCATCAGAACTTCTGTTTTGTATTGCAGGTGACATTAATCCCAACGCATGACTCAGAAGTGATGAGGGAATGGTACCAAGAGACCCATGAGAAACAGCAGGACCTCAACATCATGGTTTTGGCAAGCAGCAGCACTGTTGTTATGCAAGATGAATCTTTTCCTGCATGCAAGATCGAATTGTAAGAACAAAACCGTGCATCACAAGATTAAACTTTACTTCCAGAAATTCTTCAATTTGAAAACACCTTTTCTAAAAATTCAACTCATCTATTTCAACTGCTGAACTATATACCTGCCAAATGCTATACTGTGTCAGAGTGATGCAAATCACTAATATTTTTCAGTCTTTGTTGATTGCTAAGGGAAATAACAGTCTTCCCATTGTAGAGTACAAATTACTGCGAAAATACAGTTCCAGTTGCATCTCTGCTGAACATTTGGAAACCATGCACTAGCAACCCCAACTGACTTCTGCCAGGTAGAGGCATTTGCCCTCTAAAGAAACACAAAGAGAGAGAGGGGTAGGAGGAGAATGTAGTAAATAATTAGGTCTGCATTAGTCTCATGGCAATAGATGTATTGCTTACTGCAGTCTGCTTATATTCTTACATGAGAAGAAAGTTTTAAATTTGTATTAATCTGAGCTATCACTATGGGGATCCTTTTTTTAAAGAATTAAGTTAGCTCAAAAATAAAAAGAAATGGAACGTAGCTAGGAAGGGATGTACAGCCTAATCACTCATCAGCAGTTTTCCACTTTAATTTGAACTCTGCATACTGACATACCATAACAATCATAGGCCAAATATGCATGTAGTCTGCACCCTATCCAGAAATCTAGAACCTTTTTTTTCAACATGCAGAATTTTGGTCTAAGGCATGCTTCCAGTGAAAGCCCACTCACTCTAGCCAGAACTGACCAGTCCACATGCTTGAACACCCATGTCCACTGTCAATTAACTGAAGCAAAATACCAAAGCAGTCGGGAATACATACAGTAGACAATTTGCCTTAGAAAGTGACTTGAATGTACAAAGAAACTTGATGCACTTATTTTTTAATGCTGAGACAGCGTATTTATAAAACATCTGTGTAGGATCATAGTTACACCAGTAAAGAAGTATGAATGTGCATGTGTGGTGTTAGGAACCTATCTGACTGGTCAAACGGTTTGGTGCTATGAATTACTTATGTTAATTATGTGAACACTTCATTGATGCACTTGCACAGCTCAACAAGGCAAGATGAGCATTTTTTTTCAAAGTTTCTTTCGTACTGTGGAAGCAAGATTGAAGTGGTGTCCAGTATCAGAGTTACAAAACTTAGTGAAACATTCAGAATGATGAAAAAGGTTACCTGCGAACCTGTACAGTGTTCAACCTTCCTGTCTTACCTTATTTTATTTGTTTAATTTAAGAGTGAACATGGGAACAAATGTACAGAAACCTTTTTTTTTAGTGCTGCATGAAGTTTTAATACATGATTTTTTAACAAGCATTTTCATTTGCAGGTAAATGCAAAGAAAAATTTTTCAGGTGAAGGCAACTTTTTTAGTAGTTTTGTAAGATAAATGAATAATGTTGTTTAAGATTCTAGTGAGAATGGATATTGAGGTACAATTTATTGAAAACAGTCAACTGCCAGTACCTTTTGGGTGGGAGGGGAGTGGAAGGACACCCTGGTTATAAGATTACTCTATTGATGATGAGAGAAAATGGGATTTGAGGAGTTGATTGCCCAATACTTACAAGGGTGTAACCTACATTCTCAACCCTCACAAGATCTTGAAAAAAAAATAGAAGCAATAAGCTAAAATAAGTCCCTTCCCTTCCTTTCCTCTTTCCCTTCCTTTCCTCTTTTCCTTCCTTTCCTCTTTTCTCTTTTCCTCTTTCCTCTTTCCTCCTTCCTTTATTCTTTCCTTCCTTCTTTCCTTTCCTACTCTATCCTCTTTCCTTTCCTCCTTCCTTTATTCTTTCCTATCCTCCTCTTTCCTTCTCTCATTTACTCTTCTTTTACTCTTCTTCTTCCTTTCTTCTTCCTTTCCTCTTCCTTTCCCTGCTTTTTCCTTTACTTTTATTTTACTCTTCCTTTCCTTTCCTCCTTCATATCTCCCTTCCTTCTCTGGACTGCTTGCAGAGGAACAGCACCACTGCTCTGTGATTTAAGACAGTTTGGATTTTTTAGTCTCAGAAATTTTATCCCAATTAAAAAGTTGTTGCATTGCAGAAGATCTGCAAATCTGATTTTGAAGAAGGTGTAAAGGCCTCCAGCATGGACCTATGTGCTGGTCTGTATGATTCACCGTTGTGGTTGATACTAAGTTTCACAATGTAGTGAACTATGACCTCATTTTATTTTCTTTACTTATAATTTATTTCAGTTTTACAGGGTTAGGATATTTTTGTTTAATAGGTGTATGTTTGCACTCCTAATTTTATGAGGTTTTTTTAATATTGCTTTAGGGTCTTCTAAATATGGGCTCCTGAGGCCCATTTAATGCTGTGAATTCCTGTTTGTCGGTTGTTGGGGTTTTGATTTATTTTTGTCTACTCTTTTTTTAGGTCTCTCTAGCAATGTTGTTTTATTTATTGCTATACCTTTTAAGTAGTTAAACTCAGAATGACTATGGCACAAAAGGCAGATGGAAATGTATTGTGAAAACATGCATGTTTGCTGAGCTCATATCATTCACTTAAAACTGCTTTTATAATATATAGTCTACGAAGATACAGGCAAAATATTTGGCAGAATAAGTTATACTATTTCTAAAATTCTTTCTGATTTGTCTACTTTATTATATAGGTCAGAATTCAGACTTTTTGAGTGGGTGGGAACAGATTTTCTGATTTTCTGACAATACCTGAAATGGTTTGTATCACTGCTTTTGTTTTAAGCACATCAGTGGTCTTGTGACTAATCTCACTTACACCACTTACTCCTGTGAATTAGGAGCAATTTCACTACTGTCAGGGAAGTTACAGTCATCTGGTCCTACTGTAAATTAAATTGGAATCAAGCCTTAAATATCCCTGAGCAAGTTTATGATGGCTGAAGCATTTGTTTTACTTCTGAAATAATAGTGATAATTAGACAGTTACAGATTACCTTAACGTGTACATTTGCTTTTTTTGCTGCTACAAGAATATTAAAACCCTGGTCTGGCTATTTTGAGGTATTGTAATGCCTGTTCCATCCATTCCCTTCCAAATGGCAATGGCACCTAGGTTCAACACAGCGATGAGCTCCTCCATTAGCTCCTCTTGCCCTTAATGTCTTTCCTGCCTGTCGAACTAATCTACCTGTGCTAATCCTAGTACTACACAACTAGTTTAGTGTAACAGTCATCAAAATGTACTGTGTACATTAACGATGAGTGCTGTTGATCAGCATAGATTTCTAGGAGCATGGTTTATTATTGATTACTCTAATTGTAAAGATTCAATATCTGAGTGTAAAGGACACTCTGTTTCAATGATGGTATTACCCATAACAGCATTCCCAGTCATGATCTTTATGCTATTAATATTCTGCTTCATATAATTCAATGAAGAATTAACTTTGGGGATCCCTTCCCACTCCTGAACTTGGACAGGGCTTCTCTTGCATGCCTTTTCAAAGTCCTGTGGTGGGCCTGACTTCATTGACCTCTATTTTCACCCCATCTTTCATAGAAATCACTTTTGATTTTTTTTTTACTTACTTTACATACTGTGGTGAATGGAGATAACTGTGTATATGAATGTTGGGGTTTTTTTAATTGTCTATGATAGCTTATGCATTTTAGGAGAGTTCTGGTACTCTTTTACTAAGATTTAATAAATTTGTTAATTGAATTTTCAATCCCTCCCACCATAAGCAAATAAGCTCCAAAGAGCGCTTACTGTGCATTTGGGACATTTCTGTCATACGCTTCTCTTTGTTCATCTGTCACCAGAGGTTCTTGCTCAGTAATGATGTTTTTGAGAGAAATAGTAATTTTGTTGGTCTGGATTTACTAGAAGATGAAAAAATATAATGTTTACACTTGAAAGAAACTGTAAGCTTTCATCTTTTCACTTAGTAATTGAAAAAACACTAAGAGCATCTAGGGGTAAGCATTTCTTAGAATGCTTATATTATTCACCTGGTTTAAAAATGTTTGCTATTTAAAATTTAAAAAAAAAAAAGAAAAAAGTCTGTTTGTTGTGACTTTACAAAAAAAAATCTAAAAAAATTTAAGTAATTAAATAAAACAATGGCGTAAAATATAGAAAGAAAAAATCTTGAAAGCAGCTTCTCTCTACTAGACTAGCTAGGAGCTCCAGGTGGCAGGGGCTGCCTCTTCAAGACTGGGCTGTAATCACAACTGTAAAAGATGAAGTCTGAAATATGCTTTCACGCATTTGCATGCAGCCATTATCTTCCAAACTATGGAAAGAAAGTCTTGTTGCTGGCTGAGAAGCACCTCACACACCTCCTCTCTCTTGTTCTGAATGGTGTTTGTGTCAGTCTGCAGCTGTGTATGGTATTATGTCTTATAATCCTGCATCACTTCTATTCTATCCAGTCATATCTAATGTAGAAAATTAGTTTCCAGTGAAAGTAATATGTAGTGCTTTTATGATATTTGTGTGCAATATCCCCTCTTCCATTGAGGATATTTGATGTAAAGGAAATAAACTCAGTTCCACAATAAAATTCAAAAGTGGTAAAGTGGTGTTGACATGTTTCTTGTCTTTGTGTATGAATGTATTTTTAAGTTTTCCCTTTCCTTTAGTCCCTATCCTACTATACAGGATTTTTTTTTCTAAAGATCAATGACTATTTAAATATCAGATAAATCCCAATCTCTCTTTACAAACTGGAAAATAAATGTGGAAGATTACTTTTATCTCTTGTGGTGTAAAACATTACCATGAGGTACCATGATGTGGCTTCTTTCTGTTGTTCTCATTTCTGTATTCCTCAGCAGAATGAGAAAACACCTCATTTTTGGTAAGTACGTGTTCAAGGAGCTGTGTCAGAGATGATACCCAATAAAATTACATTCAACTGAGCCCACCCTGGTTTGGAAAGAGATCTTTTCTGAAGTTATAGCAGTTAAACAATAATGTGCAGCTTGTCTCTGGTAGATGAGGACCCTTCCCAATTGTCACTGCCCAGTCATCTCAGTGAGAGGGGATAGAGCTTTTGGGGAAGCTGGGCCCTCAGTTTAGGAGGTTTTTTTCTATAAACATCAGACTTTCTCTAGTGCTAAGATCAGACTTTCTCTAGTGCTAAGATCAGGCTTTCAGCCTTTGTAGTTTTGCTTGCTGCTGTGATGCTTGCTGTGGCGACATGCAGCAGTCAATGTTTTTTTCTCAGGGAGATGGTAATGATATAAAAGCAGGTAAAGGCTGGGGCAGAAAGGTGCAAGGGGTTCTCACTCCCAGGAGGAGCAGAGGTCCTGGGGGATTTCCTTCACCTTGAGACAGCAGTCTCTTTTGGGGGGCCCTTAACCATCTCCAGTGTCCAAGGTTTCATTTGAAAACTTATGACACTAAGAAGAAATACTGCACTTGGTTTTAATTGGGCTGAGCATCGAGAAGTAGAGGAAAATGATGACTAGATGAGGTGAGTCAAGTGCTGCAAATCTTACATCCTAAGTATAATTCTGCAAATGTGTTCATGCAGGTTTTCTGAGCTGTTGTGGTAGTCTGACACTACTTAAAATATATTATAATGATTGTGTAAAGGAGGCCAGGTTAGGCTTCAATCCCAATTATTTACCTGCAGTTGCAGAGTGACGTTCTGGATTTGCACAGGTGGGATCACAAATTCAGTCAGCTTATGAAGTGTTTTAGGTGGTATAGGAACATGACGGTCCCTCTAATCTTTTCAGTCTATCTAAAAGGAAGGACCATTCTTGTGGCATCCTAGACCTGTGGACTGTTTAATACTGATTGCTAGAGTTCTGTGGATGGCAGGAAATTGTAGTGCTTCATTGTTCACTGATGGGGCAAAAAAGAGATGTTGAGGGGTCTCTTGAGTAAGAGCTACAGTGACACAACTTAGATCCAGCTCATGCCCAGCACTGCTGCAAAGCTCCTTGGCTTTCTAAAGCATGTCTCTGAGCACATGAGCGTTGCCCGTGTCCTTCACTCAACAGTTTTGGGCCACTGCCTGCTGCTGTAGTCCGTATTCTCATTTACCAGAGACAAGACTAGTCACACTAGCATGCACTGTCCTCTGTTGTGCTGTCTGTGCCTTCTTCAGGTTCAGCCCCAAACTACCAGAGGCTGAGTAATGCTGAGTGGCCTCATCATTCCAGGGGATTTGCTTGTTTTAGACTATTATGTAGCATGATTTCCACCAGAAACAAAATCCAGAGGAGAAATCCAGAACTAAATCAGCAGGCACTATAGTCTGCACAAGCACTGTTCTCTGGTTCTCACAGATCGTTACCGCCTGATGTAGCTGCTTCTCTGTACTTCAACAGCTCCAGCATTACCAGACCCAGTGTGAATAGCTGGCAAGGTGGAGGTTGACTGTGCATCTGATGTCAGCTTCACTGTCAAAACACTGCCATGATTTACACATCATACTGCAGCTCAGCCCATCACACATGCTTGGGAATAACACAGAAAAGAAAACTGAAATAGCTGAAACTTATGTCCTAATACAAATAAAGCTAAATACACATAACAATGCCTGTATGTGCTACAGTTTCATCCTCTATATCTGTTAAGGTCTGGAAATTTTCACTGAGCTTTTACAAACATCATGTTATGTTCCCTCAGCTCACCTGTGTTACATTTTTAGTTTAAAGAGTTGAAGGTAAACTGAACCACTGAGCCACTTAAATACATAACATGAACCCCACTCCAGAGTGCAAGTCTGTATTTCCAGGAAGAGTTTACATTTTCCAAAGATGAAATTATAGCAGCAGTTACCATGTGTAAGGACCAGAACAGGCTTGAAAATTTTTTTTCCCAAATCCTTTAGGGGAGGAATTGTCAGAATTTGCAATAAACAAGATATATTGGAAGCTGAATTTTGTCCTGATAATCTAATGTGCTTGTCGATGGATCTCTAATGATATTTCTGTGCCTGAGGCATCTGCAATTTAGAATGGGTTGAGTGGACTTGAGTTCATCAGAAGGGTTTAAGGGTAGCAACAGAGTTAATTGCTAGCCAAGTTCAGTGACAACTTTGATTTCTGTGGGGACATGGGTAGGTGGGACAGTTTTCTAGCACGTTTATCATCTTAAGTAACTCCTGAATTATTGTTATGTCACTAATTCTTGACCTATACTTTGTTCTCCAGTTTTATTTTGAAATCTGTCCCAAGTTCATATTGTCAGCAATACTTTCTCTTCTACAGTTGAAAAGCATTTTCCTCATCTCAACATTTTCTATTATTAAATATATAGATTTCTGGAAAGGTAAATTTAACTTTACTTTCCACAGATACTCAAATACATTTTGAATTCTGGTTTGTACATAAGCAGACCCAGGAAACCCAGCAAAGTCAGATGCTGTTCAGTGGACCATGTGTTTATCCCTCAAAGTCAATGATGCAATTCCCTTTTGTAACTATTGAATCCAGCTTCCTGAGGAGGCAGGGGAGGAGAGGACACTTGGTAACTTGTGCCCCAGGCTGTTTTCTGCCTGTCTCAGCAGCACAGTGATGACCGCTCGGGTCAGAAACCATCTTGTACCAGCGAACCTTCCTCTGAAGCTGTGGAACATCATCCTTCTGGTCCCACAGTTTTAGGGTGACCGAAGAGCCCTGGGATGGGCAGGAAAGCAGCTGGGACAGGCCACTGATGGAAGGAGCAGGTGCTTGAAGTGGGGGTTTGATACTGGCATTGTGTAAGACACAGCATCTGACCAGGTCTGAAAGCATCTTGTAACCTTATCTTGGCAAGTGTTACCATAAATAGGGCCCATCTGCACAAGGCTTCTGGCAACATTTATTTGAACTGCAAGAGAATAAATATGTAATTTTCCTCTTGTGAAAAATGGATAATGACCTTCAACGCTTCACTAGAAGTGTTCTGCCAGTAACACTTGTGGGAGGAAAAGTTACATATTTGCTTGCCTCATCAGCAGTGTGTTTGGTGTCTGCCATGGATTTGAATTGGGATGCTGCTTTTTTCAATTAAAAGGAAGCGCTTTAACCTTTGAAGTGCTACTTTTTCTTCTCCTAAGAACAGACAAATTCTTACCAGCATATCAAGCAGTCTTTGCATTTGTACTGGTTTCTGTTCCTTTTTGCTAGTATTGTTGAACGGTCTCTCCCACACTTGGGAAAACACAGGAGAGCTGTTAACACTGTCTGGCATGTGCAAGTCTGGCAATGCCACAGTCAGGTATTATTTGGGCTGCTTGTCACAGCTCAGTGACTGTGCATGCCAGTGTACTGCTTATAGCAATGAGAGATTTTCCCCTGTCTTTAGGTATACAGATAGTAGGACAATGAGTAGGGAAATAATTTAAAAACTTGCATGAAGAAAGATGCGCTCCTATGATTTAGAAATATACTGACAAGGGAGAAATGGCAATAGCTTTAATCCAAATCACAGCTGTAGTCAAATGAAAACAGGATGTGAAAGAATGCTTCAGGGAGAGGTGATCCAAAAAAATGAGATAGTGTTACTACCAAGAAATATTTTGGTATGTCCCCTCCAGGAAATATTCAGCCAGTCTCACTCACATATAAAAAGGTCTAGGCAGCTGTCTGAAACTGTACAGCAAGAACCAGAAACATTTAAAAAAACTGAGAGTATTTTAGTGAGGAAGTGCTTATTGGGTTGTGAGCTTGAATCAAATTAAGTACTAGGGAGCAGGGCTGTATGAAATCAGAGCTTTTTGTGTTTGTAGAGCACAAAACTATGTTTTATATATGCATATATACACATCCACATTCTTCCCTTAGCATCAGAGCTCACATTTAGGCAGCAGCAGATCAAAAGCAGCTGTATGACTTCTCCATCCTCCCCCTTCTAAATGTGGACAGCTGCATCCCAGTAGGTGATGGCTAACACAGCAGTGCACAAACAGCCACAGGCATCTGGACAGAAGGGCTTTTGACTACCTGGGACCCAGTTTCAGAGTGTTTCAGCAAGCAGGTAAAAAATGGTTTGTGTGTGCAACGTGATTTATGCAAGGGGGCAAATAGTCAAATCTATATTAGTTTTCCTGTAGTGGGAAGGGGAAAAGCAGTTAAGTCAAGCCAAGTTCTGTTTATTTTTCCTGCTGCTGCATTTGGTACACAGCTACTATCCATGTCTTCCTTAGGAAGACAAGCACATGCCTGAACAGCACTGGTCACTAAATCAGCCTCTCTCACAATTTGTCTGTCTCACTGTCAACCCTACTTAAAGCCAGTAGGTAGGAGAGAGCACCAAAGGGGAGAGTACCTTCCTCCCTTCCCTCAAGCTTCAATTGCTAATTCATGTTTCCAGCCTCTTGAGAATCAGCAGTGTCCAGGTGTCCTCAAAACTCAGGGTACTTGAGCGCTTGGTACCCCAGGCTGCTTGCACCACTGAGATGTGGGTGCAGGGCAGAGACATGGCCAGTCTCTTGCAAAAGGGGAAAAAATAAATGTGATATGATATATAGGAAGAACTTGAAAGGGATTAAGAGTGAGATCAAAAAAGGAATATGCAATGAGGATTGCTGGAGAATTCAAGAGGGTGCACGTACACTTGTTGGAAATGTGAGGATTTGCTAGGTGTGAAGACAGTTTGGCTAGACAAAACATTACAAACCGGTTGCTGTTGAGACTATGATGAAACCTGGGTGGGGAAGAGCAAGATAATAGCTACTGGACCATGAAGAAATACTTGGCTGGGGCATGAGGGGAAGAGGGGCACTGCTGTGCAGCTGGTCCAGCTGGTAGACTTGTCAGAAGTGGTTTCTCACTCAGAGTAAAATTGAGGGGACAGATAAATTAGAGGGCTTGGCAAAAAAATTGGCTTCTCAAGTCACAAACAGTCTGGACCCTCTGCTGCAGGTCTTGGGTTCAGTGTCCTTCATCTGGCCCCAGGAATCTGCTTTGCAGCCTGCAAAGCATTTGACAAGGATATATCCTTCTCCCAAGGGCAGAGAGGGATATGGGAGGAGATGGGGGAAAAGGTAAAGAAAGGTTGTATCTATACTGTTTCAAGTTTATACTTTGAACTAGGCTCAGAGCATTCCAACCCACAGGCCTGGAGTAAAACATGGAGGCAACCTGTAATATTCATTAACAGGCCACTCAGAGCTCTCAGGGGCACTTTTTATTTTTTTTTTTTTTTTACTCCTATTGCTGTAATACTTAAGTCTAAAGAAATGGAAAGGGAGGTTAGTTGTGGGGGAAGTGCAGTGTAGACTGTTAGACAGCAGGGACATGGCAGCTGGAAGCTTGCTGGAGCTCAATTAGCATTAGCAGCCTGGCGTATCTATCAGCAGGGCAAGGGAGGGTGCAGGTTGGGCCAGAAACAGGCTCCTTGTGCTGCCAAGAAACAGAGGCCATGGAGAACCAAGGAGAAATATGTCCCTGTCTGTTCTGGCCTAGCCAGAATGGTGTCTCACAAGCAACATGATCAGGTACTTCAGTGGCTAGAGGCCATGTCAACAAGGAGGGTCTTAAAACTGTGTTGGTGTAGAGAATATCCCAAAAGCTGATGCCTGTAGAGAGAAGCTCATAGAGGAATCTGGATGCAGGAGTGATTGTGAACCTTTGGAGCTATAACCCATGTTCTAACACTGAAGAACTGAAATATGTGGCCAGGGAAGGGACACTACATTCTCCTGTGGCTAAGCTAGGAGTGACAACTCCTTTAAAGCCACCCAGCTTTAAGGAAATCATTCTTATGAGTGTGTTTGGCCTCCTACTCCCTCTTAAGGTTCCCTAACTTCTCCTAGTAATCAGAAAGCATTTAGACCAAGAAAGAGGAAAAAAATTTCAGGAGACTTTTCTCAAGTTGCTCCACTGCTGGCCAAGCCACTAAATCACTCACTTTCCTGGTTGGAGACAGCACGCCCTTACTGAAGTATGGGAGAAACTATGGGACCTGCTGACAAGATGGGGTGAAGGACCTTAGTGCCAAGTTGCCAAGTTCTTGGACATGAAAAAGCAATCAGGCTCTGAGTGTTTTTGCTGAGAGTAAGAAAGATATCTGGTGTGTGCTGTATCTGTGACACTTTCCTACACTTAAAACAAATTCATGGATTTGCAGCATGTTCTCACTGGATTTACAATGAGTTTCTGAAGTGAGTTCTATCACTGTAAAACCAGAGAGATGCACAATAAAAACTGCAAATGCTTATTAGATCCTCTGATAAAGCACAGTGAGACGAGTCCTTTTGCCATAACAAGCTGCAATTACAGCAGGGCTATTGCTCGGGTCTCCCTGTTTTAAAGGACCTTGTCCTGCCATGGTCTGCTTAAAATTGCTGGCTGCAGCTTATGAGATTCAGTGGTGACAGGGAATGTAAGCAGGGATGATGCTGATGCATCACAACCAACACAGCATGATGCTTTCCTCCCTTGCCATTTCCTTGTGCTCTTGTGAATAGCTACACTGTTTTATGGATCTGAAGAATGGGGCATGGGACCGTGAAAGGAATTAGGTCAAAAACCTCATGAAACAGTGCCCAGAATATAAAAGGAAACTGCACTGCAGTATGAGGCTCCTTGGTGTGTGCCGAGATGATTGTGCATGTTTCTCTAGTGACCTTAGAAATGGAGCAAAGCAGCACTGGCAAAGTCAGAAATTTTTAACATCCTTACAGGAAAGGCCACATCTGGGTGCTGTACAAGTGCTAGCTCACTAGGTTGAAACTCTTCAAGAGTACTTTTAAAAACAGCCTAAAGTTAGGCTTCCAGCTCCATGCATAGTAGCCTGAATTTTCCAAATGGATTGGGAAAAAGAAAAAAAAGCAATCAATAGATGTTAATCCTCTTAGTGTTCAAAGTTCAGAGTAGCAATGGCATTCTTTCCTGTGAGAAACCCCTACTGAAACAACTTGTGTTTGAAATTTTTCCCTTTTCTTTGTTCCTTCCACTCTCTAGACCCTTCATCACAGGCAAGCTACTCCTTATGCCTTTGTTTCTTTGTGTTGTCTCTATCCCATCCCCTGCCTGGCTAATGGTAAGAGGAAAACATCATATACAGGATGAAGATTTCTAAACCACATGTGTTTTATTTTGGGAAACAGACAAAATGGGATGTTTAATTTGCAAACAGGTGTCAAAGCATGATTAAAGTGAAATATTAAAAATGGTGAGCACTTATGTTCACAGACAGAGGAATGCACTTATGTTCACAGACAGAGGAATGCACACCTCTGCATTCCTAGTTCCAGTACTAAGCAGATGCTTTAGCCAGCTTCCTAGCTTCCATTTCCTGCTTAGCCTTTTCTCTGAACTCTCTTTCTCTCTCAATGAGAAGTACTTGTTCTTCTTCCCACTCCTTTAGCTTCTGCTCATGTTTGGCAATGTCTTCCACTTCACATGCTGGCAGCTTTTCCTTGACAAGTTGGGTGGTCAGGGTTAACAGGCTTTCAGATTCAACCTTGCCAAGTGAATGCAGCTTGGAGTACAGCTCCTGTCACAACAAGAGATTTGGTAGGGAGTGAAGGAAAGAGCCAGTCAATCACAAAATAATCAGCCATGAAATACTTCCCTATAACTGTTTGCAGCATTATTTATTATTATTATTATTATTATTATTATTATTATCATCATCTGGGCTATACAGGCCTGGTAACTATCACATCAAAGTGTTTGAACTGTGGTAATTGGTACCATTTCTTGAAATGCTAATATCAAGAATATTATTTTTTGAACAACAAAACTAAACCAATGAACTTTTAGTTTCATTAACCACTGAAAACGTCTTCTTTTTCCAAGTTCATTTATTTGATATTAACAAAGATCAGCTGACCAGTCAACCATAACAAATATAATCTAAACACTTTGGTTTTGTGTCTTACCTCAAAACCAGCCCGAAAATTTGATCCACACTGCCTGCATCAGCATCCCTCTCAACAGATACAAGTAATTTCAAATGTTTTAACAGCATACTAAGTAACTCCCACGGTTCTTCTTCCTAAGTTACTGTGATCCAAAGAGTGACTACGCTTACATAGACTACACAACACTGTTAAGTGATATTTTTTTCAGGGATATTCTACACTGAAACTAAGAGCAGAGTAACTCAGTAAGAAACTGCAGTTTTTCTTTCTCAAGCTTTACTTATCTAGATTTCATGCAGCATATGTTAATTCACTTAGGATGATGAATCATCCAGTGATACTGTTTCTGGCTTTCTGGAATCTTTAGCCTGATGGTTAACTAACACTTTGATTAATTGCCTTAAAAGTGCAGATACACAACCAAAGAGGAGATGACATTGCACTGGAAGATTCTGTATCCCTTGTTCACTCATTATACATATTTTCCTGACTGTTCTTTTAAACAAAAGACTTTACTGAGCCCAGCACTTGCAGAAATGTTTTAAGTAAGCATGCGTTCTAAAGAAAGGTACATCCATACTTCTTTCATTTGTATAAAACTTCTTGTTTTGCATTGAAGGATAATGGAAAGAAGATGTGGGAATCATTCACCTCCAAACAAAATGGCAGTTCTAGAGCGATGCAGATACCCAGACTTCCAGCTATAACTGAAAGCCTATGCATTGTGCTGCTGGCCCACAGTGTTCCTTTTACCTGAGCCCATGCTGGCAATAATTTGCAAAGGCACTTCTTCTCAGCTCCTGGCTGGAGGCTCTGCCTTGTTCTTAGGGAGGAAACTACTACATCCCTTCTGAGGCCTCTCCAGTTCTCTCTCCCTTAGCCAGCACAACTGCAGGCTTTGTTGTGTTTTATTAGGCCCCTGAAGGTTTGAACTGGACAGAGAGCAGATTAAAGACTCTTTAAAATGCTAGACATGCAGGTCTGAGGGGTTTTTAAGTTTATGATACAGAATAAAAACAAAGCCAATGTCTTCAACGCTAATGGACTAAAACCAAATTGAATAAACTTATTCAGGTGTATTAGTCTCTATTTTGTTTGAGGTATCAGTAAGTAAGTATACAAGGCATCAGGGAGAAAAGTGAGGAGACAGTACAGCTTGGGTTTGGGGAAGGAACTTGACAATTATGCTCATGTTTACGGACTAGATATACATTTTAAATGTAATTGGTTTACATCCTTCAGATTCTTACTATTAGACTCTACCAAGGATGTGCTGAAAAGGGGCTTTATGCACTGAACTTGAACAGTATGAAATTGAACTACAGAAAGGCAACCTGGAAACTAGCAGATCTTGTCTCCTAAGCCATTACTGGTATCACTGAACTTCTGGAATATTCATTGCTCTTCTGTGATATATCAGTAAAACTAATTTAGGAAAGCAGAAGGCTGTATGTCCTGCAGGTACCAAAAGGGCACATTCTTAAATGGCTAAATCATTGATTTTCATAAGCAGTCTCCAGGGCTCTGCATGCACACAGTTAGGGGAGGTGTTCCCAGCATTTATGTGATGAAATGTTTGCCCACTGATCATTCACAGATGGAAGCAATTGCCTGAGGAGCATTGTACTGAGTAGTCTCAGCATATGGGATCCAAAAATGGGTAATTACAACACAAATGACAGTGTCAGTGTCTAGATTACAGCTCTAAAGGCTTTATCTAGAAAGAGCCAAATGCCCTCAAGTTCTGTTTGTTTCCATGGAAGTGAAGGACATGTATCCGTATCTGTTAGGCTGCCATGGCTTTTTTAGGTACTTCCACAAATGTTCTGAAGGTTGGTATGAGACACTGAGTCCATTCCATGGAATATAATGGAGGAGTATGTGTGTATCTGGAGCAAATCCATATGCTTTTCCTTGTATTCTGAGGTGTATGATTTGTGAAAGAGAACTGGGCATGCAGGAGGCAGAAGCAACTGGTTTTGAGTTCAAGGAGAAAGACTGGGATATGCTGGCTAACGCAGGGCTAAACAAAGTGCAACTGAATTGTTTTCAGCAGCAGAAGTTCAAATCCTTTGCTGGGGTTACACAGAAGAGCAGGTGATCTGTCCTGGGACAGCAGCTGTGAATGCACACAGCACCAGGTTGCTTCAGAGCTGCCACCTTCCCTCACACTTGTATGGATTTCTAGTGCACTACTCTACCCTGTGAATGACACCTGTAAGCGTCCAGGATTAAGCTGGGAAGAGTGACTACTGCTGTCCTGATGGATTTGAGAGGAGAGTCTCAGAACTCTTTCAGGCTTGGCTGAAATGGCATTCTGACTTGAGAGCCCCTTTTCTCATTCAGAAAACCTGAAAGTGTGGCTTATGGACATATAATTACTGTTGGATGCTTAGACTCCACATGAGGGCTATGTCTTTCTCATATGCAGACCTGGTGAGACCTTAGGAGTTAAGCAGTGGGTCTGTAATTTTTTGGCCCAAAGTCAGGGCACTCACTGCCACACCAGTGAATGCCTGAAAGGGGATTAATTATGGAACTTGTGGAAAGGTTGAGGTGAGAATAAAACTACCCTCTTGGCACTAGCCTGTCCCCAATTTGATATTTAGGCCTTGTTTCGAGCACTCTGCATTATTTTCTTCAAGGTTAGACAATGGATAGGCAATGAGAGACACATAAAAATGTCTCACTCCCTCTTTCAAAGGGCACTTGTGTTTACCTAATTCACTGTAATTCATCCAGGCATTAATTACCACATGCTGAACACTCACTGATTTCCAAATACTTTAATTAAAAAGTTCTAACTGCCTACAAAGCAAGTTTAATATCTAAAGATTAGTGGCAAAGTTGTGTAAATAAAAATTAAAGAAAGGAAAAGTCTGTGTGTGTGAGGTGAAACCATAGGATACTTGTCTTTTAACTTCTGAAATTTCTTCAGAACAGTCTGTATCCAGAACAACTGTGCAAGGTCACAGCCGTCCAGGTGACAGCAGCAAGGGAAACTGATGGGCTATGAGATGAGTACTGCTCCTGAAACTATAAATCAGATGAGTTTTAACCTAGCGTATTTGATTTTTACCACAGCACAAATCAGAGATGATAAAATAAAATGAGCTCATTATATAGCTATGAGATGATCACATAAAATGCACTTGTTATACAGATGCGCTGTAACAAATAGCTGTTTTTCTTACTGTTATCATCAGCATGACAATCTAAAGATAAAAGAGAGGTGAGAAAACCTGACTTAATTCCCCAGACTGAAAGTACAGGATGCAACATTTCTAAATAATTGTAGTGTACACAAATGGACAATAAATTCAGGATGGTCTCATGCCTATTATAATTAATTTTAATGAGCAAGAGCCCACACAAGGTCAAATAATGGGTCTCTAATGACATAACATTTATGCGAACAGGACTGGATTTATCATTTTGATGTATGAAAAGTGAAGATAAAATCCCAGCAGACAGACAAAAGACAAGTGGCCCTGAGCATTTACATCTTTGCTGCTTCCTGACTGAACAAGTGAAAACGTAAGGTGACATCAGTTTCAAAAACATCAAGTGGGACTCCTACTAGACTGACACTGAAGGGGTGTCAGTCTATTAGCCACAGTAAGTCAGTATATATATTTTCTAGTATGTATCACAGAGATATACTACAGCTTAGGATATTTAAATAAATGAAACTCTCTTACTTTGAATCGACTGTAGTACTCAGGTGCTTTAGATTGCTCTGTTTCTTCTGATTCTGCACTCTGTGACTTCTGCTCTAATCCCTTGACTTCTTCAGCAGAATCTGGACCAGGTTTGGCTTCAAGGACAGACTGTAAAATGGTCTCCAGGGCATCAATCTGAACAATCACATTTGTCACGGTAAGCATAAACAGTTTGGAAATACAATCTGAGTAACACAACTGTCATGTATTCAAACAACTTCATGAGTTCCTCAATTTGTCTAGGGTTTGTAAGCAGAAAATATGACTGCTTTAGTGTATTAGGCTGAGTTCTTTAGATTGGAGCAAGAAAGATACCTCCAAAACCATACACCAAAAGAGGTAACTCAGAATGGTAGAAGTTGCAGATGTGACCTGTCCTTGTACTGTCATGTATTACAGAAATGCTTCAGAAAATGGAGCAACAGACAGCAGAACCTGCTGAGCAGTGCCCTGCCCTTCTGTTTCAAGAGAGACTGCAAGCCTAGTAATTACGTGAGCAAAAGGGAGGCTCCCATGACCAGGGACACCTTCAGGAAAAAGTACCTAAAAGAGGAGGTAAGACTTTAGCAATGTTTCAGCACATGTTGTGGTGGTTTCTTAAGTTACTCCTAATCTGAGTCCAGGATCAGTCTGATGCCCCACAACATTCCTAAGCCTCAAGTCCCTTAGTCACTGCTGACTTCATAAATGAACTGAATCTATCCACTCTCCCCAGATGAGGGTGATACCTTGTAGAAATCACTCTGTTGACTTTTTGGACCAGTACCACTCAGGACATCATCTCAGAGGGCATAGCTGTGAGAGTAAGAATATGTGGTATTTCATCCTCACTGCTAAGAAGTATGTCTCTGAGCAAGTTCAAAAACTTGAGAAACAAAGGTGTCTTCCCACCCCCACAGACATGTGCTCCCTGCGACACAGATCCATATGTCTCTATAGGGAGGGAAAGGCTTAGAAAACATACTTAAATGGTCTCTGGCAATAATAAACATTCATTGCCAAGGACATGCCAGTAGAAGCAGTGATTTTGTTCTAAACATTACTTCTGTCTTGCAAAGGCCTCTGAAGTTTGCCAGGCATCTTCTCATTAGCAAGGCACAGAATTCACAGGTTTTACTGGATTTGACTTATATAAAATTCCATTTGTTCAGTGGGTTATTGCCTTCATACTTACAGCTTCTTTGCAGATTTTGCTGTCTCCTGACAATGAAGCCACAATCTCCATCACTTGCAAGGCTCTATTCAAATATCCAGGTGTCCACATCAGTGGCATTAGATTGTATACAGCTCTTAGTCCCTTATTCAACTCCACTTTTCCTGTGATAAAAACATACTTTAGTGTTACTACTTCAATACCTGAGTCTTAACAGAATCCATATAGGTTGGCTCTGGTTTTCAGAAGTGACAGCAAGTGTCCTAGCTTCTGCCATAAAAACAACACACTTCTATAAAGTTGCTCTGATTGAACTATTATCTTATTTTACTAAGGCACCTTCTTTTTGCACAACTTCAAGGTTATTATGTGCTTGTTTCTGATTCCTCCCCATTCTGCCTCACCTAGAAATTTTGTCCAGATGGAAATCAGACTAGAGTGGCCAGCTTTTCTGGTTGTCTGGCTTTGGAACACCAGCTCTCAGAAGGATGTCTGAAGATGGCAGATAAATGTCTCCTTAGCTTTCAGGGACTGACTGTGGAATACATGTGCATTAAATCTGACTTTCTAGATTCAACTCCGTGGACTTTAGGCTTTACCCACAGATTACAGCAAATGCTCTGGTTAAGTATACAACTTAGTACCCCTCTTTCTGCTGGAGCTTCCGGAGAGAAAATAGGGGAGACCTGCCAAAATGAAATTTTGGTTCTTGATTTAGGACAATCTGTGCACTGAGGTGTTCACTGACTTTAGCAGGACCTGTGATGTACTGCACCACTGACAATGTGGTTTTTCTTCTGACAGTAACTACAAGAGAACATGAAACTCCTGCATAATAGACGAAATGCGCATCACATTGCAGTTGATGTAATTTACAATGATTGCCACTCTAAGGCTTTGATTTTGTCACTGTTGATGTAATAAGTAATACCCCTTCAAGTGCAGCTCACAGGAGTTGTGTCCAAGATCTCAATCTAATTTGCACTCTGGCTATAATGACACAAAACTATGAAATGCACCTTACTCTTCTTTACATGGAAGAGAACAGTTTAGGAGAAGCAAGGTAATAAGTGCACACACAAAGCCTATGGACTATGGCTAAACTAAAATAGCTAAGGTGCTTGAGGCCAGACTGTGCCCACAGACATCTTTCACTCTCTGAGAGGTCGGTTCCATTAGTGTTGGCAAGACTTTGGAATATGTGACATAACAGTAAATAGCTTTTGATCTACTGAAGTCAATGTCATGAAACCAGCACTACTGCTCACAGACAAGAGTGAAGTGCATTTGTGAAATACAGCCACTACTCAACCAATCCATACAACATTAAAAACTCTCCAACATGAATGCCAACTGGACAGCAAAGTCCCTATTTGTATCAGTATCTCCACTGGACTACAAACTACAGCTCTATGGAAAATCCTGCTTTCAAATTAATTTTCACATTTACTGCCCTTTTTGACTGAAAATTAAGTTTTTTGTTTTACAGAAATGATAAATGTGAGTCAGCACCCTAACTCTGCCACCACACATCATATTTTGAGGCCACATTTTAAGTACAAATCCACTTATATTCTCAATAATGCAGTAATGGAACAACAATTCACAATAAATTGTAAATCAATTAATTTCTTTCTAGTAAATAATCATTTTGTAGAGAAGGAAAAAACCTGTCTGCATTATATTCATCTAAAGGTTTAAAGGAAATTCAAGAATTACTTGCCCATTCCCCTTCCCTCCGATTCTGAACATGTTCTGATCTAACTTCTCTTTAATAATACAGCAAGTCATTAGCAGTGAAGACTCCTTAACAGATACAGGATAAAGGCACTATTATCTGCTGTTCACAAGCCAAACATTAACTTTACAGTGAGTAGTATATGTTCTAAACATAGTGATTTTCAGGCTGTGCTCTCTGACTTCCTAAGGTTTAAAGATTGTTTTAAGACACTTAATAACTAGAAAAAGAGTCTATTGTCTTTAACCTTAAATTTGTGTCATGGAAATCTGTACTTTTGGGGTATTTCTTTAAATTTGTTGGTCGACCAAGAAACCAATCCTGTGTTCTTTAAGAATGTTTTCTTTCTTTCAGCTGCCAATCCAAACCTGCAGGGAACCCTAAAGCTGGTTCTGAAGTTGTCTGATGAAGGGCATACTATTCAAGTCAGTACTACCCTCCAGGCTTACAAAAGATTCACTCATGACTCTTGAAACTGTCCTTCCATTATTTCTTTTTTTTTTTTTCCTTTGTGTTCTCCTTGATTACAGTTTAATAAAGCAAAGATGGCAATTTTATTCAACCTCTGAAGAGACGAGGGAAAAGATAATTGAGGGAGGTGAAACTTACCAAGGAATGCATAGCCATACAGCTGGGAGCTGAAACCCACAGTGCTATTTTGCTTTAGACTCGCAAGCACTAGTGATGCTCCAAGATTTCTCTCCTCTTCCCACTGCAAATAATGTAAACTAAGTAAGCGTTCCTAAACAAACACACAAAAAATGGCAGCAAAGACAGCATGTGGCTTTCATCAGATGTCTTAGCAATAAAGTAAAGAATCGTTAAACATGTCCAGTGTTCAGTTACAGGAGCAGTACACATTACACAGAGGAATACCTCTCTTCCCAGAAGACTGTAAAATGTGAGTGGTTGAAATTTTGCATGGAAGTCAATCAGTGTATTTTCTTCAGGACAATGGATTACACTGCTTTACACTGGCCAAGCCCTGTCTCTGTCCTGTATGTCCTACCACTTGCTTCAGGCTAGCACTGCTAAGAAAACTATTACATGGCTTCTGCACTACACCAGCCCTTTCTTTAAAGTATGTGGCAAGATATACACTCCACTACCCCTCACTAGAATATGAAAATGCTGAGAGAAGCATATGCAGCTAATGGCTGCTTTGAGTGCAAAATCTGTTCTGTGAAAAGAGCATGTGCAACTCACCAAGACCCCTCCATGCCACAGGATTAAAAGTACAGCTGTCTCTCCAGCTACAAAGACGTACCAGCTGTCTGAGCCAGACCACCAATGACGGCTAAAGAAGGGTGCCCTATCAGTAAGTATGTTAAAACCACAAGAGTAAATTTTGTTTAGGTTGTTCCACAGCACAGTGCATTTTTCATGACCAGAGAAGCAAGTAAAAAGAGCTTTATTGCAAGTGAAAGGAGGTGAACAACTCCCATGGCTAAGAAAATGAGGAAAAGGAAGCTATAAAAGGCAACAGACTGGAGGAAGTCTGACTATCTTAACACATGGTTTTTGTGACAGGGTACTTCAATGTCTTGTTGATTACGTTATGAACTGAAAGAAATACCCCTGGCGAAGCAGCTTTCTGAAAAAATCCTTGAAGTACACTGAGCCTTAAAAAAACATAAAAGTTTCGATCTTCTGGTTTTACTAGAGTTCTCTTTTCAAGGTACGGCATTTTTTTTGTCTCCATTCAAGTGCTACAAAAATTTGCGTGTTATTCTCTGACACAAAATACCAGCACCTGACAGCCAGGCAAGGTATTTGCCCAACTCAGAAAAAGCATACAAGGCAACAGGGCTACTTTGCGCTGAATTAAACACTCCAGGTGAATGTTATAAGAAAATCAGATGCAACTAGAAAAACAGGGCTGTTACCAGCCTAGGTTCTTTTGGGAGCTAGCGGGACTGCTTTGTAGTAGAAGGCAGCAATCATACTGATTATTTGCAGCTCTCAAGGAGGAAACTTTCTGGGGAGAGCCAAGACCAGTCCGGCTTTCAGTGATGTGTACAACAACAGAGAAATGGAAGCTCCCTATCACCACTGCCATACACACGAAGAACTAATACAGTCAGATTGCCCAAGATTTAGTTCCCAAAGTTAAAAAACATTTCATTAGGCTGCTGGACCCCAAGCTAGAGTCAAGGACCTATCTGCAACAGGACACTGGCTGACCTGTCTTGCACCTTGGGAAAAAAAATGGGATTTTCAGGAGCAGCTGAGCATTTCTCTTTACTCTGTCTGCCCCCACTTCCTAAATCAAACACAGAAAATTGGTGAGCATCATGACGTTTTAAATAGCATCTACAAATAAAAATACAATTTCATTGCTGTCTTTGGATGGGGTTATTTCAAAATGCATATTAAGTAAGTCACAGCTATGTCAATACGCTTGCCTTCAACATGTTGTATGGTCACACCACTCTTGCTTGCACATTCAGCTTTCATGAAACCCTACACATACTGATAAACAGTTGTCTCTGCAGTAAGGATATGCAAACAGTGTGGACAAACACACTAGAAAAATGAGATTTTCATGCCTACGCTTTTCATATAAAAGTGACTGAGCATACTTGATTTCTGGGTAATGAAGAAGAATATCCAATAGGGCAAATGTGCATCTCTTTTCTTTGGTGAAAACTGAAATTACAACCCAGCTGGGTACAACTTTAAGATACCTGTAATATGCATTTTGGAAGATGCTTCATGTAAGACAAATGGAGGCTCCAAGCATTTTCCTTATGCATGACAACATGCTATTGAAAGCTTGTGCCAAACTACATGAAAAGTAGCTCCCTAAAAGTGATGGGCACTGCAGAACCCTTTGCTGACTCAGCCCCTTGTGCAAAGGTAGAATAATGCCACTTCCAAGACCCTGACCTGTCACGTTGGCCTTAAACAAGCAAGCTGTGAATAATAAACCCCTCATCCTAGGATACAGGAGGGGTGTAACAAATTTAGTTTTAAAACAAATATGTATAAGAAACAATACACCCAAAGGCAAATAGGATACTAAAAAACCCAGTGAAAATGCTCTATAATTCCACACCACCACCATCATCAACATTCAGCTTAACAGGGTCCTATACAATATGCACCATAGTTTTTTTGTGGTAATTGATAAGAGTCTGCTTTGAACTATCATTTCATATCCTTCAAATACAATACATCTGAAAATCCCAACACACCTTCCCTTTCAGAGAAAGGAGCAAAAGGCCTGACAAGTGATTTGATGGCTTTCACACTTTGTTGGTTTTTTTTTCCTTTCTTTCTTCTGCAATTGTAAAAAAAAATTAAAGCTATAGAGTATTTATTTTTTCCAGGTAAAGTTAGGGGAAATAAAATATATTCATGATTGAATGCCCAACTGACTGCATTATGACACTCAGAAGTAGAGGCTTTGTGTATCATTTTGAGTGTGGTCAGCTTACCGCATGATCAGACTTGGTTGCCAGATACTGGTATAAAATATAGAGAGAAAGAAGCTGTGTTGAAAATTCATCAAAACTTTCTTGGAGCATGATCTCTGTTACTACTGACATAGCATCTATGGAAGAAAACAATACATAATCAGCACAGCTCCCAGTACGCAGTTGCCTTTTGTACCCACTTATGTTCCCCCATGCTTTATTGCTGTAGTATGCTTTGAAATAATTAGGGAGAAAGTTAAGCATTTCTTACCTCTAGAATACAACTACAGAATTAGTCTTATTCATTAGGGTTATTCAAACACACTGCAAGAAGAATGGGCTGATAGCATAAAACTACAGCAAAGGAGCTCTCAAAATCATCTTAGCTCTACGCTCTTCAATTGGCCCTTCTTTGCTCAGCTCTTCAATTATTAACCTTTAAAGAAATATTTTAAAATTATTTCTTTGTTCTTGTGTTTTGATTACAAACAAGAGAAGACTGGCTTAACTTCACTACCCTTAGGGTGACAGGAGAGTACAAAGGACCAGAAATGTTGTCACAGATCACCCACAGCAGTCTTCTCTATTCAGCAAACAATGCTCTGAAGGAGCTCTGCAGGGAGTTCCAGTGACACTCCCTGTCAGAAAGGACAGTTTGTTAAACAAAAGGCCTTGAGTCTCACACAGAAAAGAAGTATGGATGAAATAAGGGGGAATTCAAAGATGGGGGTGTGTCTCAAAATAAAATAAATACATGTATTAATTTGCCATTTAGCATAACCTTCAGGATAAAAGCTGTTGTTCCTTTCAGTTATTTGTTTTACAAGAGCTTTATGCAAAGGAAGCTTACTGTAAGTCTACAGTACTAGAAGACCTGAAATGAAATTAAAATCTTTAATATGTCATCAAACACAAGAGGATTATTCATCTGAACATTTAAACAGTCAGTAGTGAGATGTACCCCCAGCATGACAATTCAGCATAGCTGGCTTGCTCCAGTGACAGACAGAAAGCCTAGACAAAGTTTAGATACGTAGCTTTTTGAACAGCTAAACGTATGGAAGATGAACACTACCAATATGCATTTTGATTCTGATAACATTCTAATTAATTGTCACTAATAACTCCTGTGACATTATTAGCACATAAATCAGACTTGTAAAAACTGAAGAAGATGGTTTACATTTGTAATAGGATTAATAACAGTAGAAACTGTGAATCTTACATGTTTGTAAGATTCACAAACATGAATTTTGTGAAATGAGAGATAAAGAAATGAGAGATAAAAATGCAGAAAAATAGTTTGAAGGAAGGAGAAGGCACATTTTACCGTGACTTCAGAAAAAATACGGCTAAGAGTTGTTAATTCAAAGAAAGGCTCTGCAAATATAAGAGCATACAACAGAGGATTCAGTATCGGTACATATTTTCTTACCTTCATATTTCTTCTGCTTTATAAAATAATCCAACAAAATATTGAATGTAAAATTATCTGGAAAAATTCCATACTGAACCTAAAGAGAAGAATGAAAAAGCTCAGTGTGCAAACGTGCTGTACAAATCTTCCCAAGCACAGCCCTACAGGTATCAGAAAGACCAGAACCATGGCGCTGCACACTGCTGCAACGTACAGTCAAGCACCACAAGGAGATTAGTGTGCCTCTCCTGTGATGGAGACCTTCCAGCTTTTGATGCACTGCATTTGTTTTGGCATTTTATCTAAGCCTTTGGGACCAGGAATGGCATTGCCTGTCATGTTTTTTATGCCTCTTCTGCACCTAGCACGTTTTGGACACCAATGCTCTTTAAAACCAAAAAGCTTCCTGGGAAAGAAGAGGATTTTAAAAGCTGTAAAGAGATAGAGCTAAAATTCAAATGCAACATAAATTTTTATTTTGACAAAGAAATATCTGAACTTAAAAACCACAGTGTACAGGACCTGGCTGCAACAGGAATTCCAGTCAAGCCACATTTGTCTCAAAAAGCTGATCAAACATATTCATGGCTTTTCCTTTGTAAATCTTACTTTGTTTTTTAATGTGTATAAGGCTTTGTCTTGAGCACCATATTTCAAACACTGTCTGATCCAGCTGTGGATGGTCCAGTCTCTCAAGTACCAGCAATTTGGACTATGACGAAACCTAAAAGATGATAAATAGTTCAGGTGACAATATGACTCTGTTATCACAGAAACAAATTCTGTAATCAAGATTTGTAAGTTTCAAAACCCCAGCATTCATTAACTCAGATACAAATCTCTCTGTGTTTGCCTTTGCAATCAATCATCGCTCTCTAAAGAGTTCCAGATAGCCCTTTCAAGTAAAAGAAATGAAACTTTAACACCCTAACAGTATGTACAAAGGGGAATCTGACCTTTTCACAAATGTATAATATTTTAAACTTCTCACTTTCCAGAAAGCCTACTGCTTTTCTCCTGAAAAGATGAATACCATAAAATAACAGCTTGGTATATATATGAAGATCAACTTCATATATATCATCATCATGGCGAGGCTTCGCGAACGAAGATTTGGGAAGGCTCTATCCACATTTGCTGCAGGCACGTTGGTGGCTTATGAGGCCAACACGTGACAGACATATCCGATTGCGAAAGGCACAGCAGAAAGACTCCTTAGATGGTGTATTCTGCAATTTACGGTTCTTTCTGCGCTGCCTTTTTTCCTCGAGAGTGATCCTGCGTGTGTTCTCGAAGGAGACAGCTGCGTTATAGATGGTGTGTCTCCAGGCCTCCCGATTTGAGGCCAGAGTAGACCAGCTGTGGTGATCAATATGGCCAAGGCTGAGATGTTGTTTCAGGGAGTCCTTGTATCTTTTCTTCGGGGCTCCTCTCATGCGGCAGCCAGTGGCAAGTTCGAAAAAACTCAACTATGCGCAGATACGGGTGATCACAAAGGTTTCTATGAGGCCTTGAAAACAGCATACGGGCCTACATACCAGGTACAAAGCCCTCTACTCAGCGCAGATGGGCAAACGCTTCTAACAGATAAAACCTCCATTCTGAATCGTTGGTCTGAACACTTTCAGACTCTTTTCAGTACCAACCGTGTAGTCCAAGACTCAGCAATTCAGTCAATCACACAACAACCGGTGAAACACGAATTGGATACTGCCCCCAATTTAGGAGAAACCCTCAAGGCCATACAGCAGGTGAAAATTGGCAAGGCAGCTGGGGTTGACGGAATTCCACCCGAAGTCTGGAAACATGGGGGCCTTGCACTTCACACCAAATTTCATGAGTTTGTGGTGCGCTGTTGGGAGCTCGGTGAACTACCAGCAGACCTTCGTGATGCAGTCATCATCACTTTGTATAAGAAGAAAGGTATCAGATCAGATTGCTCAAACTATCGTGGTATTACTCTGCTCTCCATTGCTGGCAAAATCCTGGCAAGAATACTCTTGAACAGACTAATACCCACTATTGCAGAAGGAATCCTTCCTGAAAGTCAGTGTGGCTTCAGAGCCAACAGGAGCACCACAGACATGGTATTTGTCCTCAGACAACTGCAAGAGAAGTGCAGGGAACAGAACAAAGGTCTCTATGTAACCTTTGTCGACCTCACCAAGGCTTTTGATACTGTGAGTAGAAAAGGTCTATGGCAGATTTTGGAACGTTTAGGTTGTCCCCCCAAGTTCCTTAAAATGATCATCTCACTCCATGAGGATCAACACGGCCATGTCAGACATGACAACACACTTTCTGAGCCCTTTTTAATTAAGAATGGTGTGAAACAAGGCTGCGTTCTCACTCCTACCCTATTCACCGTCTTCTTTAGCATGATGCTCCAAAGGGCCACAGCAGACCTCGATGATCAGGACGGTATCTAAATTCGATACCGTACTGATGGAAGCCTATTCAACCTAAGGCGACTGAAGGCTCACACCAAGACCTTAAACCATCTTGTCCGGGAGCTGCTTTATGCTGATGACGCTGCCCTTGTTGCCCACACAGAAGCAGCCCTGCAGCGTTTAACATCCTGCTTTGCAGATGCTGCTGAGCTCTTTGGGCTGGAAGTCAGCTTAAAGAAGACAGAGGTCCTCCATCAACCTGCACCTCAGGAAGTCCCCCATCATCCCCACATCACCATTGGCCAATCAGAGCTCAAATCAGTCCAACAGTTTAATTACCTCGGTAGCCTCATCTCCTCTGATGGTAAGATTGACGGAGAGATAGACAACAGGTTAGCAAAGGGATATAGTGCCTTTGGAAAACTCCACAAAAGAGTATGGCATAATAAACACTTGAAGAAAAGCACCAAGATCAGTGTTTACAGAGCCATTGTGCTGTCTACTCTCTTATATGGTTCCGAAACATGGGTCATCTACCGCCACCACCTGCGTCTCCTAGAGCGCTTCCATCAACGCTGCCTCCGTTCAATCTTAAACATCCACTGATCAGATTACGTGACCAATACATCTGTTCTAGAACAAGCAGCAGTGACAAGTATTGAGGCCATGTTACTGAGAACGCAGCTGCGATGGGCAGGGCACGTCTCAAGGATGAAGGACCACCGCCTCCCTAAGATCCTACTCTATGGTGAACTTGCCACTTCATATATAAATACTGCTATAAATACTGTGGTGTTTTTTAACCTTGTCCTTGTGATTCTATAATATTGTATTGTTGCTGGTCTCGTCAAAGAGATGTGACTGATGATATCCACAAGCATCAGAATTACATCAAAATATAACTGAGTCTGAAACTTTAGAGCTTGTGTAATCTGGTCCCTCCCATACTCTAACTCATGCCTTCGCTTCACCACTTAAGAATCCATTATGCCTCAACACAGGTCATCCCTGGGCTGCTTGCATGCTCCATTTGCCTTAGAAATCTTCATCAGTGAGGTAAACCTTATGCAAGGGGAAACTCTGCTGAGAGCCCGTCCCTGCCCCTCTGCACTGACAACCTACTCTGACACATCTCATGTCATGGCTTCAGCAGTATTGTCAGGCAACCTACTCCAGTGCTTGTCCAATTTGTAAAATTGAATACCTTTAAGTTCAGCCTCTTTTATTTCATCCTTATTCACACACATGCACTTTGCTCTGCATTTGGAGAAGTGGTGACAAAAAGCACATGGAGCTTTAACTTTGGCCAACACTCAAAACCTATTATAAGTCCAATGTTAGAAACTGCTGCCTTGGTCCTGGGCTGATTTTCACACCCCAGTGTGAAGAGATGCATGCAATGTTTCTCAGTTCAATTTGTATGCATGAAAAATAAGCACAGAAATGACTGCCAATTCCCTAGAAAATGCCAATGACTTAGCTGAGCTCATGTGCAGATGCCTGCAGCCCCAAGCCAAGCTCCAGCACCACTTAGAGGCAGGGCTGACTCTTCCATCTGAGCAAGCATGCTTTCCAGAACGTTTATCAGATTAACGTGGCCACCAACTCCCTGTCCCCCTCAGTAAATCTCTTGCCTATTGCTGACGGCTACACAGATGACCAAGCCTGGAAAAGTACTGCAGCCTAGAGAGCCTTCAGAATGAAGGAGACATCTGTGCCAAAAGCAGAGCTAAATCACTGCAGAGTCTAAATATATGGAGTTTTAAGTGGCACATGAAATCTCCCCATTAAATTAGAATTTAATAGACAAAGAAAAGCATGCTTTGAATATTACATTACAACATCCACTTTGTTGCTGTAATTGCTTTCCATTTTCTTCCCTCTGGAGTTCAAACATACATTTGCTTTCAGTAAAGTCCTGTATCAATAATCCTTACAGGAAGCATCAATTACAGGAATTTGTATTTAATCATATTTTGATAAAAAAATTATCGAATTGCTACAGACTGTTTCACCAGCGATTTAAGAAGGGTCAAACTGGAACACCAGCACCCAGCAATAAAGCTGCTAGCATCTTTTAAAGTTTTATTAAATGGCTAATATAGTTTCATAAGAGGAAAATAAAAGACTCACCTTTCAAAAAACATGACACTGATGCTCTCAAATACCTAGGACTTTCTTTTGATAAAATCTTTGCAGAAGGAAAGCAAGCAGTAAAAAAAACCCAAACAACCAAAACACCAACAAAAAACCACAGCCAAAGGTTTTTAATGGGTTTCAATATTCAACTCTTTGCAGAGCTCTATTTATTCTCTTGAGTACACCACAGTGAGAGAGAGCATCCCAATACCTCCTGCACCTTGGGCTTGCAACAGCTTACTGTAGTGATGAAAAGCTTCTAGGTTTAAAGTCAAATTGCACTTGGACAGAAAAAGGCCTAACAGGGATGCAATGCAGTCTAGAAACAGAATGAAACTGATCCTGAGTCAACACTCATCGCTGGAATCAACATGCACAAAATTCAGAGGCATGTTATAAAAACTCTTAAAAAATCTGCATGAGCTTGGTAGGGCTGGGAATGATTTGAGTGCGCATGTGTATGGTGACTCATAGGATATCTCATGTATTATTACTGTATGTATGTTACTATCAGGATTTTTTGCTCAGACCAGGTCTCCACTGTACTAGGTGCTATGCAAATGAAAAGCAAATAGCTTCTCAGTTAAGCAGTTTGCTACTTAATTCTAACAATCAATTACAAAGCAGTTGCATGGGAATGAAGAGACGGGACTAGTGCAAGAATGCAACATATAGGCACGTACAAGATTCTCAACACTAGACACTTCCATTAATCCATGATGTAGGAGAATTGGAAGTGAAAGGGAAACAAAACAAGTATGCTGCAATCTTTGATTGTTTCTGATCCATTTCAGGCTGAGATAAGCTCTGTCTCTATTCTGCTAGCTGAGAAGATAAACCAACAGTTATTTGGTTTTACAGTTGGAATCAGGGAAAAGAAGAGGTTGCTCATCATTTTGACAAGCATTAACATCTTCTTCCTTCTCTTTGTCCACAAAACAGGATATAATTACGCAAGGCAATATGTTCAGGGACAGATGAAAAGAAAAAGGAAGTTAAAACTACAGAAAGCAGAGGATTCAGAATGAATTAAATAAAGGACGCCTCTAGCAATTGCTGTGTATTTAATGGAAAAACCAGAAGGTTATCTTGCAGATGCCTGATGCCGAAGCTCATTTTTCAGAGAACTAATAAAAACCCAAGAAGAACAGGATTCTTAAAATGTGTTCAGAAAAGACAAGGAGAAGCAACTGTAACAGTATTAGGGAACCTCTCTGTTGGTACACTTCAATGTTAATGGCTGAAGAATCAATACAGTCATCCTTTCAGTCATTGAGCTGAGAACATCTGCCCCCACAGAAAACACGAAGAGGAATATCTGTAATACAAGAAGATCCTGAAATATCAAGGTCATTGTGAATTTAACAGCAAATAATGCAGTGGTTCTAGAATTCTCCTTGTTTTGAAAAGTTATTCAAATCATGCAGTCCAGAAGCTCAATTTTCACCAACAGTTGCTTTGTACTCTTGCAAATGATTATAACATGGAAGAGATACAGGGAGCATACTGCCTCAGTACAAGGCAACCAGAACATTTTTAGCCAAGCAATTACACTCTCTTTCTCACAAATTGGCCAGCACCTCGGGCTAAGAATACATTGTCTGTTTACTAAGTTCCTGCATAAAGCCCTATTGCTTATCTTTTACAACAGTGCTGAGGTACTCATGCCGTGTGAAACAAACTGAAAAATGAAAAAGTTTAACAGATGCTGAGAGCGCTTCATGGAGTGCTGTAGTACTACAGCAAGCATGACTGACTTATATTGGTGCCCTCACACACTGCAGAAAAGCTGAGTTCCTTCCCTATTTACTTCAAAGGTTCTTTCAATTTGTTTGGTGCCATCAAGTGGTGATGCACTCTTGTGCTGCTTTCACACACCTTGTATTATTCCCAAGGGAAGTAATACAGCAACCCTGAGAGCAAACAGAAGCACCTCTTGCTGGATCATGTTTTTTTTCTGTACATTTGGTAGAAGGGAGTACACTGCTTTGGGGACAGTCACAAATGAGGAAGACATCGAAGGAAAACTTGTTGGATTACAGAAGAGAAAGTGCTGCAGAAGTAATATACTACCAGGAAGAGCTCTGTTGTTCTCTTCCTGGTAGTACAGAGGGAAAGCCAGCTCAGCAGATCAGTTCCAATTCTCTGCTGATCAAATGCTCCATTTTGTACTCTGTGGTTTTCTTAAGGGTTGATTCAATTCCTGGTACCGCCAGAGGCTATCCTTGTGCAAGACACTATTTTTTCTCCTCGCCTTCCTTTCTCCACATTTACCTGACCTAATGAGAAAGTACCTTGTAATGATCCACACATCCTAACTTCCTACTCGCCCTACTTCTTTTAGAACTAGAGAGAAATATGGGTCTGCATGTTCATTTGCTTTAATCAGGAGGGGGAAGAGTGTCAGATTTCTTCTCATTCACATAAAATTCTAAAAAGTCCCAAAGCAAAATGTAATGAGACTTAAAATGAATAAATATAGTAAGAAATACCTCTGCAAGCCAGGAAGAAGTTCTCTCAAGGGAACAAATCCAAAGCAACTCCACATTTTACACCAGTTATACAGGGCTGAGAAACTCCCTTGCAATGCATGTTTTTTTTTCTTCTCAGGCACATTTTTTAAGCTACAATGCATAATGATCAAATGGATTCCAGGCAGGCTTAGCTTGGAAACTGGAAGGCTGTCATCCAAAACTCTCCTTTTGTCTGTCATTTCAAGTCACAGGCCTTGGGGAAAATCATCTGCATTTTAAATGGACCCAGGGGCATTGCTCATGTGTCGGTGTCAAAGGCAACAGCCCTGAAAAAACAATCATTATTGACCAAAATTTCCTTTTAAACGTGAACAAAACTCTGTTTTTCCATCTCTTCTTTGCCTGCATCTTAGCCTTCACCTTTCTTTGTATACATCCTTTCTAAAATTTCATATATAAACCTATCAGTCCTACAGGAAATACCTCACACATTAACCGCCTACACTCAAAACCAGAGGGAGCACTTTGCTTTTGTGTTAAAAGAAAAAACTCAAGTAGCATATGTACTATAAGAAATCAACTATTAAAAGCAGTAATAAGACAGGTTAAAAAAATTACACACGTCAAGGATAAGAGAGGATAGTCTAATGCTGAGGCAGAATCTTATACAAGTAGAGAACTGGTTTGCAGACTCCCTGGGAAAAAGCCCACATACAGCCGCTATTCTATTTTAATTTTTATTGACTTTTCCCCCATCTTTTATTTTGAACTAATTTACTCATTTGCTTTGATGCTAAAATTAATTCTTCTGAATTAGGTTCACTCCATCCCCACATGAACGCGTATTTCTTGCAGAGTGTTTTTTTTGAGGACTTGCACAGACCTCTAACACCACGATGAATGTCTGATAACAGCACGAAAACAGATCTAAATGATCAGATAAAAACAGACCTAAATCATCAGATATGGAGAAATGACAGTACAGACAGCACAGTCAAACACCACGGCTGAACAGGAGACTTAAAGGATATTTTTAGTTTTAGGTCTTTCTTCATTTTATACCATATTCAGTTTTTAATTCTGTTCACTCCAGTGTTACAGATTTACCTTTCCTTAACCCTTAGGCTTGGTAATAAGACTAAATCTGGAAGAGGACATATTTTGGGTCAAAGTACATACCACGCAGTTATTGAGGAAGACTCAGGATCACTCTGGTAACCACCCTCTCCTATCAACTGAAGGGAGAAAATTCACCATTCAGTAGTCTCAGGGTAGTTACTGCATTGCTCAAAACCACATTTGTGCACAGAAAGCTCAGCTTTGCAAAGTCTCTTTCTAACAATAACTATCACATAGCAATCAACCATATGGCAGCTAGGATGTACTTTATCCTTTACTGACCTAGTTACTTTGACAGTTTTTAGTGTTGCTTAATAAATGATAAGCTGAATTTCTGATACAACAAGCACTTCTGCCCATTGTTGTCAATCTCTTCTATCACTAAATGCTCTTCCTCCTTTTGATGAATTTAAGGCACCCTTGTGAGTAAAACAGGAACAGCCTTAAGGAACAGCCTCATTATGTTAAAAGAAAAAACAGTATCAATGAATTGGAAAATCCTAGATAAATGTTATAAATTTCAAAATAATGGACAATGCCCAAGCAGTTTACAGCAGTATGAAAGAAATGCATTGACTATACCTAAAGGGATGTAAGAACCACCACAACGTAGTAACACAACAGATAAGGAGCCTACAGCAAAGTTTAAAGCAACTTATTGGTATTCCTGGTACTGCAACAGTTCGAAGCAACTACTGGTATTTCTGAAAAAATACTTGAATTATTTACCGGTCCTTCCATCCAGAGGTAGTGAATATAACAGAACTGCAGTGGAGTTGCTCTTCCAACCTTCTGGCACCAGGCTACACCGGGCAGCCTTGAACCCCTCCAGAATCATTAGCAAAGCACAGAGGAGGAATACTTCAGACTACTCAATCAACTTCAGCATCCCATGGGCTCACCTCAAATGTCTAAAACCTTCATTCTAACCAGTTCATAACCAGACTGAAAGCAATGCCAAGGCTCAAACAACATACACTCTGTACGCTCTTTGTCCCTGGGAAAATGCTTCCAGGCTGTGCTTCCTAAAAACCTCCTCTAGTCATGGAGTTTCAAAATACTCCAGAACTTTGCTTTCTCTGGTAGGACACCAATGAAGTTCACTTCTAAGAACACAGGTCAGGATTTCTTCTATGTCAGCGTGGTTGAGCATGCTGTGCACGCCTCAACAGGCCTTACCTAGCTAGAAACTAAAGGTCTTAACATTTAAAAATCCAGTATCAACACAGGTCAGTGTTCTAGGTTAAAGAGAAGGTTGCCAGCTAGCTCACTAAAACTGGTCATTTGGGTATCCTCAGCATGACTGGTAGATAAAGCAACACTGCTACCAAAAAAAGGTGGTGATGCCTGGTTTTCATTTCATGCAGAAAATAAATTTCTAGACATTCAGAAGTTTAATTTCAAATGCAAACTATGAAAAAAGTAACCCCCTTTTTTGGCTTAACAGAATGATGAGGTGAACTGCAATGAAGGAAACCAAATAAACAGACTCTTTGATGAAGTATTTTTATTTTTCTTGTCATCCTAGGATAATAGAATTATCTACCGCCTTTCACCTCTCCCACTCCTTTTTTAAAAGACAGTCAGGAAGAATCCAGTTTTCTTCTCACACACATGAAGAATATATACTACTTTCACCATAAAGCTGAAATTCACTCTAAGAGCAACAGCTAAGATGAAAAAGGAAAAGTTGTATCATAATAATAACAATAATAAAAAGCCCAATATTTCCTTAAACTATTGACTGTACAGGACACAGCTTTCTGTGACAAATACTTCTGAACTTACAGGTTAAATTTCTGGTTTTGAATATAAATGCTATTAATCTAGTGATTGCATAGAGAATATTATAGGCTGAGAAAAACATAGGAACGATGAAGTGAGCTGTTGCCATAGTGATTCTGATAAGACACTCTCTAGTGCCCTTCCTTGTCCCCATGCAACCACAATAAAGCCTAATTTAAAACCAACTCTCCCATTAATTATATCTTTTCCTGGTATCCTGGCATACAAAAACATAGAGAAATTAAGAACCATACAACACACGTTTCTTGCTTCAGGTAATTTTTTTTAATCTCAGCAATTTCCAAGTGTGTCAGGACAAAACCTGCTGCTTAAAAGCTCAAGAAAGGGTCAGTTCTGCTGGAATCTTTTACCTGGGTCTTTGAAAACCAATTAACACAAAGCTGTAAAAAATGCCATATATCAGTTACGTAAGTTGTCAAGTTAAACAAATAAGGTTTTCATATTAAACATAAACATCTGCAACAAAGAAGTCAAAGCACCTGATACCTGTAGTTTCAGCTACAACCACTGTCAAAAAGGCAACCATTTCCAAAAGGTCAACTATTGGTGCACAGCCAGGTCTTGGCTACCAGGTAGTTCACCATTAATCTGTTTACTTCTCATGTCACGTCTCAATGAGCAACAGTTTACTCGTATTTTTTTGTTCTTCCAACCATGCATTTTCCTATGAAAATACTTTTAGCAATGAGTAACAAAAAATGCTCAATTCCTTCTTAATACGTTTTTATCTGTTCCCTAACCACTGTAAGTTACCCAATGAGAGCACTTCAGAGGCTTATATTCAGCATATCTCTTAGTACTTAACTTCTCCTAAGACCACTGAGACAGAAATGTCCTTTATCCATATTGTGTATCACGTCAATCACATGGACCAGGAAATGAATCAAGGATAAACATAGCAAAACTGGATCAAGCGTTTTGTCAGGCAGTTTGAAATTTGTGGGCTCTTACCAACTTGGTTACTGTTTTAGTCTTTTCAGAAAAAGACTGTGCAGTCAGATCTGTTATTTAAAGAGAGAGACAGCAGGTACTTCCCTTTAAGTACTGCATGTACTGAAGGACAAATATTCCCTTGCGTAGGTAGCTACAAGCTGCGCAATAAAACGAGGTTGTGCTACCCAAAACAGGCAGAGGATTTCATAATGCAAAGGGATATTTTGTAATTTTTCCCCTTTTGAGACAGGAATACAGCCAAGACTGCTAGTTAGAAATACAGTGGTCACAGCACCAATCCTGTCTGCTTTCAAGAAGCGTTTAGACAACACTCTGAGGCACGTGGTGTGATTCTTTACCTGCATAGTGTCAAAAGTTGGACTTAATGATCCTGATGGGTCCCTTCCAACTCAGCATATTCTGTGATTCTATGATAACCCACTACTGGTTTTGGTTCTGCTGATGATCAATCTGTAATGCAAGGCCAGGATGTCCTGCTACTTTGTCTTATTGCAGTGGCCTACTCAGATCTTGTATTCAGGCCCTAAACTGACACTTAAAAGCACACAGTTCTGCAAGTCATGGTACAGGGCTCTTATATATGTCATATTACCCACTGCAAGAGGGAAAAACATTACAACTATGCGGTATTTACATACCACACTCATTTAAGTCTGACTTTCTTTTATTTCTCTAATGAATCATGACTTTCAAAATAACACAGTAGTATCTTATGCAAGAGGAACTTGCCACTTTATGATTTAATTTAGGCAAGGGAAACTGCAAAAAGAGGTGATCACTGGAGGACAGTAATTTGAATTAAGACAAAAAAAGAAACCCTTTTGCCAATAAAGCGGACAGTACCACTCCCACTGCAAATGCTTCTCTGTCGTGCTCTCACAATATCTGCCATACCTTGTCCACCCCCAGTTACACAGACCAGCAGCCAGTCTGGTTTGTCAGAGCTTTGGTACAAAAAGTGTAGACAAGGTGGAAGGTGATGGTGTCCATTTTACTCCCAGATGTCTGCTGCCAGAGGCCATCTAGTTTGCTTTTAGCTTGATTTAGTCTAGCTCTGCTCACTCCCTAATGGAACTTGGGCTGAAGAAAGGAGTATTTTTCCCCTTTGTGAAATGAAAACAGTAATGACAGAAGAGAAATCAGAATTAATTGACCTTAAAGATTAAAGCCAGCTTTATATCCCCACCAATTCTTGAAAAAAAAGATTTTTCTCATAAAGGTGAAAATCTGCTTGAAAGCCAGTTGCCAAAATCTGTACTGCAAGCCTGACAAGCCCTAGAGTGAAGAGAGTGGAGTGGGGGTGAAATAACCAAAATCCCTGTTCATTTTTCAGCAAGAGAAAGGACTATTTATTGTGTCTACATTTACAGCTGAGCAAACAGGAGTTTCTACCAGCTGCTCTCTAGTATATCCCTTTCCAATTTTAACAACAAACCCAAGAAAGCACTCTTTGTTGGCTGATTAAATGTTCCCTGAACTAGATCCTGGATCAAATCCTCACCTGGTTCAGAGAGACAATATGTGGTTCCCCCTCAATCAGCTGAGGACCTGGCACATCACACATGCACATGATCATTAATTAGACTAAAGCTGGGAGGCAAGGACAACCTCAGCACCTTTCAAAGATGTGCAGCCCAGCATCCCACAGGGGTAAGTAAGGGTGGTGAAGATGGAAACCAACCCCTGAGAGCTGCCACACTGTTACTTCTGAAACCAACTCTCCATTGGACAAGCTCCCCCAGGCTTTCAAACTGACAAAGTAGCAAAGGGAAGACACAGAGGCAGCTGGAAAGCCTGGGGACATTCTCCTTCAGAGACAGGGGACATGTCAGGATTCTAGGAAATAGGTAAGGGGATGTGATTAGCTAATAAGAGAGGCTTGGACTTCTATCCAAGCTTTTCTCAACCCCATACTGTTTTCCCCCACCACCAATGCCCTCCACAAAAAAACTCCAAGCAACCAAACAAAACAACAAAACCACAAACAAACAAAAAGGTAAGGAAGGGATTAATCTGCCCAGGAACCAAAGATTTACCAAATAAATGTCAGAAATAGAAAGAAATAATAGAGTCTATGGCAGAAGGAACAGTTGCGGGTACCTGAGCAGAGTAACTCGAGTGCTTGGTACAGAGAAGCATCAAAAATGAAATTGGACTCATTCCAGCAGATAATATAGATAGATTATCCGGAGAATGCATCTTTAAAAATAGCTCACTATTAAAGCAACATTAAAACAACAACAAAACCTCAACCAACCAAAAAAAAACCCCAAAAAAACAACCAAAAAAAAAAACCCACCCCAAATAACCATTTTTTTTCACATTGCTACTGGGCATCTTACATTCAAAAATTCACACTTTAATTTCCCATTTCTGTAAAACAATGAGAAAGAGTAATAACCTCAGAAATCACCCCAGGAAAATGTTAATCCATAACCTTTGCTTATCTACTGAGTCAATATTACTCTATTCAATTACAGCAAAACATTGTTTTGTGGGTCTGTCTGCAATCAAGCCTTTTCTGCCCTTAGGGAGTAGAACACTTTTTCACAGGCACAAATGTATATGCAGAAATAAGCAGATATACAAGCTTAATGTACCTACTTTCATTTCTGTTCTGCACTCTAATAATTCTTGATGTTTCTGAAGAAGATGGACATATTTAGAAAAAAGATGAGCCATTGGAATCAAGCAACATAAGCTGGCTTTTCAAATTTCTTTATTACTGGAGCCAAAAAGAAATCTATGGTCTGCTGGATATAATCAGATAATTTTCTAAATTATCCGGTAACCAATTGTTGACCAAATGTCAGTCCTACAAAAGCAAAACCATCAATTTTTGTAAATAAAAAAGTCAGATGTTTGAAAATTAACATGTCCAGTCATTCACAAGCTAAAGAAAGATGCATCACAATAATTTTGTTATAAACTGACTTTATATAAAATGGTGCATAATAGAACAAAATAAGATCAGATGTGTAACTATGGTGTATTAGTTCATCCTTTATCAGGGTCATCTTAAATGTTCTTTCCATTTCCAAAGGCTTTCGCCTTCTGGAACCTGTATCACATCTGCTATCTGTTTCTACATACTATGCACCAACATTTTCAGACACTGAACTGATTGACTGGCATGAAAGTAGTAAAAACTGCAACTTCTGCACCCACAAAACAGACATGCAAATACAGACAGTGCAGGTGAAACTTATTTTGCATGTAATGTTGCATTAACTACTGATAACAAGCATTTTAAGGAATAAGCACAATTTCATATATATCGAGCATTTTGGGACCATCTTAGTCCCAAAATGATTTAAAGGCTGAAATCAGGCTTCAAAGCTGTAACTTACTACCATCCAATCTAAACACTTCTATGAAGATATTACATATATATATATATATTTTACATCTAAGAATAACTTCTAATAGACTATTGTCCCATTTTGTGATTATAATCAAGTAAGGAGTCCAGGTAAAAAGCAATTATCAATCACAGAAAGGTAATAAAAACATCTAGGTAGATTGTGCGAGAATTTGCAGAGCGCATGCACACACAAACGTGTTGTGCAGATAGCGTGTATATTTTTATCTACAGAGTGGGTCATGCATTCAATGCAATTAAAAATTCTCCTGAGGAATCTCAACATAAAACTTCACCAATTGCTTTCATACCCATTGAAAATCTTTGTTGGCATAAAACCTACATACAGAATCAGCAGTTACCTCACCACAAAACCTCCTTCCATTATGCTAATGTTTCCATCATATGAAAAACACCCTGATGTGTGAAATAGTGACATCTCAGTGAGACAGGACAAAGTAAGGCGAACTGCAGATCTTTGATCTAGCTGAAAGGGCTCTGCATTCTGATTAGAATTTTTGCTGGGATCCTAGGAGATGAAAGGATTTTTTTAAGTCTGACAGTTAACAGAGGGGGGGAGGTATTCAGAAGAGAACAAAAAGAGGAGCACTGAAAGCAGATGACGTCATGCCTCAAACTGGCCTTTACCATCTTACTGACATGTTTCACAATGTGGCATAGCAGTTTCCACACAGCTATTCTTGGGAGCTCAAGATCCTCTGTGGAGACAGTATGGCTGGAGATCCACTGCTTTAAAAGGATAGAAAATTGAAACAGGTCTAGATATAATACATATAATTGTATTTCAGAACCCTAAATGCATTATGGTAATGCTCCAGAATACTACTTTTTGAAACATCTGACATAATAGAAGGAAACTCCCCAGTCTACAAAGCTAATGATTACAAGTTCTGTCACTCCTGTCTTCAGAAAACCTCGAGATAGCAAGCATACTTTCCCCTGATTCTTCCTGCAGGGATTTTGCCTTTTGTACCAGGAACATCTTCCAGCCTTGTAGGGGCCTTGGAACTGACTACCCTTCACCTCAGGTTGCCAGAGGCACCAAACACTGGGGAGAGATATCAAAATCCCTTCTTTATACTCTACAAGCAGTTAAGGGGAAAAACACAGGACTCTGGGAGCATTCTCTCATTTATGTTCAGGAAAATGCACATACAGTCAACTTACCAGACCATTTGTTTGCAATGGATTTGTATACCTCAGAGGACACAAAACCAGTCTTTATTTTACACTGCCTTTCTTCTTTTTAAAAGCTTATTCTCCTTACATAAAGTACAAAAATTGTGCTTGGAACTGTTTCTCGTGAAGGCATAAAAAGAGATTACTTGTCAAAGCTTCTCTGCTCCTTAATTCTCCCTCTCTACTCCCTTCACTTATGTCTCCTGGTGTGGCCCCTTTTTCAGGACTTTTTTGTGCCGAACATGCTCCCACATGCAAAGGCCTATTTTTATAAACACATCCTTCATTTGAACTCCAGTCTAAGTGCAAAGACCAGTTTAAAGAGGTCTTGCATATACCAATCACTACCTGTATATATGTGCATTTTTGAGAATAGTTTCATGGATCAATGCTGGAATGAATTGAAAAACGTTGCTAACATCACCAAAAGACTACAACACCAAAACAAAGCAGCATTGCAGAGACACAAAGAAAAATTCCAGCTAAAGCATGTCTGACAAGCCATGTGACACATCAGTACTTCTCTATTCTCTCCACATTGATACAAATGATCGTATTTGATGTGCACATAACTATATTCTCACCAGCCATGGGAGAATTATTTCTTAGGGAAATGGTAAATAACTGTAATTATTCTTGAAATGTAACTCTCTACACAAGGATGTGTTCTTAAGATAAAAACCTTGTATTTTAAACTGATGAATTAGCCAGGCACAGATGAAAAGTAAAAAAGATATTTACATGTTAGGAGATTCCAATACCATTCTCTACCTCTTACTATGGACCATTTTCTTGCTTCTGTTTTTTTGTCACTCTCCTTGAACTTTTTTCAAAAAGAAAGAACATGTAAGAATAAAGAACCTGAAAGATACATTATATATGGATGTCTCACTATCTGGATTTTATCTGTACCATTTTGAGACTTAGTAATTCCCTTTCCTCTGCATGTCAGGGAAATCAAAGGTCTCTTGACATCCCCGATCATAGAGGCCCTGACTCAATCAGAGAGGGCTTAAGTACGTGTCGCACAAAATACTTTTCAATCTTCAAGAATGTTACTAAAAGGTACCAGATGGCTGGCATTAAAGTGGCTTTACCTTGTCCTGTTTTCATCTCTGCCATTGCAGGACGGAAAATTCATTTCTGACCACAGATTCTGACAGGACTAAGGAAATCTTGATCAAAAGGAATGAAAGCTCCACTAACTACCCCTCTGTGAGAGATTCTTCCTATTTTTATTTTCTCACTACAGGATATTGCTAGTATTCAGATACTGTCCCATTAGTATCAGCGAATCACGGAGATTTGAATTCTAATGCAATTATGTATTTAAAACTATGCATTTAATTAAAACAGCCATCCAGCAAACATCTTAATTAAAATAAAAATCATTGTTATTTACAAATAACAACCTGACATTATTTGTAAGGATGCCTTCTCACACGTTTTGACAGCATGAGTTACTTTCTCCATCAGAAGACTTAGCTTTCAACGTGTGTGTGCAACCATCCATAAAGGAATTAATTTGTTTTAGTGATCAGCAAGAATTTTTGCCCTCTTAAAGTCAATATTGAGAGGTATTGACTTAAAGCAAGCAAGCATTCAACCTGACACCAGCAGTAAAGGTACCCTGTACACTTCACTTAACAAAAGAATAGTTACAGAAAACCCTAACAACCCATGCATAAGGTGAACCACACAGCTGATCTGGGAAACATGAAAATAGTAAGGGGATAAAAACTACACTTCATTCAACCTTGACCTGATCATTACCATAGAATGTCCATTTTCATTTTTGCTAGTTCCAAGGAAACAAGCTTCACTGAGTCCTATACATACACACACAAATATGCATATAGCAATTTAGATAAATAATGACTTAGTAATAAAAAACTATCAGAAGGAAAAGCTGTGAACAAACATAATTCCTTATAATTTCTAATGTAAACCACAGCTGGAGGTTGCATTGGCTGTTCAGTAGTTCAAACTAACATGCCTGACAGGAATCAGTGGCAGAGGTCCAGAGGAGGACAGCCATAACAACCAAGAAAGCCCTTAGGTGTGAGTTGTAAGACAAGTAGATGAGCATACTTTGCTAGAGAGAAATCAAAGCCAGTAAGTTGTAAAGGGTCAGTCTTCTTCAAAGGACAACACCTCATGGTATTTACTTGTATGACTCACAGTTCGTGCTGGAGAGAAAAGATGCTTACTTGTAAAGGTAGTATTCAGCTTGATCCACTTCTTCTCGTGAAGAAATGTTGTCAACAAACTGATTAAAACATAAGAAACAAAAGTTTCAAGACAGAGCACTCACAAAGCATATTAGAAGAAAATGCAATAACAAAATACATTTGTCAGCATATTTAGCTGTCTGACAGTACTGGAATTCTTCACATCTTTGTTTGCTCCTAACTCTGGTTTCTTCTAGACTGCTAGAAGTCAAATCTTTCTAAACTGAGACAATTCCCTTCCTCTCCTCTGAGAAACTTTATGCAACTTGCAGACCATCTGAGGATTAAGTCTCTAGAGTTTAGTACCCTGTATTTTTGGTGCTCTTCTGAATTTTTTCTCTTAATCACATCCTTTATTTTAAGAATACATTCAGGTCCTTAGGTTTGTTTGCTACAGTTTTAAGTGAGCCTTGACATACCTTAATTCTCTTCAAAAAAATATCTTTTTCTCTAAAGTTGACTGTTGTGCCTATTCTTACTATATATTCTGAAGGACAAGAGCAAAAGCATTTTGTATTTCACCATGCATATAAACACTGGTACAAAAAAAAATCAAACTCCATGCTATAAAACACAATTTTCCTTTCATTTACAACCCTGTCTTCTTCAGGCAATCTTACAAAATTCCTAGTGCTATCAACTAAATACAAGCCAAGTTTTCACCCAGACTTTGTGTTATGGGAACTGTATCCTGTTTTCCTGCACCTTGTACTAACATAAAGACACCGAAACACTAGAGTCTTTCCAACATAATATCTCTAGCTGAGAATATATAAACATGTTCTCAAGGTCAGTATTTGTCTTTATCCTAAGCTAAAAATAATAATTTCAGCTGACTGGTATTTGATCTCCCATTTCTTAATTATCCTTGCATGCTGTACATATATAGGTCTCATCTTTAAAGTGTGGCAATAGCATGCCTAGGTCCTTTATCTACCTTTTAGAAAATAAGTATCTGCTGTGAGCTCCAGGTATCGGAAAGAGGGGCTGTTTGCCAATCTGAAAATGCCATTTCTCCACAAAAAAGGTACCCCAAAGCAAGAGAATGCAGGAAAGGAATAAAGCTATTTAATAAAAGGGAGAGGAACACTCATTTCTCTCATGGACCCTGTCTCAGAAGCAATGATCAAGAATGCTTGATCTGTAAAAATGCTTGCTCTTGTAACTGAACAAAGGGTTCTGTGACTCCTCAGTCAGTGGTGCAAATGATCCTAATTAATGATATTACTGAGGTACAAGGGTGGTAATTCAGTTTTTTGTGGTAATTTTGAAGACTGAAATTTGTTTGTTTTCCTTTTTTCAAACAAGTGACATATTTATTCTCCTTCTTCAGTACAAACTCTCTTACACAGGTAACTTAAAAACACAGCTCACATCTTTGCTTTCGCTCCCCCTCTCCAGATTAACCCATGCAGAGGATGGAACTGGTTACTAATTCAAGTAAAAATAATGGCTTTGCTTAACCCATGTCAGCATTTGTTCTGCCTCAGTCTGCTGCAAGGAAAGAAAACTACAGAAGCAAAATACGTCTACCTCTGCCTCACTGAAAGAAGTCTGGAAGTGGAGGAAGACAGACAGTGTAGGGTGTTAATTTATTGCATTCCCTTAGCACCCTGGGGTCTTATGCAGTGCCTGAGGAGGCATTAAAGCTCTCACAAAGACAGAAACCACAAGAAGGCTGGGAACATATACTAGGGAAAAACACAACCCACTAATAGTGAGGCCTGATTTTACAGAAAAAAGAAATATTCTGTTCTGAAGACCCTACGGTCCAGGTACTAACTAATGAGTCTAAAGTAACAATGAAACGGCCATCTAACAGTATAGCAAGACATTTATGATCCCAGAACTCCCAACTGAGGTGATATCATTTATTCCTTCTCAGCTTACTTGATTACACAAGCATTCCACGGTCATTTCTATGACTTCATGATTGGGATTTATTTTCTTACCCGGGCTATTGTCAAAGAGCTGACAGGTAGCTTTCTTTCATAGGTTCTGTCCATTAAGTGGGCCAAGTCAGCTGGAGAAAGCAGAAAAAGAGTACATTTAATCAACTGGCATTACAGGAAAATCTGCAGAGTCATCATATAACCTTGAATAGAACCTGTATCCACGAAATCAAATTCTGGTTACTTTTTAACATCTCATTTTGAAGTTGTATGAAAACAGTACTTTCAATTATTGTTAAATACTTTAACAGAAAATAATACATTGAAAGGTTCTCAACATGATGATCCTAACTTATTAGTAAAATGGGGGGAAAAGCAAACTACCCTATAATGTGCTGGATGAAATTCATATAACTACTATAACTCCTCTAAAAAAAACAACTGACCAGATGTCCTCAGAATTCCCACTTGGTTTCAAGCCTAGCATACGCTGGACAGTGCTTCTGGCACGGATTTTTATTTTACAGTAAAACAATGAGAAACAGAAACAAGCAGTACCATAATGACAAACTCTTCCGTCACAAACAGCAATACAAAGAAATTCTATTAATCAAATTGAGCATTGTGCCAGTACCTTATTAACTTTATAGCATTCTCTTCAGCAGTCATATAACAATATTAATTCAACCATACACAACTTGAAACTTCTGACTGTTGAACAGGTAGCCAGCCATTGCTGCATTTAATGAATTTAATTGGAAGTTAAATTAATTTAATTTGGAGTTTTAGTTTTATACTGTTCCTGGAAAATGAAGATGACAACAAAGGATGCTGAGCTGATGTGGGCCACCAAGGCCATGCTACACCGGATAACCACTAAAAAGCAGATTGACTTCTTTATTGGTAAAGAAATTTAAGTGGGAATAGCCTTACAAGAAGTGTCTATATTTGACTCTATATTATCCAACTCTCTAGCAGTCACAAACACCATGATGACACACACGGGCAAAGGTGTTGGGAGCCTTCCCAGTAGTGACTGAAGTTAGAGAGAAGGGATGCTAAGACTAAGTCAACTTATCCAGAACAAAGACTACCTAGGTCCTTGCCTAAATGTACCAAGCCAACTGTCATCCACCATTCTTCATCTCCATTTCGAGACAGCTGGAAAGAAGTATTCGTTCCAAAATCTGATATGCTGGACACAGCAATGTGGACCTGAGACAGACAACTGCACATATTGGGAGTTCATTTATCTATTGCAGAACTACAGTTGTTACGCATCACTCTCTGAAAACTAGGTGATCCCTACGGCCATTCTGGGCCACACTCAAGCCCTGAGCTTGGCATTTCTTTTGTCTAGGTGCTCATGAAGATGAACAGCCCACTGAGTACTTAAGCAGAATATAAACCCAATGAATACAATGGCATGAATGCAAGATCACAAGACTGTTAGCCATTATACACCAGCATCCTCTGGGAGAGTTCACACACAGAATTTTAATCATTGACCTTTAATGCTGCCTACAAAGCTGGAACTCTCCACCAGAACTATAGTATGGAAATCAACATGAAGCACTTATCAATCAACTCCAGTGTAAGAGTCACAATAAACTGAAAGTTGATTAAATCTAAAAGAATAGCAGACAAATTAAGACAATGGGAAATTCAGTTTTGTTTCCATACAAGCTGCTGTTTCTGTGGTAGTTACTAGATAAGAATAATTTGCAGTGAGCAATTCTTTACTGCTTTGTTTTCTCTGAAGAGCATCAAAAATCAGACTTTTTTTTTCTCATATTCACAGTTTGAAATAATTCAGCTACCTTTTGTAAATCAAGTTTTCTCCATTGTTGCTACTCAACAATCAAGATTAAAACTTCTTCTTCGTCAAAAAAAACCTGACAGAAGTACTAGAATGCAAGCATGTGAATGCCCAAATCTTCTGTCATTGCTGGTAGTAAAACTTGAGTGCTAACATTAGTATATAAACCAAATCAGTATTTTAACAGAGAGATCAAAATTCTATTTAATTCATTTTAACAGACAGATGTTGCAAGTGCTTTTATGTGACTAATTACCAAAGAGGACACTACTGTATATAATCTCTCATACACAATGCCTAAAAATACATTTCTACAAGATTAACTCCTTCAAAACTAAACTTCTCTAAAAACATAGTTCCATATATTGAAGAATCTAATGGATTTAAACAAACTAACAAAACAAACCATAAATATGAGCTGAGGCAAACTTCCAGGCATGTGGTCTCCAGAAGATCAGTGTCTGAGACTTCATGCTCATTTTTACTTTCATTTTTTTCACATAAACTCAGTGTCTTGCTGCCTGCAACAGGGTGATTAAGGACAATGACTGAGAAAATACTGACCGTCACCTTCCAAGTCAGTGGTTATGACTTCTAACACCAGTTTGGTGGCCTAGGAAATCATCACAGTATCAGTTTGGTTCGCAGTGTGTACCTATGCACAGAACGTAGCCACATCAAGTAGAACATTATCAGTAAGTGGCACGTTTAACCACCACGTAAGGTCACTTTTATTCTGTTTATATCCTTGTATTCTTAGAAGTGGTTCATCCAGAACAGTGTTCTGATCCAGTGATAGGGAAAGAAGATACAAATGTGGTGCAAAATTTACTTGTCTTGGGAATGATGGGCAGAGCTAACTCATAGGCTAACCATTTGATATAAGGAAAGCCTTCACTTATTTTAAAGATCCAATTAAAATATAAAGGAAGGCTAAGGCAAATATTTTACCTTACAATTTATACGTTCCACATTTCTCTCTATTTCCACACAACTAGCAGCTTCTGGAAAGAACAACAGCTTTGTACCGAACAAGGCTTTGAATGGAAGTCATTCAAGTCTGTAAAGGCAGCACTGCCACCTGGTGTTGCAGGTGAGCCATTTTAGGCACTCTGAATCTAATGCCATCCCCTGGGATTCTGGTAATTGTTTTTCTTTTCATGAAGGTGCTTACTGTGACTTACTTTCATTCTTGTTAGTGATGAACCAACTGAAGCAATAGAGAATTTAAACCGAGCCATGCCTTCTGTTTCCTTGATACTTCATTTTTAGTAAATGGAGTCCAAACCACATCTAGGCAGATATATTCCTACCAGCAAGCAGCTTGTAAATTCCAAATTAACATATTTTCCATTCCTATCTTTTTGAACAAATGACCTTTTGTACACAAAATACAGACTTGTTCTTTCCCACACATTTTTCAGTACTGAAGTTTGCTAAACTCATTCCTGCCTGGAATGCTAAACTGAGATTACAGAGATGACAATAAAGTGTATCTTACATAGATGCAGTAAATGAGTTCAAGTCTGGGATGGCACATTATTGCAGCAGAGAAATGGAATTGACTTTAAATAAGAAAATACTTAAATACTTTTTTTTCCTTTAAAAGTATCCTCACAACATAGTTTTGCATAATAACAGTTCTGAAACAATGTCTGAAGAACAAATAAAAGAGCATCTCCTCAGCACAAGGAATTCACTCAAGCTATAATCAGCAGTTACCACACACAAGATTATATGTGCAACCATACAACTGACAGCTACAGAGCAGACGTCTGCAGGGCTGTCTCCTCTTTGAAAATGCTAATAAAGCTGACACCATGTTAACTTATTTTCTCTTTTCTGTGAACACAAAATGAAAATGCAAAGCAGTTCTTTGAAAAGCATGGAGCAGACATCTGCTTTGGATCAAGATAATCAGCAGAGGAGCAGCAAGAACTGTGCCTGCCAAACAGTCACAGAAGATCTTGCCAGGCCTGGGAAAAGCCAAACATGGACTGGACCAGCACTTGCACAACAGTGTTTTCTTCAGTGGTGGATTTCTATTGGCTATGACATTTGTCAAAATAATAACCCATTTTCACCTGAAGGTGACTGGTTCAAATACATCACAGGGCACAAATTTATGGCTCCAGCCCAAAAAACACTGCATGAGCAGTCCTATTGACAGTAAAGGGTAACATGGTATTAACAGTCTCCGCAGGATTCTAGCTACAGCCATGAGGACCCACCAATTGTTTCTGATCCAGGTACAGTATAACATGTTGGCAATCCCAACCCCTACATGCTCACATGCAAATACGAGAAACAAATCAGGGCATAAAAAACCATTCTGATCATTTTGTCTGGCTTCCTGCCTGACACAACTCCTGGAATTTCACCTGCTGATTCTTCTTTCAGCCTCATAATCTGCATTGTAAGTAACAACTACGGTTCAGGGGCTCAGGAAAGAAAAAGAGAAGACAAGGATTATGCATTAAGGAGTCTCCAAACACCTGTGGTACAAAATACTGCATATCTATCTTTAGCATGGAAATATGTTTTGCAAGATGTTTTCTATTTAACACAGTCACCAAAAAGATGGTGGAATGTAATTTCAAATGTAACATAGCCAAATAATTTAGCTATAAAACTTGCACTAGAGATCTCAGTTCTGTATGCAGATACAGTTTAACGTATAGTTTCTTGAAAATAAAACTTTTGGTTTCATTCCGCCCCAAAAAATCTGTAATTCAACAAGAAACTGCAAAACTCTGAGGAAAATGTTCCTTTTAAAAAACGTCTTTAAACAGGACTGTCCTGCAATACTTAAGTTTTTCTTTCGCACTAATAATAATAATAATAATAATGGCCAGTCTTCGCGAGCGAAGATTTGGGAAAGGTCATTAACCCTTCGAGCCTGCGCAGTGGATTTTTTAGGTGAGACCCAGCGTGCGCTGAACTGAGCCCACCCTTTAATCCTGAGGTTCATCTGCCGGGGCCGAGCAAGCTTGGACAGTGGCAGTGAGGGTCTCAGAACATAGGTTTGTTTAGAGTGACCTTCTCTTAGATGGATTGCCTTACAGGGTTGACGAGCTCCATCTGCCCGGGGGGCTGGGAATCGAACCCGGGTCGCAGCGGTGAGAGTCCTGCACCCTAACCACTAGACCACCAGGGGCCCCTATCTTATTATTATTCTTTCGCACTGCTGTACAATTAAAACAATGTCAACGAAGATGACACTTGGATACAGCCATAAAACTTTGGATTTTGTGAAACAAAAAAAACTAGCTTCTAGAAACCAAATATTAATCAAATGGGCAAATTCTAACTTGTTTCTGCATTACAGCTGTGAATATTTATGACAAATTTTTAAAATGCTGAACATCTTTTGACATAGAACCTTAGAAGCATATTGCTTCACACATTTTCTTATTTACAGATGACGAGCTAGTAAAAAATTAGTTTAGCTTGCTATTCATTTGATAAAGTGGAGACAAGAAACAAACTTTTCTCACCCAGGTTGTGCTCCTCTTTTTGTCTCTTTTCCCATTTTGAGCTATCCACATAGGCCGCAGAAAGAAGAGATCTTCTACCTAATGAAGAAAGACAATACTATGTAAGCTAGTTTGCTTAGACAACTCTAAACAAAGTAACACTTTATTAGATATTAACTTTTACTGTCCCATTTACTGAGTGGGATGCATTAAGCTGTCTTTATAACACAGCAGTCAGCAACTACTACTGTAACAATTCTGATTCATTGTAATTATTATTATTTTAATTAGTATTTATTATTATTATACTTATTTTTATTTATTTTTATTATTTTCTTGTAATATTTAAAACAGAAAAGCTTTCCCCTATAAGGTTTTTTTCATCACGAAACAAGTATTTCCAAACCTGAACTCTCTATTTAAGAAAAGGACAAATTTGTAAAGGCAGAAAAAACCCCGAAGAACAATAAAAGCAGTTTCTTTGTGCACATAGACCTTTTTTATCAAATGCTATCAATTAGCTAAATGTAGGCTAAAAAACATAAGCAAAAAACATGGCTGTGCACAAAAAGGCTTTTCTGTTGTTGCTGGATAGTTATTTTTTCTACCTGTAAAGACCTGTCTCACTGGAAGTGAAAGTTAGATGCTCATCTGGAAATATTTCCCTTTTTATTTAATATTCTCCATTTTTTCCATCTCCTGTGAATTGTGCATTCACGGAAACATTTTTGGAAGTTTTTTCCAAATACTCTTTGTACCACCTTTGAAATCTCTTCAAGATGCTGTACTAGCTTTTGAAACAAAACAGTAAATGCTTCAGTTAGAAGAATTTGTACATCAGCCACAGATGATGTGTTCTTGAAAATGCATGAGGAAGACCTGGATAAAATTTGTTGAAGTAAGATATAGGAATACATGTAGAAGGTTGCAGAAAGTAATGTTAAGAAACATGAAATATTTTAGAAATAGACATTACAATGCTACACAGAAGTCTAAGCAACTACCTTAAAGCTTTAATCTGAAAATCAGCTACCTCTGAAAGTTTAGTTTTGGTTCTGAAACAATTTTTCTCTTCATCCTTCTGACACATCATTATACACACATGTCCATCTCCGAACAACTTTGCAAACCTTTATCAAAAAGGCCCAGAACACAGAATTCCACAGTCAGAATATGAGAGTATGTACATCACTTCACCAAACAGAAAATAAGGTATTTTGTTTGGTTAGTACGGTTTCTTTTAGTGCTATTTTTCATTAGGTTGACAAAAGAGACATACAGAAGACCTGGGGAGGTTGGTGTGAGTTTCTCGGGATTTTTTGGTTGGTCTTTTTTTTTAGGGTAAATTACTGTATGCTTATTCACGCGAAGGATGCTACTACCAAGCATGAGGCTTTACAAAACTATTTTCTATACCAAAACTGTCCGCCTGACAGCTCTATGCTCGGGTAAGCCGAGGTCAGGGCTGAGCTCTTCACGCCGGTTCAGCACCAGAGGGAAGGGCGGCGTGGTTGAACCCTGGGCATCCAGGAAGCAGAACGGAGGAAAGCGTGCTCCGCGTGTGAAAAGGCACAACGGAGTCACCCATCACCACCACTCTTTAGGCAAACGTTACTGAGCTCAGTTCTTCCCAAGGGTCACATTTTTGTCTTTTCCAAGACATCAGCCTTGCGGCTCTTCTGTCACCGGCGTTACCAGGTTGTGCTGGGCACTCACTGCCACGGGCTTGGCGGCCTCTCATACAATTCCGCGTGGGTTCCCCCGGCCCAAAGGGGCAGGCCTTAAAATGTCGAGCTATGAAATCCGCACGGTGGAGGATCCACTAAAATACAAACTGCGAACACTCTCCTACACTGCACGCCAGCGATAAGACGTCCACAGAGCTGCCTCCAATTTCACACAGATATACGGAGAGAAACGGGGGAAGGTGAGGGCAGTCCCGGCGCAGCATCCCACCCCTCCTCACGCTTCCCACCTCCGCCTGCGGCAACCACGGCCACCAGCGCCGTGCCCCGGCCGCGCCTCCCGCCCCGCCGCGCTCCCCAGCAGCGCACAGACCTGGGCCCGCGCCGAGGGCCCTCCCGCTGCGGAGCAGGGCGCGCCGGAGCACGGGGGCGGCCATGGTGCCGAGGCCGGAGGAGGTGGGCGGCGCGGGGAGACTGCGAGTGCCCCGGCCCGCCCCGCCCCGCGGGCCGGGCCGTGAGATGGCGGCGGTGCTGGCGGGCGGGTCCCGGCGGGCGGCGCGGGAGGCGGCGCGGCGCTCGGCGGTTCGCCTGCCCGCCCCGGGCGCCTGGGGCTGCGTGCCCGCAGGTACTGCGGGCTTCGCGGCGGGGGCGGACGGGGGGGGCCTGGCCGGGGAGCGAGGCTGCCCGCCGGTGCGGGGGATACCGGGTACGGCAACACTCGGCAGGTCCGGCGCCGCCGCCAGGCGTGGGCCTGACGGGAACTGTAGTTCTTGCCTGGATTCCCTTCTCGGCGCGTGGTGTTCTGGCGGGGAGCGCCGAGGGGCTCCTGGTGGGCAAGCCGTGCAGGGAGGGTGGGCAGTGGCCTTACAAGATCATAAAATGAATCCCAGAATGGCCTGGGTTAGAGAGGACCTTAAAGATCGTCCGGTTTCAACCCCCTGCCATGGGGACACTTTCTACGGGATCGGGTTGCACAGAACCCTATTCAACTTGGCCCTGAGCGTTTCCTGGGATGGAACATGCACCGCTTCTTTGGGCTATTCCAGTGCCTCACCACTCTCAGAGTAAAGAATTTCTTCCTAATATCTAATCTAAACTACTCTATTTTAGTCAAAAGCCATTCCTCCTTGTCCTACCACTACATGCCGTTGTGAAAGTCCCTCTCCAGTTTTCCTGTAGGCCCTCTTCAGGTTCTGAAAGGCCACAGTAAGGTCACCCTGGAGGTCAGCGTTAGCGAGTGGATCTCCTTCTTGCTGCTGTCAGGATGTGACATTGAAAAGGAAACAACCAACCAAATACATGTGCAGTTTCATAAATGTGTGTTTATTCTGGGAGGATGACAGTGTTATCCAGACTCTGGGCTTCAGAGGCCTTCCAAAGGCACTCCCTTGCCCAGAGAAGGAAATGGGGGCACATGGAAAAGAGGTGTATGTTGCAGAGCTCTGAGCCCAGGCCCTGGCTGAGCTCCTGGCCTGTGGAGGCTTCGCTCAGGTTACAGCTCTGTTAGACCCCTCAGAGACATGGAGCCCTCCGTTCTGCCTCGTGCTCTGCCCACCCCTCTTCACTGGCCAGCCTGGTAGAGGGTTGTGAGGCAGAGCAGGTTAGTTGATTAAGTTCTCTGGGATAGCCTGCACCACCTGCACATGCCAGCCATCATATCCATCTCCCTCCTTTTTCATTGGAGGTCCCTTTGCTTGGTTTTTCACTGGTTTGTTTCTGTAACACTGTAAGGTATGAATCTAAGGAAGCAGTGGAATTCATCAAATTGAATTCAAGAAGGGTAAAATTCTGCTGCCCCCCACTCTCTGCTGACACTGTCCGTGACCACTGAGTGTCCGTGATATGCAGTGTGCTGGTCCCACCCCAGGCACTAGCATGATTGCTGCACCAGCCCTGGAGAGGCCCAGGACTGGGATGGGCTTTCGCTGTTAGACCAGGTCTGTGGGACCTAAATGGTGGCTAATACAGGTCAATTTCGTGCTGGATAAATTGTGTTAGTTTTCCCATTGGAACAGTTTCCATTAAATTTAATGGATGAATGTGCCATTTAATGGATTTTTTGCTTCAGGTTTTATGAAGTGTGTCATTAGCATGCTTTGCTTGCATAGAAAACAAGTGGGGTTTTTTGCATGACCTGTTACATTTTTCTAGGGAAATGCAGAATGAGAATAAACCACCTAACTCAGTTCAATACTTGTTCTTGTCCCTTCATGGTTCCAATAATTCTTTAAGAAGCCAAAACTTTAAAATATTAGATTGTAACAATGTAAGCTACTACAGTGACTCTCTGTTACAAAGTCATTAGTTGCAAATAAAAATCTAATCGACATCTGATTTTATAACAGCAAAAACTTGTCAAATAGCTTTTGCATGACACTTTTATTAAAGCAGCTTGCAACACAGTACAGTTGAGGTCAGCACCCAAAGTTAATTTTGAGCTTCTAGATTAAATAACTGTCTTACCTCTATGTCTGTAGTGCAACAGAACTTCACTAGGTCTCCTGAGTGTTACTGGAATCCAAGTAATACAGTTGGTGTTTTTATAAATTCAAAAAATAAGCTTTTTGTGTCTTCGTACTGCTTTTGTAGCTTCCAGAATGATGTGTTCTACAGCAGTGGGAACAGCACTTGAGGGGAAAGCAAGCTGTGCCACTAGTGAATTGTGGCCAATAAAGAAATGACAAAAAAATCATTATGAAAGTATAAAAGGGAGAAAGATCTTATTCCTGAGCAGAATGCTCCTCTTCCTTGGTGAAGAGGAATATTGCCTCTACTTTTTCCTGTGCTCATTCAATAACTAAATACTTCTTCATCCTTGTGCACATAAAGTCCATAGAGCTGTAACATAGTATTTGAGTTCTTTTGTTTGTGACATGAACAACTTCAGGTTTTGCAGTCTGTATTTTAATGTCATGCTGACAATGGTCTGGCATCAGAAAATTGAAGTCAGTAATTAATACATGCAATGTTTAGTAGTAATAAATCAGACAGTGTAACGTAAAACTCAATCTTCCTCTTTTTTTTTCTTGTGATAGGGAAGCGGTATCTGCTAACAGAAGAAGATATAAAGTTACAAGAATTTCAACAGATGAAAGTGGCAATTAGGAATGAAGTTCATGGCAATAAAGGTATAGAATTTATTTCATAGTCACCATTCTCAATTTTAGCATAAGTCCTAGGAAACAAAACAGTCCAAGTTACAAAAGTATGACACCAATTGATCCCATTTAAAGAAACAACTTATGTCTTCCTCCTGCAAATTTTTTGTATCTACCATTATTGGAAGATCTGAGGCTTTGTAAAATGAAACAATGTTATGCTGTGTTGAGAATATGTGTGGAGAAGCTTTCATGTCTGCAAGGTGTTTGCATAAGACCTGAAATGTTTGTGTCCTCCCTTTTCTAACTTTTTAAGATAATTTAATAGAAAATACTGTTTCAGTCTACAAATATCACTTCAAATACATCATCAACAGAGAAGGGAAACACAAAGCCGCATAGTTACCTAAGTATCCAGAAAAGGCCTTCACCAGTAATTCTCTTTTAATCTGTTCTGTAAGTTTAGTTAGCATATTCTTTTAGATTTTTTTTCTTTTGCCTAGTGTAAGTTCTCAGTTGTACACCCACTTCCAGCTGACATATGCTACACCGAATATGAAAAACAAATTCAGGTCTTCCAAACTAATATAGGAGCAGAATCAGTGGATTTTTTCTAGCAGGGATTTTGTCTTGCTGTTTAAAATGTATACAAATTCCTTTCTTTAAGAAACATAGGTATAAACATAAAGCTGCCCTTATTATTTAAGAAAGCTTAGGCAAAACTCCTGTTTTATCATGTGTGGGTATTCTAGTGTTCCAAAGGTTGTACTTAATTTTAAGACAAGGAAGAGACAAATAAACAAATCTAGTTTTATGTAAATCAGTCTTTTGGGACAGAGAGGGAAGTAAAGTCAACCTGACAGTTTTTTCTATATTTAGTAAAATTTAAATTGTGCAGTTGCAAGTCATAATGTTATTATATTTTGCTGTAATGATGACATACTTATATTGTAGTTTATTCATCCCATACTTGAGATACATTGAATTTATTGCTATGGGTCAATCACTTTTGCTAAAGCAGATTTGTAGAAGCCAAATGTTTGGCTTTACAGGTCACAGTTGACCTTTTAGTTTCATACAAATAGTAGCCTCTGAAAACTAATGAAAACATTGTGCTAAACATCTGTTTATGTGTATGTGTAAATAGTTTCTGTACTCAGTGTTTAATGTAATATGTGAAAAATGAAAATAAGTAATTAGAGCTAATAAAAACTTGGTTTAGTAATGGAAAAAGCAGTAATAACTGTTGCACAGAATATATAATAGCTATTATTTATTGTAGTTATAATCCAACCATTAACGACAATAGTTATACTATTAACTACCGCAGTTATACAATTACCTACAATAGTATAAATACCATTCAGATCCCAGGTATTTTTTTAATTTCTGTGCACCTTTGAACACAACACAAGCATTATATATGCCTACTTGTATGTATACATTCTTCTAACTTCCAGGATTCAGCTCTGTATTTCAGTCTCGAGTAAGGACTTGCAATTGCATGTAGCAACAGATATGCATCCAGTAGCCGAATATGTTGTTCCCTGTGGTGCCTACTTTTTACCTCTTGTGTAGCTCACTAGCTTGGGAACAGCAGTGCTACAAAAAAGATTGCTTCTCTTCCCAGGATGTGGTCAGCACCATGAGAGGAATGAGGCTGTCAGGTGGTACATGTGATTTTAATCTTGTGTGTGTTGGTCAGTGGATTGAGATTACCAACTGGAGGACTCATCTTTGTGCTTGATTTGTCGTAGGAAAATGGGTGGGATAGAGAACCATCTTGTTTTGGGGCAGGGTAAGGGAAGCAACTCTTAAGTTTATGGCTGTGTATAGAAAAACACAGATTATATAGGAAAGTCTTTGTGTTTTCATCAGCTGTGAAGAAATTTGAGTCTTCTGTATGAACAGTGTTGAGTAGTTTTTACAGTTGTTTGAATGCTGTGTGGAATTGGTTTTGTTTGTTTACTTGCTCTTTAGAAAAAAAACAAGACAAAAAATGTCACAAAACTTTCTTCCTCATTAAAACTTTTTCATTTCCAGATATGTTCCATAACATACACAATGAATTAAGTTCACAGTATGCATCTTCTTGGTTTTCCAAGTTTGACATGACTTCATGGAGACACCTTGGCATGCTTGTCTGTGAGAAGCTTTATGCATTTTTCTTGGTGAAAGAACAAGCTTTCTGATTCATTCAGTCTCCATGTTTTAGGTACCAAGTATGCAACACCTGTAATGGAATTGTCTATAGACTGTTCCTGTTATGTATTTTATTTTCAGATCCATATTTTAGAAGTATTAAAGAAAAATTAAAGAAAAATGGAATAATTCTCAAAAATGAATTAAAAAATTTACTGCATTTATGTCAGACTTCATCTGATGTGGAATTAGCAAGAAAAGTTATTTACAGGTATTTTTTAAAATCCAGGTAACGCTCTTTTCTGTCTTTATTTTTTGTCTTTTATTCGATCATCCCAGGGTATATCTGCAGTTGAGTGCTTGTCCTGATTCAATGGCTATAGGCATAATTAATCCCTTAAGTTAAGGCTGTGTTTTCATTTTCTTTGGATCTTCAAACCCTTCAAAGACTCTCAGGTCAAAGGAGGGTCAAGCTATGAGAGCAAAGTAGTGTCCTACTGCAGAATGAATGGTGAACCACACAGAAAAATCATCCCACAGCTGAGAAGCAGATGTATTTTCAGGGTTTTTTTCCAGCCAAGACATGCCTGATTATAAACTGGTCTGGAACCAGCAGTGGCAGATTAATGGCAGGAGGTTTTGTGAGTGAAAACTTTCCCAGCAATTACAGTGTAGGACCTATAAAGTAAAAATTAAAATACTCTCTTTTTGTAGAGGTATTTTAGCAGGTATTGCTGCTAAAATAGACTGCTGCAACTTCTGTGCTGTCGTTCCATGAATAGAAGGTAAAGTAGCTGGGAATTTTTTAGGTAGAGACCCATTCTATTATTGATTTAATGCAGATTAGTGGTAATAGAAGAGGTTATTTATTACTAGTTAATTTATTAGTTTGATCAAAACTATATTTTTCCTTAAAATTTAATCTCCTGTTATCTATATATCTTTGGCTGGTGCAGGTAGAAGAGTGTGCCTCTGTCATTGCACATACAGATCTTGCTCTCTGTTTAAAGCTGTTCTCCCTGGCAAATTCCATGCTCTATGTGATTAACTTTTTTAATCTTTCCAATAGGTACCATGAACAGAATGGAATAACAGCCTTACAGAATTTTAAATTTGGGCCCCTCTTTATGAGGCTATGTTATGAGCTAGACCTTGAAAGACCTGCAGTAGAACTTATCAAAGATCAGGTACTTCCCCTTATATTTCAAAAATGCTGTTGTTGTTGTTGTTGTTGTTGTTATTATTAGTCAATATATTCTCAGTCAATGTATTCCCAAATATGAGAAATGGTATGATACCAATAGCAAAACAGTAATTAAAAGGAAATTAAATGCTAGTTTGACTGGTAACTTTATTTTATTTCTGTATGATAAAATTGAATAAAAAATATTGATGAAAAAATAATTACTTAAGTTAACATGGCTGATGCATGTTTTCCCACATCCTGTATTGCATTAGATCACTCTTGAATGCTTTTGAGTTTTTCTGTGGTAGCCCTCTGAAATCCCTTGTGTTATTTGTACCAGGAGATTTATCATGGTACTCTACTTCAGATTCCCTCTGAACTCTGTAGAGGTGGTATGATGTTCAACAGCTCAAGAACTTGGCCATTTTAGTGCTGAAGAAACTTAAGGACTTGTTTTTGAACATGTCTAAAACTCTTATGTGTGCTATTAAGGCAAGATATTAATCATGCCCAGTGTGTGCAATAATGTTGTGCTTTCAAAAATGTCTGCTAGCCAGTGAAAAGTCACGTCTCTGATGCTAATTCATTCAGGCATGAGATACACCCAGTATCTCATGGGAGAAGTCTTTCTCTGTTCTTAAATTAGACATGTAAGAGTATGTAGTTAGAATTTTGGTTTGTTTTTTTTCTTATTGGGATCTATGTCATTAGACAGGTCCTGCTGTACTTGCAGGACATAGTAACTGGTGGACACTGAGATACTGAGTCTGAGATACTTCTTCAGACTCTGCTACAGAAATTTAAACTTAATATGTCTGACATTTTATTTGGCTATTCCCAACACAGTGTGGTTGAAGTAGAACATAATATGTAATTTCTCTTTCTTCTGCTACTCTTATTATCATCATTCAAGCTCTTGTGCTGACCTGTTCATCATTTGATATTGTGATTAGAAAAAAATTCTTTCAATTTCATGGCGATGTGCTTAACTACAAAGATATTGTTCGTCAGCTGCAAGCTGTCAGGGACTTCCGCTTGCAGTGACTTAGGGGTTACAATCTGTCATTAAAAAAATGATAGGAGGACTCTCTGGGAAATTTCTGTTTAATTTTGGTGAGCTTTTGACCATACTGAGTCACTGATATTTTAGCGATTACTTGACAGAGGGATGGACAGTCAGGGAACCCAGAGAGTTAAACGTTGAACTTGTAAAGATGAGACTTATTCCAGTAGGAACACCTGCTAAATGCTGTGCACAGTAAGACTGTTCACTCTCCTGACCTTTTTTATGTTTGCTCTATTTCTTTTCCAGAATTTGCATGGTTTTTTCTCGGAGAGTACATCATTCCATATTTTGATGACTATGTTGTTTAAAAAAGGCCATTTTGAAAGTAAGTATTGTGTTTACTAAGACAAGTTAATTTTGAGGAGGATGCTTCTCACTGTATGTGTTGTGTGTGTATATAAATATATGTATTTTTTTAATGAATAGTGCTAGTTGGCTATGGTTTTAGATGGCCAAACATCATGTAAATAAGTGTAGATGGGAATGAGTTGCACTGTAGCATGTAATAAAAATGGAAGACAGTATTGGTCTTCTACTTCCTGCAGTATTCTTGCCATTCAGGTTGCCTGGAATTGTTTTTATCCAGGAGACCTTGTCTCCTAAACCCTCTTCTCTAAAGCGCTAACTTCTTTTTGCTTTGTAATTTCCCATAGCATTTTGTTTTCTCTATTCAGAGTTTGCTTTATGTGGGTTTTGAAATGGTATGTTCTTCAGCAGTGTTTTGGCTGGTCTGCATTAGTGTCAGTGGAGAGAAGAGTTCCCTTTTTCCAAAACTGTGGTCTTCTCTTGGTTTGTCTTACTAGTGCCATCACACAGAGTGGCTACTGCAGTGTTTAAATCCAGTGCTTAAAATCAGTTTGGCCTTTTGTGAGGATAAGGAAAAATCATCTAACCTAACTTAAAAGACTTTCCATGAGAAAACCTTAAACTTAGTATGGAATAAGCTTTTCAAGCAAATCCCTTTATTTGAAATCTGTTAAATACACAGCACTTGATCTCTTGATGTTTAGCAAATATAAGTTCAGCAGCTGTCCTAGAAGTTGAGACTGAAGCACTGTAAAAATAACTAGATCAGCACCTGAATGCAGCCGTTATGCTGAGGCACGTGAGTTATTAAGGGGATGTTATGGAGTTTGCCTAAAGTGGTGCAAGATTTCTGGGCAGTTAGGAAGAATGAGGGTGACTTTGTCAAGTATCTAGAATTTAGCTTCAGATTCATATAAAAATAATGAAAGAGTAAGGCCATATTCTACTGTAGACTGAAAACCTCCTTGCTAAGAAGAGGTATTTCTATCCAACTGACCATGCATTAAACTTTTTGAATTATTTTCTTTTTAAAATAATAGATTTCAGTTTGCATTCTTATTTGCAAATAGACTTACTGAGCTCATAGCATGTTGAACTGTTTTTTCAGTTACTAAAGGTATAACCATAAATTTGTGAAGTGAGTAAGACTAATATATTTTTGATAGGTGCTTTGGAAGTTCTGGTAGAAATGAAAAAACAAGGTATACCTTTCAACAAAGAAACTTATCTACTTGCATTTGCAATATGCTATAAGCTGGTAAGTATTTTCAATTTACATTATGAAAAAGTGTTTGAAATGCATTTTTTTTGGATTTTAAAGTTTCCATATTTTCCTTGTCATGATTTCCTGTCTACTGGAAATATTTTAGACATATTTAAATCCTAAATTGCTTCATTGTGCATGATATAGTGCCCATATATAGTTTCCCATACAAACTAATGTCACAAAACAAATCTCTGAAAGTTTGCATGGACATAAGCATTTAGGAACAAATTTGCTACAGCCTTATAGTATTCTTTCCCTGGGAACTTTACAACTCTTCAGACTATACTGTGTGCTTGAGCCTCAATATCAATTTTATAGTCTGGTTTCCTTAAGAGACAAGGCTTATATGTGATATGGTCTGTTTGTCAGACATCTCCCATCCATTTCCCCCCTCCCCCGACAAGTAGCCTTGAACCATTTCTGTAATTGCATCCAAATTTGACAAGGAATAGAGCTGTCAAAGTTAATCTGTTCCCTACGTGCCTGATGAAAATGGACAGCTGAGTGGAGAAAAGAAACCTAAAGGAATGCCTCTAGTGAGAGACAGGCTGTCCTTGAGCTTACCTGTCTCAAAGAAAAAGAGCATGAACACGGTGAGAAGCTGGGCTACATTGGTTTTACGAGTGTTTCCTTAGAACTGTTTTCCTTTTGTAGCAAAGTGAGATCCCAGAACTTTTTTGTTTTGATCTTCCTCTCCAGATTTGAGTCAGTTCTGCAGTTTGAAATATTAACGTGGACCCTTCCCAAACTCAGTTATAAAGTTTTCTTCCATTTTCTCATGTGTTACGAAGATGCTAGCTGAGGAAAAAGTTATACCACCAGACTAAACTTCCTCAGGTTTCTCAGTTAAACATTAAATGAAACTGAGTGCCTATGTGAAAAAGGAGTAGGCCTAAAATAGTACCTCAGCAGTAATTTACGTGGTGCTTCTGCAATTCTCAGTTCTAATGAGCTAGCCCTGCCTTTAGGTCTGCTGTAGCTTCTTCCCTAAAATCTCTACGTGTTTTTTTACATGGCCTGCAGTCAGAAGGCTTGGACCCATGGCACATGCAACAGGAAGAGGTTCCCGAGGCTTCTGTTTTCTACTACATCTGGCCCTACATGTGTTTTCAATAGAGAATCTAGCCCATTATTACTATTGATGAAAATAGAGGGGAAACAATTCTAAACTGTCACCTGATTGTTTTAACAGCCACAATAAACCCGTGGGTTTTTTCATTGAGATAAAATACTACCAATAGGGGAATAAGCTGTAGTAACCCTTTATGTGCTAAAGAGGATTAGGTGGAGCTCTTTCAGAAGCTTAATCTGTTGATTCATCTGTTAGGAGGAGGAGGAGAAACCACGAAGCTCAAAAGTACTTTTGTGCATGCTGCAAGATAAGAAATGTCAGAAAAAATCTTGATGGGAAGTAGCTTCAATATGCACTACTTGAATAATGGAAATTAATTTTTGTTTTTTTATGAATAATTTTTGTTTTTTTATGAATAATCCTGACAGAGACCAGTACAGAACAATGTACAAGGCTTAAAGCTCAGATTATTGCCAGTGGATAAACAAAGGAATTGATGTTTAATCTTTGTTCAGAGGTGTTTTACAGGTCAACTCTGAAACACTTCTGGGAACTTTTAAATCACTATAAGGCACTACTATCCTCTGAGACAACAGATGGTCCTTCTTTTAGTGCAGGAAAGAGCTATAGGCCTTTGGATGACAACAAAGTACTTACGTAATAATCAATCTTCTGGTGATCAGAACGTTTCTAAATTTTTGAGAACATGTTTTAAACCATATTTTGCAGGAATGACACTTTGAACACTAGGAACAGAAATCAGCACCAAATATGAGGACTCTTATCCATATTGGTGTACCAATTGTTACAAAATCTTCATGCTGCCAGCTCTTAAGTTTGGCAGATACTATTTTGTTTGGAGTCCAGTCAGTTCCACCCATAATTTCCGGTGTGAGCCGTATTGGTTTGGAGAGTTGGTGGTTTGTGAGGTAGCACATAGCTAAACTCATTGCCTTTTATTATAGACTCTAGTGAAAATTGTCCCAGGAATAATGGAAGCTTTCTGTGTTGAAAAACATGCAAATGTCTAAGCAGTCATATTAGAATATATGCTTTGGAAACGTTTTTCAAGATTTGATCTGTAAGAGAGGCTAAAAATGACTGAACGTTCAAATTTGCACATACACAGACTTCTTTAGTGTAGTGGTGCTGAGTAGTTCAATGCTTAGAAAATATTGACTTTTTAGTAACTACCTAATGTGGATTCTAGAATAAAGGACAAAAATTAATCTTCCTTCCTGATTTTGGAATTATTCAGAAGTGAAAAGGAAAGTGTCTGTTTGGTTTAGGATATTGCCACAGGTTTTTTATCTCTTGTAGAAGCCAAAACAGGGCCAGGTGTAATTCTTAAAAGAATGGAAGTTATGTTTACCTTCTTTTGACCTCTGTCATTTTAAATATCATATTTTGATGTTGTGTTTCTCAAGAAGTGCTGCACAGAATCTGCTTGGTTGGGTTTAGATACATGTTGCCTTGGTGATCATATAGTATGTTGACTTCTGCATGCCTTCTGAATGTGATTGCATTTGCTTACAGTCCTGTCAGATCACAAGAATAACAAGTACAACTTACTTTGAAATTTCTATGCAGGACAACCTGGAGTCTTCCAAAATCTCTGCGAAATTGCTTGAGGAAGCACAGCTGAAAGGTGACACCTTGTCGCTGCGAGCATACTGCTTTGCCATGGCAACTGCTCTCAAGCAGGTACAATGCCTTTTGTTTTAGGTTCTGCCTGGGTCTCTCTAGTTTTATTGTGAAAGAAAGTTAACATGGAGAAAGTGTAACTGATCTATGTAACAACTTCAAGTATTGAAACTTTTAGGCTCCTGAAACGGTATGATTATAGACAACTTTCACATAAATTGAACCTGGAAGTTTTGAAATATAAACATGTCTTGAGTCTAATGTATTTTGTGCTAGTGACAATGCCATCTAGAATATTACTAGACAACGAACGAGTTAGGCAAACAGGTTAGATGTAACCATGGATCTACTCCTGCAGATACTACTATTTGGTGATGATTTCCTTTAAATAGAATTTAAATTATAATTTAAAATATTTATGCAATCATCTCTTTAAAATGGTTATCTTGGGAGGCAGGCTCAAAGGCTATGCTGTGTATTTCCCTACTGCATGGGAGGTGGCCTGTCTTTCTTCACAACATGTTTCTGCTCGGGGAGGTTTTTGTATACCTCATGTGCCTAAGCACTGAGGCTCTGAGGCAGCACAGGGTCAAATTCTGAGCAAGAGAATAACACTTAGGAAATTCTAAAGGCTGGAATAAATCTCTGCAATTAATTTGTCTATACAGCATGGGTGTGCTCTGAACCTTCTCTGTTTCATGTTAAAACAGAGGTCAGAGGCACTGGAAGGACTACAGATTTGGTCTTATTCACAACTTTTAATGAATGAAGTAGAGTTGTTAAAGGTTTCTTGTGCACTGTGTGGTCTTTTTTACTCTGTCTCTGTGAAGACAGACACTGAGCAATAGCAATAGCAACACTGAAATAAATTGTCATTGAGTAAAAACAAAACCTCTATCTCTGAAACAAAATGAAATGTGCTTGATGTTGCTGTATGTAAAAATCAGATAAAATTCTTGTTTTGCAAACGGAGTAATGCTCCACATTATATTTAACTGTTCTTTAAGCTGCATGATCAGTACTTATTGCTGTGAGTAAGATGTTTCTTGATCTCAAGAAACATTGCTTGGTCTAGTAAATGCCAGTGTAACATTAACTGTCTACACAAATCAATTGATAACATAGATACAGTACTGTAAATGTGTATGTCCAAAAGGTTAAAAGGGCTGGACAGGATAAATATCCACATTAACATATGCTGCACTTCATTTAAGTACTCTGAAATGTGTCAGACCGAGCACATGTGTAGATCATGTATCTTTTAGGTGATCTCATGCTCAGTGTTGGTTACATGCAACACACTGTAGTAAAGACCCAGATGACATGACAAATGCAGCATGGGGCATTTCTTTTGCAGGCTGCATGCTGTTTGGTGTTCATGGGTCATGGTGAAGGGGTTTTAGATGCTGGTTTGTGATTTATTGAAAAGTTGTGAAGGACTGTTTTTTCTCTTGAACTTTTATTGCAAAATTTTGTGATGCATGTTTGACTGTATTTTTTTTATTGTTTATAATTCCTTCCCAGAATGATGTAGCACAAGCCAAACTTTATTGCTCCCAGATAATGAAAACAGAGAACAAACTATACAATAATCTTAAAGTAAGTATGCTTGCTTTGTATTAAAATCTTGCAAAGGAGTATGCTATACTGGACAAAAAACTTCCATGTGCAAAGTAATGGAGCAGCAGCTTCTTAGGAGCACATCTGTGTGTTAGTAGTGTTGATGAGCTTGTTTCTGAGTCAACAAATTCTGAACTGTTAACAATCCTCACCCATTTTTTAAAATAACTTCCTACCATAGATGAGACCAGTCCTACATCTGTGGGTGTAGAACCATGAACAATTTCTAATTATGACACTGTAACTTTTTGCTTCCTTCCTACAAAAGATTGAAAAAAAACACAGCTCCAAGTAAATGCCTTCTTTAGCTGTGCTCTGCCCACTTCAGGCCTCCTACAGACCTTAGCCACATGTGTGTGTACAACAGTTTTTTTGTTTACTTGAACAGTCTATAACCTCAGAGAAAATGTACTGCATGTGCCATGTAAGCGACCTCTCTAAGCTATGGCAAAAACCACTTTAGCTAATGCAGCTTCATCAGAGGAGCTCTACCTTCAGACTCACCCTTCCTTTCCAGGTCCCAGCTGTGAAAAAAAAACAGTGAGGAAATTGATCATTCCATCTGCTTTCTTTGTGATGAATGGATTTTTATCAGTGCAGCATCTGGAAATGTATTTTGTTCTCCTTTGCCTCATGTCTTTCTCAAACACTTTTTAAAAAATGTACATTCTGATGAATGTAACCACCACTATTTGTGTGGTGTATTTTTATTTTATTTTTAAGGTTCTTGTCCAGCTCAGATCTGGTTTGCTAGAAGAAGTAATAAAGACGCTAGAGGCAGCAGTGGAAGTAGATACTCCTCCCTTTGTGAAAAAACTTGAGTTTTCTGAGCAGGTGGTAAGTACACAGTAATGGTACTTGACTGAGACGTGGTAATGGTGGTACCTACAGAACCTCAGGTGCCTAAGTTCGCCCTACTGAAGTTGTTTGGGTTCCGATGCCAAAGCATCTATCTGGCTTCCTGTACTGTTGGACAAAACACTTAGCTGTTCACTTTCCATGGTCTTGCTCCTGGAAGCTCATACTTCATTTGAATGTAAGTGAAGCCTACCCTAGTGGCATTAAATAATTTAATCCCTTGCTTTCTATGCTATTTTCGTTTGATATGAAAATGAGAGTAAAGTTTCTGATCGCAGTGATATTGTTAGATTGGTAATATTTGCAAAGATCTGTGCTATACAGGGAAGTGCGATATGAGAAATTGTAGCTTTTGCTATTTAACTGTGTTCTACTGTGAAAACTGTTTTTACAGTCTTGATCAGCAAGAAGGCTTTCTCATAGCACATATGTAGCCTCTATCAGTTTGTCAGCATTGCTGCTGCTTTTCCTGAAACTCATCAGTGAATTCCTTTTGAATGTACCTGTAGAACAAGGCAAGAATAATTAAATACTTAGCCATTCACTGCTGCCTATTAAACAGAATTTGTAACTGATATGTAAAATATCACGTAGAAGGGGGTATTCCTCTCAAAGTATAGCCCATTTATATTAACTGCTATGTCAAAAAGAAATTCTTTAAGCAGCATTTCGTTTTGTAAAGTCTTTGCAATAAATGTTGCATGCGTCAGTGTTGTGTTTTGATTTTGTTTGGGAAATTTGTAACAAGCATAAAAAGACTAAGCATTAGTCCTAACCCTTCCCTTCCACAAAAGCTTATGGATAAATAATGTTTTTTTAAGAGATTTACTTAACACTTGAGTTCATGCTCTGTGTATGGCATACAGAACTTCTCAGTTCTGTAGACTGAGTCTGTAGTCTGTCAGACTCTATAGTCTGATTTATTAATTTCTTCTGTACTGTACATTTACTGAGATGCGTAATAATAATTAGAATTGTGCTGATCTGAAAAGTAGATTCCAGGAAGCAATTAAGTTTCCTGGATTTAAATAGAAAATAATTGTGTTATTCTGTACTAGGACTGAAAATAGGACTGTACAACTTCGAGGAAGTTTTAAATGTAATAAACCCTCTCTGATAGGTATCCAGTGCATTTCCACCATTGTGTGGTGATGCATAATGTGTGTTCCATAAAATCATTGCCTTAGCAACCTATCTTATGCTGTGTGTTTGTTTGTTTACGATGAGCGATTGCTTGTCTTCAGTATGATGGTAGAACATGATCTTCACTTGCTGAACTGTAACAATATGTAAATTTCTCTTCCTCAGCTGGCTACAGTCAGGGGAAAGATGGAAGAAAACCCTAACCTTTCTGTCAAATTAGGAGATATTTATACGAAACTACAAGCTTCTGGACAGATTACCATGTGCACACTAGAAGACATGCTTTTCCAGATTCCTAGTTCAAAGAAGACTACTGCAAAGCTTTTAAGTCAGAAGCAATTGGGCTATCAGGCTGCTAATCCACTTCAGTCAAATCTGTTGTTGGAATAGTGCAGTATTTGGTGGCAAACTGAACTGCTGATAGCATCTCTTAGAAGCCAGGTTCAAATAAAATGTTTTCTCCCAATTTCCACAATGAGCAAGTGACCTCTTCTAATTTTCTGATATTAAGCTTCCCAGCGTAGCAGATCTTGGCACAAATTTGCAAAGTTTCTTAGAGCAAGTACGATCACATTTTTAGACTATAATGACTGTGATGGCTTTAATGGCTGCAGATCAAATGTGCTTGATCTGTGAGTCCTGTACACCCAAAAATCTGTACTCACTCACCATCCAGAATAGAAGGAGTCAGAAGCAGTTATACCTTGGCTGGCCTTTGCGTGCTTTTGGTTTACTTCTACCTATGAAGTGATGAACCTGTTGATACAGAACTTGGCAGTCCTGTAAGCACTAGACTAGTTGGAGCCCAGCTTGGTACTCTTACTCTCCAAGCTGGGCAGCATTATCTCTCCTCTGGATTCTGTTCTTTTTATTTTGTCTCTGCCCCAGTCGAGCAATGTCAGAACTCAGAGTATACTTTCTGTGAATGAATCTGTGCATGCTATATCAAACTTTGTTGAAGCCAGTGAGGCACTGTGAAGGAACAAGAACCCATCCATGCAGAAACACAGCTTCAAAGAAAATGTGGCTACAGCACGCCAGAGGTTTCTGTCTGAGACTCTCTCTGATTTGTTGCTGTCACAATATGTCCTGTTAATACTAAAATGCACAAAAACTGTTACACAGTAGAGGGAACTTCATACAAGTGTAAATGAGGAATCATTTGAAGTGTGTATTACATTTTTGTGAATCACATGCACACTGTTTATGGGTGGTGGCATGAACTAAATACTACATACATTAGTCTAAGAACACAACTATTACTTTTTCTGTAGTATTGTGTAGCACATAATTCCACATATAGTTCAGGAGCAGAGGTTTTTAATACTTTTCCCTCAGTTGGAAATTCTTTCAAGGTTTCTTTCAAATTTTTCAAAACTATATGAACCCTTGAGAAGCTCCTAGTCTTTTCTCCACAAATAAATTTGATATGGGATTTGTAAAGGCTGCTTGCATTATGGCAAGGACTAGTGGCAAAAAATGTGGAGGGATTAACTACTCCTCAGTTTACTCCATTGGTATTATCAGGACAACCGTCTGATGTCATCCAGTACTATCAGGACAGCTGTTCGATGCTAAGTTTATAAATGCCACATCCATTTAACCTTACACAGCAAATATGTAAGGTCAGTTCTGTATTAATTACAAGAAGTTGGTGCATCCTGGGACTGCATGTTTGCTTGTTCATTCAGATCTGAATTGGATAGCTTCCTACCTGAGGCTGTATCCTACCTGCAACTGAAGTAATTATAACTTCTATTAAAATTGTCAATATACCTGATGTTTCCATTCTTTGTTCTCTTGGCTACCTGTTTTCTTGAGGTTTATTTACTCCAAGTAACAAATTGATTTTTTAAAGAAATAACATGTCTTTGTCTTGAGAGGAGATACCCTTAAAAAACTAAAAATACTTTAATAGAAGAAGAAAGCAGGGACTCAACAAAAGTTAAAGAATACATTCAAAGAAACACACACAAAATTCAGACAATTAAAATTAGAATATTGAATGTTGAAGTGTTTAAGAAGACTGGTAACATTATCCCTCAGAAAAAAGAAAGCTGGGAAAAAATTAGCAACTTCTAATATTTATGCAGCTGATTTCCAACAAAGTCAAATTTGTGTCATACAAGGTGCAGAGACTTGTTACTTGGGAAATCTTGGATTTGAGTTATTATTTATGAATTTGTATTTTGGTGCATCAAGGTCCTAAGCACACTGGCCTTTGTGCTGAAAAGTCTTCATCCTTGTGCTTAGTTGACTGTTATTAGATTGTGCTTACTCCTGGTTTCCAAGCACCCAAGATCAGGAGACCAAACTTGTCTAGAGATAAGCAAACACTTAGGGATTTTGCTGGGTCGGAGTGGCTGTAATGCCAAGGGCTGAGTTACTAGACAGTTTTTTTGGAGACAGCCTCAGACAATAGGATCCACACTATGTTATTGCAGCTTTTAATAATTTTTTTTTCAATTATGAACCTTGAAATAAAAGAGAATTCAACATTCTTAAATTCAATAACAGATTTATTTTTTTTTTAACGATCTGGAAAAAAACCAAGGCATTTACATTTCAAAGTGAATTGCTACATTTTTTTTCTCTAGGTTTCACTGCAAGAGATTCTGTAGGAAGTGCTGCTTATGTAGTAAGTAGCTCAGATGAGGATCTGAGGCCTCTTTTGGGACCTCTTGTGTGGAAAAGGATTGCTCCTTATCATATTCAAATGTTCTTCGTCCAGTAAAAGACAACGTGATTTTTGTGCATGTCCTTGCACCCCAGCAGCTTTTTGGAGCAGTGATCCAAGAGACAGCAGGTGGCGTTTCTTGACCATACTTTGCTGCCAGTGTTATTTCCAAGGATGAACTCACCTGCAGTGTCACTTACGTAAAGGCAGGGCAGAATGAGTGGTCTGCCCTATGTTTAATGCATGCCGTGTTAAAATGGAAAATCCAGGCAACAGTCGGCTGCCTCAAGTGGTCGGTGATGGTTGATGATGACTGCAGACCTGAAGATTTGCAGAACTTAATTTGAAACTTCACTGCATTTATTGAAACAACTCATGATCATAATACATTTTTTTACAGTATTCTGTAGCAATACTAATTGATGACCTAGAAGACAGGGTGTTGATATTCTTCTTGTACACCAGTGACAGTTATACAGGCTTTACCTTTAAGAGAAAGTTGGGCACTGACTTAAATTGAAAAAGCATTCATTTTTACATTCAGACGGGATCTGGATTTTGTGCAGTCTCTAAAGGCCTCTAAATTCCTCTGCTGTAGATGCTTCTGCTTTTCTCCATGAGTTAATACTTTTTTTTTCATATTTCTTTCCACAAATATCCTAAGTCTTGGTGAGGGAGGATCACTTTCTTTGTGCTTCTCCCAAGTTAATTTTCTGCTTCAAAACAATAAAAGTGGAGGTGGAAGGCTTAGTCATTGCAGGAGTGGCTCCAGGCCTTAAGAAGAGTTTTCATGTATTTAATGAACCTTCTATAGCAGTTTAAGTAACATGAAGCAAAGACTTGTTAGAAGTTTGCAGCCGTATGGAAAATAGGGAGATGTACAGAATATAGCTGTGCAAATTTCCAAATCATATGACAATCATGTGCTCAAAAATAGTCATGATGGTAGCTAGTCTGGTAATTCCACCTTTCAGACTGGAAACCACTAAATTTAGCTAGACTTGGTATAATAACAACAAGGTGGTCTTGAGAATCAGCAATGATCCTGTGCACATCCTAAATGGGCATGAATAGTCTTTTCAACAGTTCTTTACAGGACCTGTGGTATATGGTCAAATATAATTCCTTTTTCGGTGGGATAAGATCAACATTGTATTGCTACTGCGATTCTTCTGGACAAAACCAGTGTCCTCAGCCTTCAACTCAAATATTCAATTGCAAGATTATCCAGTTAGACCTAGAATTATTTCTCCTTTTCTGGTTCATTTGAATATGATAGTCCTCCTGTTATTTTGGCTTGAGATGCTGGTAAAAAGTTTTCACGGACAGCTGACTGTGAAGACTATCAGTCTTCTGAAACTTCACAATTTACGAGGGTAGAGGAAAACATACATCTCAAATAAGCTTTTTTTCATAATATCAGTAAGAACAGGCCATTAGAGAAATGGTCTTCATGTTTCTTGCCATCTTTGAAGTAATTTAAGGGGTCAGCTTTCTACATACAGTATCAAAGCAGACAATGGTGTGCACTTGCACCATTTCACCAGCAGGCTGCTCTAGTTTTCTTGACAAAAAGCCACAGCTCTATGTTCAAATAATAACCACTACCTTCAGGAATAAAAAGAAAAAGGTGCACTCACTGTTGTCAAACACAAACCTTTGACCTAGCTGCCTGGGCTGATGGTATCATTGAACAGGCAGTGTGACACTTGTTTGCCTGGAACTGCTGTGACTGTTCCTGGAGTCACAAGGGGATATGTGCTCACAGCAACCTGCCCCTGCATCCACTCCAGCACCTAGTCCAAAAAAGATGTTGTCCTCTTATTTCACACTAAAGGCTTTCTTTTCAAGGCTTTGTATTCTAGCTAAACTGTAAGAGGAACTTTTCATGTGCAGTTTCCCTAACTTGTAAGCTGGTAATTGTTTTCAGTTTCAAAGCAGTTAAGGGAAGTTTGTGGAGTCTCAGTCCCACTGACCAATGTAAGATGCTTGAAGAGAGATTAGAGCCTCATCCATATCCAGCAGAAACTGCAAAATCAAAATGAAATAGAAAATTACCCATCTCCAGTCTTGCGTCTGCTATGCAATTCAGGCTAGCAGATTATCACATTTACTTTAGGAACAGGACATGTAGCAGGAGATGTGGCTGCACCAATCTCAACGGAAAATTTTAGGAAAGAATCATGGAAAAGTAGTAACATTTGGAACAGCTGAGAGAATGCAGCGAGAATTCCCAAGTGTGATGGTTAACCCCAGTCAGCAACCAAGTACCGCAAAGCCACTTGATCTCTCCCCCACCTGTGGAATCGGGGAGAGAATCATAAGAGTAAAAGCAAGAAAGAAGTCCTGGGTTGAGATAAAGACAATTTAATAGGGAAAGCAAAAGCTGCTCGCACAAGCAAAGCAAAACAGGAATCCATTCACTGCTTTCTGTGGGTAAGCAATGCCAGAACAGTTCTCTAAGAGAGCAGGGCGCCATCATGCATAGTGGTTACTGGAGAAGACAAATGGCATCACCCTAAGTGTCCACCTACTCCTCCTTCTTCTCCCCCCTTTATACACTGAGCATGATGTCATGGAATATCCCATGGTCTGGAATATCCCTTTAGACATTTTGGGTCATCTGTCCCAACTGTGTCTCCTCCTAGTCTCCCACACACCCCCAGTCTCCTCACCACCGTGGCAGTATGAAAAGCAGAAAAGGTCTTGGCTCTTTGTAAGTGCTGCTCAGCAATAACAAAAACATCTCTATATTATCAACACTGTCTTCATCACAAATTCAAAACACAGCCCAATACTAGCCAAAACCAGCACACCAAGTAACAACTCCGTGGTAATTATTTCATCTATAACTACTTACTAGTGCTATAACATTTCTTTCAGCTTTGTGACAGTAAATGGACCTTCCTCTGGATGGTAGGATTTTAACAGTAGGGGTTTTTGTTGCTGACTTAACTGTTTGAGAGTGGTTCTGCACTCCTTTCAGCCACCATATGCTACAGAACTAGAGACAGAGAGTCCAGCATAACTTGTTAGAACGGGAAAGGGAATCAGTTCACAAATTCACTTTACATAATTTAAAAAGTCCTAAGAATGGTTAAGCATGAACAAAGTAGTTCGAGAAACTTCTCATCCTCCTTCTCTATAGTACCATCACTTGGGGAGGGGTAAAGGGAAGGGGGGAAAAAAAGGAGAAATAAAAGGCAGAGACATTGTTGAGAACTTCTTCTTTATGTTTGAAGCTTTATCAGTTCTCACATCAGAATGACAGAAAACGAGAACTGTAATGGAGAAAGGATGATGCATCTACAAAATAGCTGTAGTGGTTAAGTACTTTCAGGGGAAATTCAGACCACAAAATTTGCTCTGCTGCACTTTTACTACCCTTTGGAAGGGTTTAAGATCTGTAAGCATTGACAAGTAAAAGTTTTTAAAAATTCCTCACAAAATGCTAAGACAAGTGTGTGCTTGAATTTAGAAAAGAGCCCATGGTGGCTGTAGCCGTAATGCAGCTCTTTATGGACAACCACACAGGTGAAAACATCAGCATGTCAAATTTCAGGCCTGAAAGTTTACACCATATACATTTTTGCATGGGCTCAACTGGTCAGCCTGCAAGGCATTTCTCACTTGAGTTGCCATGTATCTTTATCTGCTGTGGGTATCCAGATAAAATAGTTTGCTATCTTGAAGAATGTGATGGGAAAAGTGTGGTGCCTTGTCATATTTACATTGCCAAAGACAGTTTTGTATTTTTCTTGGTTTACACGTGTTTGTAACCATGTTAGTGATACCTGTGTCTTGGGTTGATTTTTTTTGTTTCTTGCAAGTTAATCACAGAACTGTAGAGTAACTTAAAATGGAAGAGTGTTCTGGAGGTCATCTTGTCCCACCCCTCATTATATATCAGCAGAGAATTGCACTGAAACATTAGGTCAGAGAAAGGAAATTAAAATCCTTGCCTGTGCAACTGTAACCATATGGGTGCAGCTCCCTTTCTGCTAGTGAAACCAAGCTTGTTCTGTCATTTTTTATTCATTTTAAGAGACATATATTTTCAGTTAAGTGTCTTGCTTCGTACCTGGTTACAGCTAGCTCTTGTTCCTGCCTGTTCCTAAAATGAGTGTGTTTTAAGTATGGGCTGAAAACCTCTCCAAATCAGGTCCTGCACTAGTAACTAGCTTTTATTGTTTTCTCCCTAAGCCAGGATGCCTAAAAATATCCTCTGAGCTCCAGGGAGTGGAGCAAAGAGGTGTTCTTGCATTGAGAGATGATTTTAAGTAACTCACTCTTGTAGCACCATTCTATTCTGCCCACATCTATTCTTTACGTACTGGCTAAATAGTCTCGCTCTGCTACAGGTGAATCTACAATTAAAAAATACACAATTTGAAGTCCCATTTATTCCATTAATGTTCTTTTTATATTTACACAAACTACTTTTAAATGTCTTTTACTTGGAGTTAGAGTGTATGCATAACTTCCTGAACCAAGTCAGGACTTCCCAAGTCAGTTATTTAATGGAGGCTTATATAGTTAGCCCATTTTTCCCTCTAAGTCCTAGGGATTGGGGTGTTAGTGATGTTTTTCCCAAAGATACTTGTCTAAAGAGCTCTTGCCAAATCATGATGACATATCTAGAAATATCCAGATCAAGGAAAGACTTTTCACACTGCCAAAATAGCAGCAATAAGAAGCAATATCCCTCTATTGCTCTGATTATTCCTGTGTGAGTGTGTGTTGTGTCTAAAGCTTATGAGCAATATTGGACTTGCTGTGCTGCCTCCTCTCCTTTGCTCAGGTTTGGATGTCCAAATAATAATCTATTTTCTCCACAGATCTGAGCAGTCAGATGTTTTCTCTGGTCCCAACGTGTCAGGTTTCTTCTCTCTTGTGCTCACATATAAAGCCAGGTGTGTTTTTTTTTTTCCCTGCATTGTGTTCTGCTCGATCCTGTAACTTGCCTGTAACTTACCGAGAGGTCTAACACTGTGGTCAATTTGCCAATTATCATTCATGTTATTATAGCATTTTGCTTGCATAAATGCTTAGTCTTCCTGTTAGCTGCAGGGAATAATTTACACATGTGGGTTTTGTCTTTTAAATTTTCAAGATCATTCTTATAAATAGTGAGTCAGGCCATTAGTGTGTGTTTTGAACAAGACTGCTCATATAATTAGTCTAGACATTCATGTAGACATCCCGGGAGCTGCAAGTTGAGAGTCATACTGTGTTGTTCTTCCATCTGTTTTCTTAATATATCCATCCTTAAACTTGCAACTTCAGAAAGGAGACCTGTGAAAATAGAGTGGTGAGGAAGAGAAAGCAAGACCTGCTTCTCCATGTCAGAAGAAAACCACACCACTGGGTGTTTACTTCATCAGAGCTGTTTTCCTATCCTGGATGTGGTCACAATTCCTGATGTGACTTAGGGCAAATCAAAGAAATGAAGAGTAGTAACAAATCATCTGGTTCCAAATTTATGCCGAGAACATTTCCCATCTGCTTCAACACCTGTGACACCCTATTAAATAGCCCAATATGCTTCCAATAAATATATTTTTTAAAATAAAACACATAGAAAATTACTGAATGCTGAATAATTGAGTCAGTTCCACTATGCAATGCAATACCTTAGAAAATTTCCTGTGATTGTCATGAGGGACTACCATGTCTTTCTGATTCTGAGCACAAGAAGAGATATATTCTCAATATGCTGCTATGCCCATAACCAATAACTCATGTGAGAACTGAAATCTGTTCCTTGGGACTACCTGAGATAATTTAACCATCCTGATTCCTCAGTTTCTAGACAGAAAGACTGAGGGTCTGAGAAGTAACATTTATGTGATGGATTATTCGATGTATTTTAGAAGCAGTTATGTACTTATAGCCAAGCTTTTGATATCTGCCTCAGTTTTTAAGAGATCATCTCTGGAAATTTAGGAACAGAATTTCAGATACTGCTCCACATAGATTTTCTATACAGTGTGGCAGCTCGGAAAAATCAAACAACGTAAGGTGTCCCAAAAATGAGGCCCATCAGACTGGATGTCTTTTGTAAAAGTGTTGTTGACAGCTTTGACTGCAAGTTATATGGTATCTCGGTGTCTTCCTGCTGAGAAATGAATTATATAGCTCCTGGCAGTCAAGTCACATGCCCACTGTAAGTGTTCTTAACCAAATTGTTTTACTATGTAAGCTCTTTTTTGTGCCAGAAATAGAGGTGTAGAAGGATGATAGGAAGTGATCTGATCTTGAATTTTTCCTACATGCCTTTTAAATACAAAGATCCTGAAATCTTGGAAATTAACCTGAAAACTTCCATGAAACATACCATATTTTGAAACAGAGGTAATTTGTATTACAGTATCTCAGTAGGCTTCATTCAGATATGTGAAGACCCTGGGTTTCTGTAGAAACTCAAGAAAATATGGAAGCCAGACCTTCACTGGAATAAGTTGCATGTTTCTTCGCTTCATCTGAGCTCTGATTACTTCTGCTGTTAGAGGATTTTCCACTGGATTCCAGCACCAAGAACCCAGTCTGTAGACCTTGTAAATGTGGTTTAAGGCCAGCTCAGTGAATGCTATTGTTTAAACAATACAGAGAACCTTATTGAGTAAGAATGTTTCCTGTTTCCCTAAATGACCTTAAGGGTAAAAATGAAAGTATAAAACTGAGAATATCAGACATTTTTTAAAAGTACTAGAGCACTCTAGTACTTTTTGAGTACTAGAGACAAATTAAGTCCAGAAGTGTAGAAAAACCCACAGTAGATTCACAATTTATTGCACAAAGCTACTGTTTGCCTTGTCTAATTTAACTTATTTTCTTCATTGTGTAAGTGAATAAACCCCACATTTTTTGGTAAGATTTATGCCTCATCGTTGGCAAGGTTGTTTTGGAATGCCAAGGAAGCAGTTCTCCCAGTATTGATCTTTATCTGTGCACGGTTTTCTCTTTCTCACCTACCTCAGGCTTTGCCAAGTAAGATAGGAGGCAGAAACTTTTACCTTTGCTATAGACCGATCTTTTTTTGTGGATCTCACAAGTGCAGCTGCTGCTGCTTGTAGATGTAGCCTTTCTTTGTTTTTTCTTGTTTCTTTACATTTACGGAATAAATTGAGACTCTGAATTCACCAGTTTTACAGAAAAATGGTGCTAAAGATGTCTTGCTAAATCTGAACCCTCCTGTGACTTTTTGTGTGAAGGTAGGGTGAGACTATAATTAAGTTTACTGATGGATTCAGGTGTTCAAGAACTGGTGAGGCCAAAGGCCCTAAGGCTGAGAAAAGAAAATGTTCTGCTTGCATACTGCACTGAAGCTGGCTGGTGCTTTGTGCACTTCCTCTTGTTAATGAAAAATGTGATACTGCTCTTCTGGCATAGAACAACCTTTTGTGTGCTTAAGCTTTACATTGTAGTGTTAGGCTATAAATTTCAGCAGCATGGACAGAAACTGGGCAAATCCACAGAAGAATATTTTGCTGTTTCACGGACCAGGTAGTTGCATGCGCACTTTGAAGCATGGTAGATGAAATAATATGAGATCAGCTCACATTACAAAGCATTTACAGCTGGAATCAGACCTGGCCATACAGATATCATCATGCTGAATTAGCTGCAGCAGAAGACAAATGAAGGCAAGACAAAGCAAGAACTCTCTAGGTGTTGCAAGAAGAGCTGTATCTCAAAATCCTGTATGTCAAATATAGAGTGACCAGTTTGAGCAAACTCTATCTACACAGGAGAAACGTTCTTCAACTGGGAACCCAGACTAGTAGTGCTTGTTATGCTGGCTATTCCACAGAACAAAATCTATTCATCTACTGAAAAAAAATTTAAAAATATATACATATATAAGTAGGAAACGATGTTTCATCTGGGAAATAGTTACTTTACATTTACTGAGTCCACTGTGTGACACATAAATAAAATTAATTCTTTAAGTACTGTAGATGTAAAGAAGTATATAGTTAATGTTTCTGAAGTATTAGGGGGGCAACTGCAAGTTTGCCATTGACCTGGTAAGCACTGTTAGTACCTAAGTCCGACTACTTGCCGTATTTTAGGTATTTTCAACATGGTTCTGCCCTGTGTCCAACACCTGTGTGACAAAATTGCTGTTATGGATTCTTTGCAAGTAAATATAACTTTTGATTTGTATTACATACCTGCTGAATTCTGTACTGCACTTGCTGATAGAGCAGGCACCTTCTGCCTACAATAAATTTGCACATACTTAGAAGATGCTCTGCTAAAACTCCATTGCTGCTTTTGCAACTTCGTGTGGCTATGACCTTAGTTTCAGCTATCAGGAGATGTAACATTGAGGAAACATCTTTTTGTGTAAAAACTTTCGTTCACAAAATAAAATTTATCTTACTGTGACACTAATACAGTAAAAATATGCCCTTTATCATTTACAGTATGGGATACTAACTCTTAAGAACATCACAAACTATAATTCTATCAAAGTGACTGCATTTTTGGAATAGTTTCAAGCAGTAATGGAAATACAAAATAATGCTAAAAGTTATTTATGTATGGTTTTAAAGGTGGCCCAGGGGTTATACTGACCTTCAGCCATCCACCTCTACATATAAAAGAACAGTTAGAAGAATTTTGTGGTTAAAGATATTTTCTGCTCTTTACACAGTACACACATTACCAAATTGCTGAATTAAAAAAAAAAAATCTCATCATAGGTCCTAAACTTGATGGACTTTTCTATTCTGAATACCTTGCACTGTTTTGTATTGGTGCCCCACGTTTGGTGTCCATGGCTCTCAGAAGTCTACTATTAACTGAGCAATATTATATCTAGAAAAACTCCTGAAATGTCTGAAAAATGCCCACATGCTGCATAAACATATTTCAGTGAATATAGCTGTAACTTAGCTTCAATAAATGGAAAGTCAGAAAGTCAGTTACCTCTTCTCACACCTTGTTTCTGCAGCAAGACTGAAAATAGACCACTGTTACCAAAGTTTCATCACTGAAGGAATTATGTTCCATATGCTCTGAGATCTTACATCATGGTATGAAAATGTTATTTTTCCAACCTATTTGAGATGCTCAACTATGAAGAGAGGTGTCATGTGAAATCTACAGTTTGTCTAGATAGATACTGGTGTCCTCCCATTCATTTGCTGTAGGGGTGACTAGAGATGCTTTAGACTCCCCAACAAAAAACCTTAACCATCCCAATCACTTTCTACCAATAATTTGAAAACAAAGTTTCTGGAACTTGTCCTCTTAAAATTACTTCTCTGCTGTATGTGGTTGGAGGGAAGGTGGTTTCCCTGAGAAAAAGCAGCTATGCAAAATAAATAGTCATCCTTTACCAATTAAGAGTCAAACAGACATTAAGACACGTTGACTGACTATTCTACATGCTAAGTCAGTTATTATTAATGCACTTTTCCAATATACATTAATGTAATTTCCTTCACAAGTTGCACACTGTGGATCTTCTTACTTTCCTATATGGGAGAACAATAGCAGGAAGGAGAAATATCTCTATATTATTTAAACTGAGGAAGGGACAGGTGCAAAAGTAAGTGATTTTTAGTTGAATAGCAAGAAATGTTTACATAAATTCAAATGGAAACTACTTAGATATGTGTTAATAAGGTGTTTGCAAGAACTGATGTCATGCAAGGATAATGTTACAGGAGTTACTATTCTAATACTTTTTCTGCAAGGTACAAGGAAGCAAGAACAACATAGTGAGAAAGAATGCAATGGAAATTTGTTAGAGCATATCAGGCATCCATGAGGTCATATGGACATTTGAGACATCACACAACAATGTTAATATTTGTAAGTCTGTGTGGCTCTCCTCATTACAGGGATTTGTAAGGAAACAAATAGACTATCCACACCCTTTGATGTGTTTTATAATAATAGTAATAGTGGTAGTTTATACTGGGTATTCAAACATATACTTGAAACATGTATTTGAATAATTGCAACAAAATTTTCAATAGTGGCTTGATAGCAGACATTCATTTTTAGAGTGACTTGGGGCATTATATGAAGGGTACCTAAGTGTCATTAGTTCTATTTTTGCTTTTCAGTGACAGGATTTAATTTTCTGCTAGGTTCCAGGGACTCACTACACCTACCCTCAGCTGACAGGTTGGAAATATTTTCTGGTTAAACTGGTTTTCGTGTGAAAACTAAATTTTTTTATGACTTTTACCTCAAGGATTTTGTGTCTTCTATGAAGAAAAATCAATCTCTGTTTTGGACAAATAGGGGAATTCATAGAAATCAGCAGAGGTTTTCATTGTGATTGAAGTTTGTCATATTTCAACTGAAATAAAGACCTGTTTTCTGAATAGTGTCTTTGCAAAGTGTTACTTATCAGCAATGAATAAACAACATCATCTATCACATCATCTATCACACATCTTGGCTCTGCAGGCACAGAACAAAATTTTCTTTTTTTTTTTTCAGAGGAGGAGAGCACATAGTGCCTTCTCAGAGACTTCAGACAGCCAGAGATCCTGACCAGTAAAGAAAAATAGCATTCTGGCTGAAAAATATGTCTCAAAAGCAACTGTGTTGTACCAACTAGCAGGAGCCATAAGACAGTGCAGGTCTCCTTTCATAGGCTCCTGTTCCTCCTCTTTTGACATGATTTTTGAGTTTTCAAACAATACTGTATCAAATGGACAACAGAAACCAGAAGCTTTAACTAAATATGAATAACAAGATCAAAACTATAAAAGAAATTAAAATAACTAGGCAAAAAACAATAAATCAAAATGAATCTTTAGCAGCTCAAAGGTCACTACCACTAAACCTACTGACTCTTAATATGAGATGTCTGCACCACAGTTTGCAAGGCTTTTGACATGCTCTCTCATAGTATCCTAGTACCCAAGTTGGTGAGCTAGAGACTGATTATGCAGATGGTCTAGTAGGTGGAAAATTGGCAGGATTGCAGGACTCAAGGGTTTGTGTGACCATGAGTATGAATTCTAAGTGTTCACTGGTTACTCGCTGTGTCCCTCAGAAAACCAGTACTGGGACCCATACTGCTTAATATCTCTGTTAATGACCTGGATGATAGGAAGCTCACCCTCAGCAAGCCTGCCAGTGATATCTAGCCAGGAGACAGTAGATACGGTGAAGGGCATGCTGAGAGGAAGCTGAAATTCTCAACAGGCTGTAGAAATAAGGTATCAGGAGCCTCAAAATGTTTAACAAGGACAAGTCCAAAGTCCTGGTAGAGAGTAACCTCCTGCAACTCTATAGAGAGAGTGAAATGAGCGGTTGGAAATTAACTTTGCAGAGTGTTTTTTAGTGCTATCTGCAACTGTGTCAAGGGAAGATGTGAGGCAGTTGCAGATAGAGCCAGAGCCAAATCCTTCCTAGCAGTGCAGTGACAGGACTGGAGGGAACAGGCACAAATCAGAATACAGGAATAAGAAACAATTTTCATTGGATAATTTGCATTGCACTGGAACAGATTTCCCTGAGAGATGGTGGAGTCTTTGTCCTTGGGAGATACTCAAAACTCAACTGATCAACATCCTCAACCACCTGATCTAGTTGGACCCATTTTGAACAAAATGTTGGACTAGATGACCTCCAGAGGTCCCTTTCAACCTCATTTGTCCTGTGATTCTCCAATTCTATAAATACTGTGTCCTCTTCAGCTGCTAAAGTTATTAATACAACAAATCTATATTCCTTTGTCAGTCGGACAACTAGTAGTTTCCATGGTAACAAAGGGAATTCCTATTTCTCAATTTTTCCTGCTTATTAGGCTAATTACCATGTTTTAAGAAGACTTAAGTGGTGGTGAAGGAATTCCTGATTACTACAGGATTTTCTTTTTTTCACCATGCCATTGGTTTATCAGATGGGGATTTTGAAAGACAGTGTTCAGTAAATTGTCTGCACAGAGGCTGTTGGTGCCAGTAAAACATGTGGAGAGACATTTTACCATCTGCCTGTTGCTTGTTGCACAAAAGTAGCTAGAGAAAAGTAAACTATTATCCTCTGTTTTACTGGAGTCTCATTAATAGCCTCCCATGGAAGAACAACCCAATATTAAATGAGTTATTCCTGGTTTATAGCGTAAGAGGGCAATCCAGTTATATTCCTGGGTTCAAAGGTACTAATAAGAATCAACAAATAGTTAAACGTTTTACTTTACTTGCTTTTGAGAGGAGCAAATAAGTATTAGATATCTTATTCTGTTTCTCTGATTCTGTGATGCTTTTTAAGTGATTTAAAAACATACTCAGTTTCAGCAGTGTCTGCTGTGCTGTGAAACCAAGGCTTCAGTAATTGCTATTTACCCTAGTAGTTCTCAGATTGCATCCCACATAGTTGCAGAAAGGGAAACATCAGCTATATTTACAATGTCCAGAAAGACAACATTTTTTTTCTTAAGCTTTCATCTTGTTTGCTCCCTTAAAAGCACTAAAAATGAGTAGAAAAGAATTTCCTGGGGAAAACTCTGAAACACTCAGATAAAATAGAAGGAAATGACAGTGAAAGAGAATGACAGGCCTGTGTGTCATGGATGGGGGTGGGAGACTTCAAATTATGAAGCAGAGGGTAAGAAGCAAAGTGTTTCTTCATAGTCAGTGGCTTAAAAGTCATGACATTATTAATCATTTGTATAGGACAAGAAATGTGCATGGCTCTGTACTGTGAAAGATAAACAAATAGGAGGATCTGCCATGGATTTACATTTTAAAGGAAGGGGAAAAGTCAAAGGAACACAGTACTGCATATGTAACCATCACAGCTTTCCAGTTTTAGAGAACAGTTGAAGTTTTTATAAGGTCAGGAAAACTGAAAAATGCTTTCTGAGTAACTCCTGTCAGAAAAAGCTGTTTCAAATCAACCTATTTCTGTCCTGCAAAGCTGTACTCTTTTCAGTGAAAATTTCTGCAGTCAGAAAGGGTTTTAAATCAGAAAATATTCAGATTGCATTTTGGAATCTTTTCTGAAACAAAAATATTACTTGATATCATTAGATGATATTACATAAATAACATGAGTTGTTAATGCTTCTGGGCACCTGATAGAAACTGACTTTCCATTTGCTAGTGTAACATGTGACTCAGATTTGCTTTATACTGAAACATATTGTGAACAAGAAGCTGGTATATATGCTATAAACTTTTACCTAGGTGAGCTGGCTGCTCACGAGGAAGCCAGTCTTCTTGCACAGCCAGCAGAGAAAGTGAGGTGTATGTCTGTATTCTCTGATGCTGCGTCACAAGAACTGAGAGAGTAGATTTGGAGGCTGAGACAATTACTGCCCTCCATTTGCTAAAAGGGGATCCTAGAAAAGCTCCAGGTCAGAAAGCATTTTTCTAAGGCAATCTTTCATATTACTCTTCAGCGACACTACCAATAAAACAAATATCAAATTTTCACTCTCATTAAAGTGGATTTCAGGTGGCTTTAGGACCAACAAACCAGCTTGCTCATGCTCCTTTCCCATTGATGAATTAACTAACTCTCCTATTTGATTCCCAAAATGGGCTAGCTAGGGATATGACACACTTCCAAGCAGCAAAACATTTACTAAATCACAGTGTTCTCAATTCGCATCTGAAAACCACTGCTGTTAAGAGCAATTTTGGCAGAGGGATCACATTGTTATACCTTCTGTTTTGTATATCATCAGCTGGAGTAATTTTTCAGGACAATGCTGAATGTCTATTACGTACTTCTTCAAGCATGTCAGTATATATTAATATTATACTGACCAGACGTATTTCATTTCATGGAAGGAGTCAGGGAAGTTTAGACATAAAATGTGACCTTCAGAGTTGTGAAACTCTGTGAAAATTGATTATAAAAAGTGCTAAGGTAAGCTGCATTTAACCTTTTTGTGTACTGTTTTTAAGAATTAAATTTTTATGTAGTCAAATTCAAAGGGAACTTAAATCAAATTCACAGTATCTTAGCACTTAATAATCTAAATCTGTAAGAATGCTCCACTTCACATGGTACTTCTTTATAGTTCAAATTAATTTTTCGATTTCCATCATGTTGCCAGTTGAACTCCTGCATTGGTTTCCTTCAAGTGAATACAACACTTCTAGTCTGGGAGAAAATTATTCAATACCTTTTTATTTAGCAACAAATGAAACAAGAGAAACTGCTACCCAAGTCACAAATCAGTGATGTCCTGAGGAAAGCCTGGTATGTACCAGCCAAAAAACCTTTCTCTGGGATATTCTGCAAACACCAACTAGATCATAAGGATGCATTTGTGTGAGTGTGACATGAACTTAAGAAAAATGCAGTCAAAAAAGAGCCAGCCAAGGAAGTACCAGCAATATGCATAGTCCTGGAAAAAAATCTAGAGTGGGAAACAATGTTCTAATTTTGGCCAGAATGCTGGCTTAAAAGAGATTTGATTTTATGAACAAAGAAACCGTTGCATGTTGTTTGTCCCAACTGTATTCAAAGAGAGAGAGTTTTGTGTACGTACTTTGTAAACAGAGAGCAACACACACCCCAAATTGCAAACTTCCATTTTTAACGTGCTTTACCTAAAAACTCATGGCTGAAAGCAGAATTATATGCCTCAGGGTACTTGATATTTGATTCAAAGTTACTGTTTTTTAAAACCCACTGTCTTTGCAAACTGTACTCCTCAGTTCCATTTACACAGTTGCAAGTGAGTATTTATCTCAGGCAGAAAAAAATGGGCAATTCAAGAATCTAAACGCAAATTGTGTTTTTCCCTGTGCATAGCGTGCACTGACATAAATAGCAGGACAAGTCACTAGTCTTTCTCTCCCTGTGCTGCTCCCTGGTGATGTCAGGCACACCTCCAGAATCATAGTCATCCATATTGGAAAAGACTTTTAAGATCATTGAGTCATAATGCTGCCTAGTTCACCACTAAAACATGTTCCTCCCTAAGTGCCATATCTACGTCTTCTAAATACTTCCACGGATGGTGACTCAACCACTTTCTGGGCAGACTGGTCCATGCTTGACAACCCTTTCTGTAAAGAAATTTTTCCTAATATCCAAGCTAAACCTCCTCTGGAGCAACTTGTGTACACCTTCTTTTGTCCTGTTGCTTGTTACCTGGGCCAACTCGCCACCTGGTTACAACCTCCTTTCAAGTAGTTGCACAGAGTGATAAGGTCACTCCTAAGCCTCATTTTCTCCATGGTAAACAACCCCAGCTCCCTCATTGTGGAGCTTGTGCTGCAGACCTTTCACCAGCTTTGTTGCCCTTCTCCGGACTTGCTGCAGCATCTCAGTGTCTTTCTTCGAGTGAGGGGCCCAAAACTGAACACAGGATTTGAGGTGGGGCCTCACCAGTTCTGAGTACAGTGGGATGATCACTGCCCTGGTCCTGCTGGCTACACTATTGCTGATACAGGCCAGGATGCCACTGGCTTTCTTGGCCACCTGGGCGCACCGCTGGCTGTTTAACCAGCACCCCCAGGTCCTTTTCTGCAGGGCAGCTTTCCAGTCACTCTGTCCCCACCCTGTAGCACTGTCTGGGGTTGTCATGACTCAAGTGCAGGACCCAGTACTTGGTCTTTTTCAACCTCATTCCATTGGCCTTGTTACATTGATCCAGCCTGTCCAGATCCCAGCCTTTCTATCCTCCAGCAGATCAACACTCCTACTCAATTTGATGTCATCTGCAAATTGACTGAGGAGATGGTTAACACAAAGTCTTCATTCCTGGGGGCAGATCCCTGGGTGCTGGCCTAGGCTGTTTTCAGACCGTGAACCCACATCCTACTCTGCAACAAAGCAGCTTTGTGAAAGTGTCCCTTGCCTGAACTCACCTCTAAGTCTTCTGGGAAACTAGTGGAAATGATCAGCAAGAGGTAAGAGATGCTCATTGGCACTTGACTCAAAAACACCATGGTCACAATGCTGAAGCAGCTTGGATGGGATGTTATTCTGCCAAAAAAATGCTATTCTTCTATGAATACTTCTACTTTATTCCTATTGTGAATTTCTTATCCCTCTGGCTTAGACAAATACACTGTACACTACAGAGACCACGGTGGGGTATCACAAACTTCAAATTATTTTGATTTCCCTAAACACTTTCATAAAATCACAGAATCACAGAATCGACTAGGTTAGAAAAGACCTCTGAGATCACTGAGTCCAACATATGACCTAACACCACCTTATCTACTAGACCATGGCACTAAGTGCCACATTCAGTCTCTTCTTAAATACCTCCAGGGATGGTGACTCCACCACTGCCCTGGGCAGCCCATTCCAGTGCCCAAATGCCCTTTCTCTGAAGAACTTCTTCCTAATGCCTAACTTAAACCTCCCCTCATGCAGCTTAAGACTGTGCCCACTTATCCTACTGCTGGTTGCCTGGGAGAAGAGACCAACCCCTATCTGGCTACAGCCTCCTTTCGGGTAGTTGTAGACAGTGATGAGGTCTCCCTGAGCCTCCTCTTCCCCAGGCTAAACAGCCTCAGTTCTGTCAGCCTCTCCTCACAGGACTTGCGCTCGAGTCTCTTCAGCAGCCTTGCTGCCCTTCTCTGGACACACTCCAGCACCTCAATGTCCTTCCTGAACTGAGGGTCCTAGAACTGGACACAGTACTCCAGGTGTGGCCTCACCAGTGTCAAGTACAGTTAATGAATCACTTCCTTGGTCACACTATTCCTGATACAGGCCAGGATGTCATTGGCCTTCTTGGCCACCTGGGCACACTGCTGGCTCATGTTTAACTGCTGTCAGTCAGTATCCCCAGGTCCCTTTCTGCCTGGCTGCTCTCCAGCTACTCTAGCCCCAGCCTCTAGCACTGCAGGGGGTTGGTTGTTGTGGCCAAAGTGCAGGACCCAGTATTTGGCCTTGTTGAACCTCATCCCTTTGGAATTTCTTATCACTGATTTTGATTTCCAGTTGCTCAATTGAACAGTTGATATAGTTTGAAGCTGGCTCCCTGCCAAGTCTCCAAACCTTACCACAAGAAGTCCCCCCTCCCCAGACCTCAGGGAGAAGAGGGGAAAAAAACCCAAGAGAACTGAAATGAGAGAGAGACAGCTAAAGCTATATATATAAATATATTTACACTTATATTACGGTTATATACAATTGAAATATATGTACAATTTCAAAGGGAAAAGGGAAAGGGGAGGGGGAAGGAAAAAGGAACACACACAAAATAAAATATACATGATCAATAGCCCAAGATCTAACAACTAAAAGAATTAGCAAAAGAATATCTTCCTACTCTCCTTGGGACAACAGAAAGTCGCGCTGGAACGATCGCCGGCAACCTCCGTCTCCCAAGGTCGGCAAGGCCTTACCAGGCCTTGCTCCCCAACACGACAGACTCAACAGCAGGGAACCTGCACCTCCAAGCTGCCAGAACGAAAGAGCGAAGGCCTCTCCTCCTTTCTTCTTATACCCTGGCTTATGTAAAAATCGTAGGGAACACTGGGTAAATCTGGTTACAAACTGGTCACCAAGGAAGGCCTAGACTAAACTACCACAACAGTAAAAAATATAAGAGTGTTGTGGTGTAGACTGTACCGGAATATCTTTGTTTCAGTTGAAAACTAAAATAAAGGCTGCCCATGTCTTTCCTACTGCTATTCCAAGCCTCTCCTTCCCCTTCAGACAAGGAGCTAAGGAGAGCCTTGTTCAGACACGACTTACATAGGTGTCTCGGTGTTCTTGGAACAGATAATTCTTCTAACTTGCTGTCCTCCAGAAAGAACACTGTATATCAGCTCAAGTGACTAGAAACTGATTAGTGAGACCCATTGCAGGCTTATTTTTTAATAGGATTAAGAGTGTCCATGAGGATGGAAAAGGAGAGGAAGAAAGCGATCTCATATAACCAATTTAAACAAGTGATAAAGCCTTTCTAATAGGTTCATATTCCTGACAGCAAGCTAAATGTAATCAAACTCTGCAGTGGCACCTTGAATTCCTGTTTTGATTACCACTTTTCATGGTCCATTTTTTGCCAGGGATTTCTGGACCACAAATTTACATCTGATTATGAGGTGTGATTCTCCATTTCAAGAACTTGGTCCTGTCTTTTTGGATTTGCCATGGGTAAGGATGGTTTTTGCAGCTGGCTAGCACAATGAAGTCAAAGTAAAGCCTTATTCAAGACCCGTATCTTTACAGGGTGAAATTGTTCTTTATCTAGCTTAGCATCTTCGCGTGCACTGCTGCTCAGGCAGAAGGAGAAGGAAGTTTGCATGTCAGGAAGATTGCTTCCTATTGCAGCATGAATAGCCTAACTGGTAGCAAGTTGGCTATATGCCATTAAAAATTGAACAGCCAAGTCAAACTGGGTCAGGTTTGCACTCTACCAGGGTAATGCTGTCTAGCCAGCACAGGAGCATTTTCAGATCAGAGTCTGCTCAGCCATGGGAGTAGGAAGAGAGAGCAAAGGAAGTTTGACTGTCAGAAACCTTATTTTATCTTCTATTGTAAATAGACAACTGGCAGCTGGTCAGGCATTCAAAGTTGAAAGGTCTAGTGGCACCTGTTTTTGGTACATCCCTTCCTCAGTTAATGGGCTGAAAGCATAAACCTCAGGCAGCAGTCTCAACTGACAGCTAAAGCTGTTTTCCATTTGAACTGTGGGGTGGACTATGTTGATCTGCAAGCTCAACCTGTATGCCTTGCCTAAGGACACACAGCTCAGATTGATGTTGTCATTGCCACTGGATGAGGTAACCACTGCTTTGGTTGTCAAGCCAAATCTACTGCCCATTAAAGAGAGGAGACAGAACTGAGATGCTGTTCAAGCATTCTGAACTGTGTCCATGAAGTCCTTTTTACTCTTACATGTGTTACACTTGGTTTGTGGTAAAGCAAAAGTCAGTTCTAAAAGTCAGACTCATAGATCATGGTTTTAAAATTTACCCTTTTAAAAACAACATCAATAGGACAGCAGAAGACAAGAGTAAAACTTTCATTTAAAGATGGAAAGTGCAATCACATTCACCAAAAATATGAAGCTACTATTACTTTCTTGCACAGTGAACCTTAACATGCACAGTTGGAGCAGCACATTTGCATATAGAGCAGTTTTGCTCTATATTTGGTCTTATGGTCTGACTAACATAACCACCTACTGCTTCCTACTTGTCAAGAGGATGTGCCAGTAGCAGCTGCCTAGAGGAAAGAATAAGCAAAAGGAAGAAAGAGCAGAAGGGAAAAAATATTGCTAGAAAGGACAGCTAATGGCACTGGAGATGAGTGATGCTATTCCTCCTCTCAGAAATGAGAGCTCCATAACAACTAAATGGATACTCTAAAAGGACATTATTCAGATTGTAAAGTCAAATACCCAAAGGTTAGCAGAAATAAAGAAGGTGCGAGGAGATGGGTTCTGACCAGGCAAGGAATCATTTGAAGTGCCCCCATCAGCATGGAAACCAAGAGAGCTTATGCACTCAGTAACAGAGATTAGTCAGTGGGAGCAGCAAGGTCGAGAGGGGCATTCAAGAGAGCTGGAAGGAAGAAGTCCAGTTTCCTCAGTGCTTGCAGCTAATACTGAGGTTTTGGCAGGTTTGTTTTACTGATATTGGAAATGTGTAAAAAAAAATGAGAGGAGTGTAAGGACTGGATATCCTTGTCAAAATGGTTGCTGGAGGTTCCTGAGAAAATGGAGGTGGAGCTAAGTGAAGGGAGAAGCCAGAAGTAGTAAGATACACAACTGTGTCTTGGTTATGACTGCATGTTTCTCCCCTGATTGAGCTCTGGGGCTGGTTTTCAACACAGCTGACTGCTCCTGTGTGTATTTATGCTCTCTTGAAAGACACATTTCCTAAAATAATTCCAGCCAATGCATGGAGCAGGTCTGATCAAAACCCTGTCTCTTGCATCCGCTGACACTGAGTTTTACGGCACAAATGGTGATGAAGCAGTGACTCGTGGTAGTGATGACATACAGAGGTAGTCCTTTCTTGTACACCTTTTGCATCCTTTTTTCCCACTAGTGGGAGGCTGACTCCAGGCTCACTGTGTGCCTCTGGGCAATTCTGGCCACTTTGTCCCTGGGAGCCATGGGGTCTGTTTGAGGCTTGTCACTATCACAGTGGGGAAAAGCCTCACATCTCTCCTGTAAATCCTACTGCAATGGCTTATACTCCACAAGACCAAGGTGGAAAGCTTTTGATCAGTAACCAGATTGTAAAAACCTATCCCCTTGGCCACAGGGGATAGGGCTGCAGGGCAAGGGAGATATAATTCCTCTGATGGCCCTGCCTCCAGGCATTGTCCTGTGTAACTGAATCAGAAAGCAGGAGGAGGGTCAGAAATAGGAAAGTACAATATAGCAAAAAAAAAAAAATGCAGTGTAAGTCTTGGAAAGTTACTCATTTAACTAAATTATTTTAGAGGGCTTTCAGGTTTGAACAGTGTAGGATAGCTTTCTACTTGCTGGGCAGGTGGCCTTGTCTTCAAAACAGCTCTAAAATAAGAGAAATTTTAGAGATGTTTAATATACACTTGGAAGGCATTTAATATTGGTAAGATTACTTATTTTTTTAATCAACATAGATCTTCAAAATTATTATGTTGTCTTTCCCAGGTCTCCTAACTGTTTTTTTGGATGACTCATGGCAATTTGGGATACGATTTTAGAGTGAAAGTTAAAACTCTTGAAAACAAAAAATCAAAATGGGGAAAATCTTCTGACGTACAGGCAATTGCTGCTCTGTTTTAGACAACACAGTAACTGAGGTGCTTGAGCTGCAGAAAAGAGAAAGCAGATAATTTTGGGCAAAGAGATCTTTACTGTGGAACAAACCCACATTTACATAACAAAAGTGAGTCTAGGTTTGCTGATTGTGTTGCTTTATAAAACTATTGTTTTGGGATGATGCGAATGGGATGGGACCACCCTTCATAAACTGATTGCAGGATTTTATGGTTGCTGTCAATCCAAAGGTAATTTTTTATGTGTCCTTAAAGCATTTCACATGTGTAAATTGGTGCATTATAAATAGACTGTGGCTGACTAGATTGTTAATTCGTGAGATCTAAAAATAAAAGCAAGATTAACAATCTTTGTCGACTACAGGTGAACCTGTATGTTCCCACTGTCTGCTATTGCTCACATATTTAGTCTGTAAGCTGAAAAGTGCAAACCCCGAAACACTGAAATAGTTTTTTAAAATTAATCTAAAAATATTCAGATTTTTGTCTTACTGCACTCACAGCACTGGCTCTTGGAAATTATGTTGAGTGCACATGGGTCTGTCATTCTCTCTGCTCGTCCATCGCAGTGGGTTCTTTTTTCTTTCAAGCATTTAATAAGAGCAGGATGGAAACGGCTCTGCAGTAGTGTTCTCAGAGATCACCACGACCACTTATGTGAGGTTATGAGCGAGTTAATATGGGATGCTTGTTCTGTAATGGTCGCGGTGTATGCTGGGAGTTGAAGGTCTGATGGAAGCCTGCAAAAAGATGACCAATTAGCAGTGTCCTGGGAAGAAGCTTTCAAGTGATTGGACAGGACTGCGCTGACCCCCCCACGTTTTGTAACCAAGCCTTTTTCAAATATAGGAACTTGTTCAGTCATTAATAAAGGATTCTCCATTTTCCATCATCCCAGGAGGGTGTTGTTTATATTCACTGCCACACACTTAAAATCCCTGTAGAAAGATAATCAGTGATCTATGCACTACAGTCTTAAAGAATTAATGAGAACAAGTAAAATTAAAAGAGAAGAAACATTTTTTAAAAAAATACAAAATAAAAAAGCAGAAGAATAATAAAATATAACTTTCTATTTTGCCACTATCTGTTGAAAACACGTACAAGTAGTCACTCACCTTTACTCATATGAATGATAGGATCTACACAGAAATTAATTCTACACTGAAGACTAAAAATGCATAATTAAAGCCCTGGAATAAAATAAACCTGTAAGTGTGTGATTGTAAGAAACTGAGGAAATAGGTCAAACTATCAACTATACGGTTGTTAGACTTCTGCAATGGAACCACTGACATGATGGAAATTAAAAGACCCTATATTATCCAACGGGAATGAGAAGTTGAGTGATTTCATGCTGTACAGATATTGTTTCTGCTAATACAAGTCCACTGACCTCACTGCTGAAATCGGGAGAGTTAGTGTATGTCCTTATCAGATGTTCATTAGTGAAATCGGTGTCGCTATTTAAAATATTTTTGTCCCATAGCTGCATGTTATGGAAGAGTGTGTTTAACAGGCCACACGAGCAAGCCTCATCCCCTTCAGAGTGAAATTAGGCAGGTTTGCTTAACCTGGGGATAATACATTTAAAATTAACTAACTGCAGTGGAATGGGTGGCATTTGCATGATCCTCTCTCATGATCCATCCTTCCAGCTGGCTGTGGTGTGGTGCCTCCCACAGAGTGGTAGTAACAAGCATGTATGACCCAATATGGCTGTAAGCAACTCCAGACATTTCTGTAGGAAATATTTCAGTGGAATTAATTTTGCTCGTGTCTAGTCTTAATTGACTGTTCATGTGAAGTCTGTCTCATATAATCCTTTTGGACCTTGCAATGTAGTTAATCCCGGTTTAATAAAAATTCTCATTAGGGAACAGATTTAAATGTTTTCCACCTAAGTGGAAAGATCATGTTTCTTTCTAAGCTTCCAGAAATTGTTTGCAAGTGCATTTATCAACCTATATAATTTTGGACCTGTCTGATCTTGGTGCTGCTGTCATAGACTTTCAAGATAGATTGTACTAGGCACAATGCTGTTTCAATTTTAGCGTAACTTTTTGCACAGCAGGTCTTCACCACTGTTGTCAGTTTTCATTATATTTATGGGGCTGGCTGGAGAGTGGGTTCTCTATCTTGCACAAATGCTTTATATACTGATTTTGAAAAATTATCTTTACCTATGGAACAAATAAAAACCATCAAGAGTTAGTGTTTCCAAAAAAGTCTTATAATTTGTAGTAGAAAATAGCAAGGTCTGTAAAGAACTGAGCAGCTTGCAGAATTCTCTTGCAGCATATGACTCTGTATCAATAAATATTTTTCTGCACTTATATTTGCCACTTATCTTATTTAACTCTATTTCTTTTAGAGACATTTTTGTGACATCTTCTCTGACATTTTTAGACAGTTTCTATCTCCATTTATTTTATAATAGTTCTCCACAGGATAAAATGCATTTCTAGTTTTCACACAACTCCATCATTCTCATTTTACTATAACCTTTTTTTTTAGTTGCCTAATTAATGTTTTGAAGATAATTTATTCTTTAATGATTTTCCATTCAGAACTATAAGGGTACTTAAGTACTGAAAAAAGTGCAGTACAAACAGACAATCCCATCTCCAAAACCACAAGCCAATATCTTCTAGTGATATAAATTTATAGAGGTCTTCTGAATGAAAATGTTTCTACTACAAGAGATATTTTAGTCCAGGAAGTAATTCAGTAAAGGGAAAGTCTGGCTCCATTCAAATTAAATCACTTCTATGATGGGATTGGATGTAAAGTATTTTTTCAAAGTATTCAGTATTTAAACAGAATGATAGGACACCAGAAGATTTATTTGTAAAGTGGCTGTTTTCTATTCAACTGTACTTTCATTGCAGGCTGATCATTTGGGAAATTTGTGCTATATGATCCAACACAACATCATATCACACATTATCATATCTGGAAACAGCACTAGCAGTGAGCTCTATTTTATGTTTCATCATTTACAGGTGGTGAAATGACTGACATCCTGCATATATTTTTAGATCAGATTTTCACTTTATAAGCCTGTGGGCAAACAGACTTAGTCATGTCACACTACATGAGCCTAAGAGCGTATTAATGGAACAAATTTGGTAAGAGGTTGTGTATGCAAACTTGTTACTTAAACCAGGATTTTAATCTGTAAGTCTAATACACTGAAACTTGACAGTGACTTGTTCTTCTCAGAGACATTTCATATCATTTGTATTGAACTAGTGTTGGTTTTCCTTTTAATAATCCACACTTCTTGTCATACCATTGATATTGATCTGTCTGTCTCCATACCTTTAGATGGAGTGGGCCTTCCACCATGTCACTACAGTCACAGAAAACCCTCTGGGAACGTCTGAGAGGCTCAATTTCTCTTCTACCTAATTTCTGCTTGTTTGAAAACATAGGAGAGCATAGCTCATTTTTCACCTGGAAATTTATGAAAAAGACCAAACATACATTTTTCTAAATTAATTTTTTTGACTGGCAAAGGGGAATCCGAGATTCAGTGATACTGAATCCCATAGGAATGAACTAGGTCACACTCCAACATATCCTTGTCCTCCTTATGTAGAGGTTGCCTATAATCCTAATAGTAGTTGTAACCTAGCATCAAAACATGAGGGGGAAAAAAAGAAAATAAGAAAACAAGAAAGAAAATAAAGGCTTCGTTCTGTTTTATTTAGCCTCCTGCATGTAGTTCTAGCATTTGCATAAGTCTTTTTGCACTTTTTAAGGCATTTACCTCAGAGAATTAGAAACAGAATATCTCTATTTTTGTTATTACTTGATTTATTTTATAGCAAACATTCCAGTTGCTTTCTCTCTGTGCTCAGAAACAGCTCAGAGAACAGAAATGTTCTCTGTGAAATCTGATAATGCCAATTTAATCAGGATCTCATTAAAACAAACAAATTCACGAGTTTAATCATCACTTAAAAGTGATGCTTTCCTTTAAAAACAGTGACAATGAGTTTCTGAGTTCAGTCTTCTGCTTATTCCTTAATCTATAAAAGTATTCCTACTTTCTTAACTTCAATCTTACAATATATCTGATTGGTTTTTCCCATCTTTTTACGTCATGCAGGTCTTTCAAATGTGTCTAAGATAAGAATCTTTCTTTTTTAGCTTGTCTGAAGACAAGTTGACAAATAACATAAGCATTCCAGAGCATTCTTTATGTCCTCTGTGTAGTTGGTAATAATAAAGTGATATCTCTGCCTCAGAGGACCTGGTAGTTCTTCTGCTCCGGTCTTCTAACTAACTGTCCATCATTGATTTAGGCTTCCCTTTACAAGTACCACTCTTCAGTGGTGCTGAGTGAAGCATGACCTCGTCAGACCAGCCCCATGCATTTAGTATATAAAATGCCTAGAATGCCAAGAACTCCAGATGCATTTCAATACCAAGTACAGCAGCTTTTTCAGTATGTATTTATTAGCTTAAATTAATACGATACATTATACATGCTTTTACTATTGAGATAGAAAGCCAGAACCTAAATATTCACATATAGTTGGTTCACTTTTTGAGTTGTGGCTTTACATAGGAACTCAATGTTCTATGTGAAATAAATATGCAACACATTATTTGCAAAATCTGTTAGGAGTACAAAATGTTAGCTCTGTTACATCTTGTTCAGCTAAGCAGACATGACTTATTTTCAAAACTGTTAATAATTATTAAAAACTTCTTGGAATAATAAATACAGTACTTATATTACTTCTTAACTGTACACTCAAAACAGCGGAGTCCAGCAGCACCATATAAAGAGAGATATCAAAGAATAGGTAGTAGAGAAACACAGAGTTGTAAAAGGGTGGGTGCAATAGCATTACCTGGTCTTTCTGGTAACTTGTTTTAGAAGAAACAGCACAGGATAAACATCAATTATAATACTATCATGAAGTGTTTTACGCTTTGAGCCTCTGAACACAGAGCACCTGTCTGGCAGCCAGGAAAACTCTGATTCACAAGGAGATGACTGAGTCCTAGTGGCTAGAATCAAAGCATCTTGTTCCAGGGTCACCTATAACTTCTCTTTCCACATAAATATGTTGTCTATCTTCATCCTTAATTTTTAGTAACTCAGCTTTTAGCTTTTCCTCCACCTACTCTGTACTCTAAAGTGTCTTGCAGAATTCTCCTTGCTGCCCTAAACATCAGAAAAGCCTCTAATTTAACAAACCACCTGCCTTCACTTGCCCAGACTCATTATGATAGGGCCAATTTACTTTTCCTCAGCATGACTTCTTGAAGCATCTCAGCTGCATGAGTTTGTGGCCACTCTTATTTGCTGTTATGCTCTCCAAGAGGATGAAGCTAGACTTCATCTAACAATGCAGGGAAATGGTATGTATGCAATTTTACATAGAGATGTTAGAGGCTGAGCTTTAGTTTCACGTGTTACCACACACTGAAGACCCAAATACAGAGAACAGTAAGATAAATACTTTTTTTTTCCCACAACATAGCAAGAAGAAGGTAGATAAACTCAGAAATCAGAAAAAGAAGAAAAAATATCCCCCAAGGTCCAGGACACAGGTAATGTCTCTACTGGACTTCTGAGCCTCTATACAAGGCAAAATAAGGAAGCTAATCCCTTGAAAAATAGAAATGGGAAATAGCTTCATTATGAGAGCAAATTTCTCTAAAGCGTTTTCAAAGCTATTATAAAGCAAAGGCTGTTACTGTCTGTTCCTAAAGCGATGCCAATGTAAATAGCATGAAAATAACTCATGTTTGAAAAGCAAGGTGCTTCACAATGAAGGCTGTTATTTCACTTTTAATTTGTCCCTTGGGACCTCTTTGTAACAAGTGTCTTAGACCCATTTGCATTATGTTCCACAGAGAGATGACTGTCATCTAATCCCTTTGCTTGGGTCACTTGGCGCTGTCTCCTTATTTCAGTAATAGTTTTGTTTGCAACTCCTCTTATGGTAACTTACAGTTTTAGATTAATTCTTTACTATTCTAGCATGAATTACACTTGGGTGTTTGTGAATTAGCTTAGTGTGACTTTGTGACTGGGCAGAATCTCAGGATCTCGTTGTAATGGAATACTCTCTGCTTTCTAGGAAAAATGCAAAAAAAGGGACTCCCATTACAAATTATTTTCAAATAGTATGTGGTTGTCAGATGCTTCTGCTCCAATGAGAAGTGCATTTGTAGAAGAGGGTAAATTGACTGCAGTGACAGTGTGGTTGAAAGAATTCAAGTTAACCATTTAGAAAACCAGAGTGGTTTGCAGTGATTTCCTTTCCCAAGGACACAACTGGCACATTCTCTTACAACATGTGTAAGGGAACTCTGGACTGCGTGCTTTCAGTAGACATAATTCTTGTGGTTATAGAATCACAGCGTCACAGAAGCATTTATGTTGGAAAATACCTCAGATTATTGAGTCCAACCTTTGACTGAAGACTAGCAGGTCAACTAGACTGTAACACTAAGTGCCACACAGTCATTTCTTGAACATTTCTCAAACATTTCCAGGGATGGTGCCTGGCTCATTGCCCTTCTCTGGTCTTGCTCCAGCACCTCAATGTCTTTCTTTGACTGAGGGGCCCAAAACTGAACACAGGATTTGAAGTAGGGACTCACCAATGTTGAGGACAGAGGAACGATCACTGCCCTGGTTCTGCTGGCCACACTGTTGCTGATACAGGCCAAGATGCCACTGGCCTTCTTGGACACCTGGGCACACTGCTGGATAGTGTTCAGCCTCTGTCAACGAGCACCCCCAGGTCCTTTTCTGCTGGGCAGCTTTCCAGTCATTCTGTCCCCAGCCTGTAACGTTACCTGTGGTTGTTGTGACCCAAGTGCAGGGCTTGGCACTTGGTCTTTTTGCATCTCATTCCACTAGCCTTGTCCCATTGATCCTGCCCATCCAGATTGCTCTGCAGATCCTTCCTACTATCCAGCAGACCAACACGCCTACACAGCTTAGAGTCATGTACAAACGTACTGAGGGTGCACACAAACCCCTCATCCAGATCATCAATAAGATATTAAACAGGGCTGCCCCCCAGTACTCTGGGGAGTACTGTGTTCCACTGGTGACCGGCTGCCAGCTGGATGTAACTCCATTCACCACCACTCTCAGGGCTCAGCCATCCAGCCAGTTTTTAACCTAGTAAAGAGTGCACCTATCCAAGCTGTGGGCTGCCAGCTTCTCCAGGAGAGTGCCATGGGAGTCAGTATCAAAGACTTTGCTAAAGTCCAGGTAGATAACATCCTATGATATTAGCTTCTGTGAGCTGAACTCTACTGAAAATTTCTCCTTTGTTCCATTTGCCTGGACTGCTGTTGATACGAAATCATTTGTTTCTTTCTTTCTTGGTAAGGATTGGTTAGCTGTCCCATAGCACTTTCCAATGAATAGACAACAAGGCTTTGCAATGGAAGGACTGAGTGCTTTCCTGCTTTACCCACCACAGAAGTGAAGGACTTGTTAAGTTCAACCCATCTGCACGATTACCATTCTAGAAATTGCAAAGAGATTTCTGATTTCTTGCTTGTTCTTCCCATCATGAGAGCTAATATGGCTGCAAAAGCGGAGTGGACTGATCTGGAATCATGCATAGCTGGAAACTACACCACTGAGACAGAGACAATTCTAAGACTCAGTGACTCCCAGCTTTTGGCTGTATACATTCTCAAATGGGAGCTTTTGTCTGATAGAGACAAGATAGTGACAAGAAGGTAACCAAAGGAGTTGTTCCCATTTCTAAGGGACCATCTCCTAGACTGCGTTGAATTTTTGCTGGATCATTTCCCCATAGTCTAAGAAAGAATGCAGTTACACTCATTATTCTGAATTTTTTTCAGAATAATGAAAAAAAGTTTTTCAGTTTCTTCTGTGTGACCACAATGTCTTCCTTGAAAGAAGGATGGCTCCTTTTTCAAGAGGTGTCATCTCACAGTTGCAGCAAGGAAGAGTGTATACGGTAAAACAGTACACTCCTGAACGTCATCGCTATTTATAACTGAAATACACTCAGTTTTCAAAGTCTTCTTTAATTCTAGGTTTAAACTGACCTACATTCCACATCAGTTTGGCATACCCTTTATATTTTAAAAAGTATGCACATCAGTTTTAATTATGTAAGTTAACTACATTTAGAAGAGTCACCTGTATGTTACAGTTTCTTTTATCAACAGCTTTTTCTGCTCTTCTTTCAGAATATTTATTATGCCATGTTTGAGCCTTGGAAAGTGAAACCACCTTCTCCAACCTTGGACTACACAAATCCAGTTTTATTCGAGGAATAAAGGCTTCTGCACTGTGAATGCTGATTAACTGGTAGGTGTGAGAATCATTAGTTTGAAAGGTATGTGTTTTCTTATAGCGGCAGAGAGCTGCAGCTACTTGACTATAGTCTTAGCAAAACATAAGTATATGACTATATTAATTATAATTTGCTATATGTTGAACACGATAGCAATGTATTTCAAATCAAGAACTTGGCAGGTAAGTGAAGAAGGCAGTAGTATTTGGAAGAGAATTTTAACCTTTTAAGCTGGGATGTGGGAGGGACATAAGACAAATTTTATGACTTCTTAAATTTTTATTTCTTTATAAGGAATAGCATGATGCAAGGCTGTTTGTTTTCTATCTTGAAGATGCAGAAATTAATATGCTGGCTGAACTATTCATGCAAATAATGAAAAGTTGAATGGAATATGCTTTAAGCATCTTTGTTATGAACGTGTAATTGTATGGGAATCAGAGGATGCAAAGCTGGGTGTGACGGTAAAAACAGTGTAAGTGAATTCTTCTGAAAGGCCTGGACCCTCCTCAAGACACATTGATAAGGGAAAATTTCTGCCTCCCATAAGAGGAAATCGAAAATCAGTTTTACTCTGTGAGGTACTGCTTGTCCTATAGGGGTTATTTTTACCTTCTAAAATAAAAATTGATCACACCTGTGTATTTCAAAGTTATCCTTCCTAGTCATGAAAAAATGAAGAGATAAATGGTAAAACTGTATATTTTTTTCAGTGCAATTACTCATATTTCTTTATGTGTAATTATAGCAAGATTGTGAATGCTGCATGCTGCTGCTGCCCATTAGATATATTGGTCTGAGCAGGCAGTAGAATGAAATGTCAACACAGTCTATGCTATTTCATTTGAAGAATTACTGAATACTCTCATACTAACTGAAACAAAACAGGAACATTCCTTGTGCTAGAGGAAGAGCTTTTGTAATAAATTCCAGTCCTTTCAAAGCCTTACAGAGTTTCCCTTCACTGCCTCCCAAGACATTAGTATTTCTTCTTAATTTCTTTCCCAATTCTCACTATAAGTGAGAATTGGATTAAGAGTCACTTCAGTAAATCAAAGTATTTGGACTGTGTTAGTTCTGAATGTTGACAGCATTTTCATGCGTGTCACATTTAATAGTACTCTGGCTTATAATGTGAAATATTTAGTATTTCAAATGTTTCTGAGACATATGGCTAGAAGTGTTCATATATATCTAGTCAGACAATAAATCAGATGCTAAAGTATGTTGCTTTCTGCTAACTAGAAAATTGCATGTAAGTATCTATCCCCATAAAATAGAAAATAAACTTCTGTACCTAACCCATTGTTTGCTTTTACATCAAATGGATAAATATAAAAGTGTTATTGTTCAATATCTATTGCATTTCTCAGTGGCTTTTAATGTATGTGTTTTACACTAAATTATTTTTATCTATTTGGCTTGTTTATTTCTGAAGAATACTACAGACTTCAGGTCTTGGTAAACTACAGTTCACGTTAAAAACTCTCTGGTTCCCATTTTCCAGCTGTTTCAAAGTGTCCATTTTACATGCCTATAAGCATTGTTTGTTTTTCCATTTTTCTTTCCAGCAATTCTTTCAAACTCTTGTTCCTGTGCTTGAAATACAAGTAATCAGAGAAAGAGTGGCCAATTCTGGCCTTTTCAAAGGATTTAAAGCTGAGACGTTCTTTGTTGTTTGCAAGCTCCCCCTCTGTTTGGCTCTCCTCTTTGTCCGAATTTCCTATTCTCTTCCTTAGTCCTCCCTCACTTAGCACTTCTTCCTTCTCATTGCAGGAGGACTCTCTGAAGTCCTTCATCATGGACTCGGGTTTGCCAGAGAGATCTTGAGCCACACATAGCTTGTTGTCATCATGATGATACATGACAGGGCTGTACCGCTCTGCCTCATAGCAGTTGTCTTCCTCTTCTTCCTGGCATGAGCTTCCCTTGGCACTCTCGCCATCAGAATGAAATGAGATTCCCTTCCCTTGGCTTTTCTGGGAAAGATCAAAGGGCTCTTCCTGTTCCAAACTTTTCAAGACTTTTGTCTGCGACAGAGCAATTCTTCCTCTTCCAAAACCTTGTAGCAGTTTGAGGGGAGGAGAAGAGGAAAAATTTATATATCGGAAATTTTAGTACTTGATACATGGCTAAAAAATTCTGAGGTGGCCTTCTAGTTCATACTTTACCTTTGTCTTCCATCCAGCTACCTCCAAGTACTTCACTATTTGCATCTCATGGCATCTCCTTTGAGATGCTGCAAAAAGGAGTGCTATTCTATACACTTCACAGACAGGTCAGGACACACAAAACATTGTGTTATACATGCCAGACTCTTGATGAGGCAGCTAGGAAAAAAAGTGAAATGGTCTGTCCTTTTATAAGCTATTTTTTGCCAGTGAACCTATCCACTTCCTCCTTCCTATTCTTTTTTAAATGAAAACTTCGATCTAAAGCATCACAGTCCATAATCCAAGTTCAGGTTTTATATATTATTTTTCCATAGGAGTGGAAGATACTGAAATTGTGTTAATGTAGTTGTTCTCTGGACACTCCAATTCAAAGTTAATACTTTAAGAATGAAAAGACAATAAAGTCTCAGCAGTCTATGACCTCCACTCTCCTAAATTTTTCCTTTCATCCACTGAGAAACCAATCAACTGAAAAGCTCTATGCACTAGATAGTGCTTCAGCTGGAGGAAATCATTATAAACAAACAATGATTTCGAGCAGTATAGTGTAAATCTGCATGTACTCCTGGATCTGATTTGCCTTAATATTTGTCAGAGTGTCTTTCCTCTTACTGGAAATATAGATGTTACCCAGGAGGCAACTGTGTACTCTAATATGCTGCAAGCACCAGGAGACACTGAAGAAGATCAGGATACTGTAGGCATAGACCATTTTCCTTAAAGACTAGTGACAGTACTGGGGCGAGGATTTCACCCCATAGTAAATATATACAAAAGTCAGTACTTTACTTGCTTTTGTTTGCTTTGATTTTTTTTCCCCTCAGTAATTGAATCCAGTTTCTGAAGAATCTATGCAATCTCACAAGATAACAGATGCTACTTTGCAACAGACTGTATTTGTTAAAATGGTTCATAAGCAAGTGGCAGGCCTTACAAATTATCTTGTGTCTGATAAGCCTCAAGGGATGCAGAATCCCTGTACAATGAAAAGCTCTTAGCAATCTCCAATTCCAAGTAATTGTCTAACTAGCATGGTGCTGGAGGAGGTTTACAGAAAAAACACACTTATTTCATTATCCATTAAGATGTTTGTACATTTTATATCAAATGTCATTAGAGTGATGTAGTGTAATTAGAGTGTTCTACATATGTGCTGGACTGCCTTAACACTTGAATTTGAGGAACACTAAGAAATCTTTCCCATTAAAGAATTATTTATGCACAAAATCTTAAAAAACATATCTTGGAAAATCAAACTCTCAAAACAATCTTCCCTAATTCCTCCACTTTTTAGTTAGCATTGACATGTGTGCATACATAAGGATAACTTTTGGAATGGTACATGGCAGATGGCAGACAGGAAATGCTTTGCAGGATACCCTGGGTAGTCAAAAATCCTTGTACTTTGAAATGGGGCAGTAGTATCTCCTGTTCATGTACCCCTTTGTAAATTGGGTCTTGAGCCTATGGCCTTCACCTCACATCAGCTATGCCAATACAGTACAGAATAACCAAGGCTCTTGGATGTAGAGACACTCAGCCCTCCATCCGCATTCCAGACTGGAATCCAATATGCAGTGAGCAAGACCCATAAATGTTCTAGATTTTCTGCTTCTGTCAATTTAGGATTAATTTATGATTTATTGGGAATCTCTGATCTGTAACGTTGTAGTAATATAGTTAATAGCAACTTCTCAGGCTTATGGGATTCTATCACTGGCAGTAGCATAGGATCCATGGTACAAGTTCGTGGATCTGTAGTACAAAGCCCATTTGGGTTCACTGATATGCATCTTCAGATCTCACAGAAAACAACCTTTCTGAAAAATATTACCTTGCGAATGAAATCCTCTTTCCATGACCCCGTGTTTGACTTTCATGTGTCTGGTTAGGTTCCCCTTCAAGGTGAATTTGCTGGGACAGTAGAGGCACTTGAAAGGCTTACTATCGGAATGCAAGTGCATGTGTCCCATTAAATTGTGCATTCTGTTAAATTCCTTTCCACACAGCTGTAAAAACAGTAAAAATGAAAATTATTAGTTTGAATCAGTATTTACTAGGAGAATATTTTAAAAGTAAGTAAGACCTACACTTTTCTACTTTAGCCTTGGCAGCTTTTGGCTGCAATGTGTTTTTCAAAGTTCCAGGCAATAATCCTACAGACAGGAATATGTGTTTGAGTATCTAGAGCCCTCTGCACTGCTGGCTTTTTTTTAATTTGGTGACCAAGACACATAGTCAAGGATTCCCCAAAAGCAGGCAATGTTGTTGTAAGGAGAGGAGAGACTTAAGTGAGTAATCTGGTAGGCTCTTAACTTGAATGACATTCAAAGTATAACTTTCTGCCCTGGCGAAGCATTTAATTTGTAGTTTATAAATCTAGCCTTTAATCAAGAACAATGTCAGGTAGAGATGGAGATAAAAAATAAAACCAATTAAGGGTTTCTGTGACACAGTCAAACAGAATATTACTTCTCCTTAAGTGGAAATTAAACAGCTGCATATTTTGCTTAAAGCTAGAAAAAGCAATTCCTTATTTTAGTTTGTTTCTTGCTCACCCTTTTTTCTCTGATCCCTTTATCATTTTTTTATCAAATTCTGTGTTTTGATGTCTCTGGTGAGTAAGCTGGAATGTAAACAGTCATGAGGCTGCAAGAATGACTCAGCTTTCCCTGAAGCATGTTCCTGCCAGCTCAAGCCATTGATCCTGCAATTTTTCCTTTGATGGAACAATAAGGGTCGGGTTTTTTCATTGTTGTTGTTTATCTAGATGAGTCCTTTTGTAGTCTGGACTCTTATAAAACAAATGTATTCTCAAGACATGAGAGTTTGACATCACTATTACAAGTATCTAGTCTTACTTGCCTTCTAGTCTTTCCTTATCAGGATTTATAGTCTTATTCATGTTCAAGTGGCTATTTCCATCCTCTGCAAACTTCTGTATGTGCTTTCTACTTCAGCTCCTTTTTTTTTTTTGACCGGTTCTACTATCAGATTTTAATTTTTTAAAATGATCTTTATTTCTATATGAGCCAGAATCACCATTACTGAGTAACTGAAACTTCCATCTAGCAGGGTAATCATCTGGTAGAAAATTACTAAAAAGAAATTACTAAGATTCCACCACATTTTTTGTATAATGGGAATTCTGATTTTATTTGTTTTGATATTGTAGAAGATCTGATATGCTACTTGTAGATTCATATTCAGAAAGTCATCACCTGGAACACCTGGATGAAATGTAGATAGTGGAATTATCATTGGTGAAACAGTACTATGTGTTTTGCATTTTACACTTTCTCTTGAGGGAAAATTGAGTCAGTTCATTTATACCAAAACTTTGTACTGTTTCACAATTAAAATTAGAGCTGAGCCAGTGCTGCAAAAACAAAGACTCTGGAAATATTCACTTGTTTTTAAAACAAATATTTGCTTCAGCTGCATATGTTTTCTTCCATGATTTTCTCTCTGCAATTTTGCTAAAATGAACATACTAGCAAATAAATTTATCAGCAAGACAGTAGGAGGGGGGGAAAAGCCACTGGAAATGAATTATTAATTTTTAAAATAAGGATATCTGGTCCCAATGGTCATCCATCCATTTAGGAAAGAGTATTATCTCTTCTTTGCATTCAAACAAAGTCAATATGCAAGATTGCTTATATTCAGAGAAATGAATGCACCAAAAAAATACTCCCAAAGTGCTGAGGGAAAACAAAGAGGAAAAGTACTGATGAGCCCAGAAAATTCGCAAGGAATAACAGCAGCTGATTGTATTCTGACAGCTACTGGAACAACCTATAATATGTCAATATTACTCTTGCTACAAGAATGCCAGTAATAATAGCTTTCTAATACCTCTTACATGAAGGCTTCTGGTTATCTGCTTATGTTGTGGCTGACCTATATTGTCATCAGATCTTGCTTTCCTATAGCTAGGTCTTTATTTCTCTATCTAAATTGGTGGCCAAGGAAAACCAAGTTGAATAGGTGAGTAGCTAGAATACTTCATGCAAATCCATATCTTTATAGGTTCTTGAGTATTAAAACTGATCTAGTAAGAGCATTTATTTTCTTCTGTGAAGTTAATATCTATTTCTCTTTCTTCATAAAGAAAAGGAACTTCATAAAGGATAGTTCTTTATAGTACAAAAGTTCTTTGTCTCTGAATAAAGTTGACAGATTTTTCCATTTCCCAAAGTCAGGTGTATCTTAGGGTTGTGTAATGTGTTCTTGTCATGAAATCTTCTCTGGATACATGAGAAAATGGCACTAGAAGGGAGAGGTGTGGCAGGAAAATTAAAGAATCGCAGATATTAAAATTGTGTTTCAGAATGATGTTTCTGTGTGTCATGGTCTTTGTTTAACTGCTCCTTTTCAAAAGGTGCAAGACACCTTTTGGATGAATGATCCAGAGGGTAAAGGAAGTAGGTTTTTGGTCACATGCTGGAAGACTACAACTCAAAGCTGGTTGGGGTACACAGCTAATGCTTAATGAACAGGCTGAGTCTGCATATCAAACTAGAAGGTTGTACAAGATTTTCTTTCTCTGCGGCATGACAGGAAATGATGCAGTTTTATGCAAGAGAACTTGGGATGTCAGGAACTTGTGGATTTTTTGTTGGGCTGTCTACTCCAGACAAGATAAAATTAAAGCCTTGAAGAAACAGACCTCAGCTGCAAGTCTGCTGAACACATTTTGTTGCACTCGCTGATGAAATGGACTTCAGTACAGTTTGCTAGAAGAATCCTGCATTAGTTCAATGGTAGATTTTGTCTTCCTAAGATACCACATGAAGTATCACACTTCTAGATTTGTCAGCCTGCTTTGTTTCTTCTCAAAGTACTTCTCTCTCACATTTTCTTTGGTTTTGAACTCCTGATTAAAACACACAATTTTAGATGGGAAAAAAGTAGAGTTCAAAACGTCCACTGCGAAGTGTATTTGACTGGGCTGGAAAAAAATCCATTTCATTCTTTATTGGAGGTCTGAAGCACTGATTACTCTAGCACTAAAAACAACAGTAAATTTCATGGAACCTTCCTCTACAAGTCAGAATTAGCACTGTTGCAACAGTTGGTGTAACACCTTCATAACTCTTCAGTCTTTTTTTTTTCTTTAACAGAAATAAACACGGCAACATGGGCTCAGGACTTTAAATGTTACAGAGAAGTTCACCCTTCAAAGAGAAATCAAACACAGATGAAGGCTGCAGCTGGATGAGGAAACAGAAGGGACAACTATTTGCTACTCCCTCACTTCTGATGGTCTGTGCTTAGCTGTGATTAGACTCATAGGAAAGCTCATGTTTTCTTTTGCTGTGAGAAAAAGGTAAAGAAAACCATTGCATGTGGTGAAATAGAAAGGCTACTGCTGTGCTCTCTTTCCTTTGCATTCTTCTTCCTTTTTTTTTTTTTCTTCATAAGAAGGGTGTTCCTTTCCTCAAAGAGAGAGGGAGAGGGAGAATGACTGTAAACTGTCCAAAAGGACCGTGAGAAAACAGGAAGCTTTGAAAAGTACAAGAGAAAGCAAGATGAAATCTATTTGCAGGCGGTTCCCTGGGGACATGTGAGCCATTGTTAAGCAGGCTGTTCATACAGCTATATCCTTCCTTCTGCTGAGGAGGAGCTTGGTGCCAAAAGGCTGCTATCTGGTCACTGCCTTAACCCTCCAAGTACCAACCAGAAAAATTTGCTTTCAAGAGTGTTTTGAGGGCTCTGTCAGAGAGGTAATGTCAGGATGTTCCTAATGACCAAGAGCAATTCCTGATTCTGCCTTTGCTTGTTGCTGCAATCTCCACTCTCAGGGGCACTGATGTTGATTCATACCCCTTCAGCCACAGAAGAAACAGGTTCACTGTGCTTACTTATTTCTTTCCTCCTAGGAACACTGGGTGGGGACAGAAAAGTGAAAAAATAAGAAAAACAGGTGTTCCTGCAGAGCTTTTGTTACTGGCTGGAAAACATTCTAGTGATACTCCATTTCCCAGTTCCAGTTATTGCCATCTCCAAGTTTTAATAGTCTACCATCATCAAACACTAAGCTGAACACAACCTTCCAGCTAATCTGCACGTACCTAAAAAATTGTATGGGTCCACATACTGCACTCACAACAGCTGACCAAACAATTGAGTTTCTTTTCTGAAATTTGAGGAGTCAGAAGAGGACTTTGACCACATGGGAACAAAAAGGCAGGTTTCCAGATGTTTTCAAAGAACGAAAATCTCCAGCAGACTTGACATGAAACTCCCCAAGCTTTTCAGTAAAAATTTTTTTTTATCAATACAGAATAATGTAAGCCCAAGTATACAAAATAGCATTTTAATAGGACATAAATTAGGAAAAAACAAAACACCAAAGTTAGAAACCTTTGCTGCTATTTTTTCAAAATAAAATGACAAAGCAAAATGAAGTCAGAAAGATTTTCTTTTAGTTTTTCTTATTAAAATTAGTACCGAATGTTCTGTATTCCTATGGCATTTTAAAGTTCTATGGTTTTTGAAGTGAAATCATTCTATTTAAAATTTTTCATACGTCTCTGTTTCTTGATGAAATGTTCCTTTTAAGAAAGGAATATTCAATTCCATAAAATATTCAAATATTCGATTCCATAAAGATGTAGGATGAAAGAGTTTTAGAAATTGCTTTCAAATCAGTCTTATATATAAATTGAGTAATATGTTCCACTCTGTATTTGCTATTTATTAGAGCAAATTAAATTGGGAATAAAATCTACAACCTTTGACTTCACAAGGTATGACTACAGTAAGGAACCATATAGGTAGAAAAAGGAACTTACATAGTATCCAATACTGAGTAAGAATATAAACAGGAATAATCCATAAAGAATATATTAGAGAGAAACAGGGTCAAGAAACTCTTAGATTTTTATGGAGAGGGAGGAGAAGAGAGGATGGAAAGGAAATGTCAGCCTCCAATGTACTGGTGAGAAGCAGCAAACTGGAGTTTGCAAAGGATCATAAAAAAGCCAGATGGTCTCAGAGGTTGTTCTGCTAGCATATTGATGTCCTGCCCTGAATTTCAGTCTGGTAATTACATTTGGCCCATTCAAATCCCTTCTGTAGTTTCTGTATTTTGCTGTGGGTTTTTTTGTCTCCTTTCTCGAAGTGTTGCATAGCCTCACTGTGTGAAGCTGTGGCTGCTGCTTTTCCGTGATCCTCTGCAGGGTGCATGACTTGATTTATGGTTTTAGTTAGTGTGTCAAGATATTAAGGACTTAGACTTCTGTTTGGATGGTTGTACAAAGCAAATGTCAAATATTGTCTTGTCCTCAAACCTCTGTGGCACTTAAATGCTCACAAAACAAATCAAAACCAAAACTACGTGAGGATGAAAGTTACTGGTATTGAAGAGGAAGGGACTAAACCACAGGTATTTAATTCTATTATTTTGTACTACATAAGAAGAACCTGGATAAATAAAGAAAACCAGAATGCTTTATGCTGATTTAAATGCAGTAGGTGTTAACAAGTCTTGTTTTTCTAATTCTTTGATATCACAAGATGATAATATCAGAGACATATACTGTGGATTAACGCCTCTGTCACCAAATGCACTTACCTTGCATTTAAAGGGTTTGACATCCGAGTGAACAATCATGTGGGCCTTGAGAGTCTGCTTTTGCACAAAGCTCTTGAAGCACAAATGACATTGGTAGGCTCTGATATTGGTGTGGATCAGTACATGTCGCTTCATGTTGGCCAGCAGAGTAAATTCCCGGCCACAAATTCCACATTTGTGCTCTTTTACACCCTGCAAGAAAAGAAAAATTCAGTAGATGGAAAGTTTTTTAGATAATTTAATCATCAGTACAGTGATTTATGAATTATTCATTCCATATTAGAAAAGTAGATAATAAATTATTTCACTTTTAATATTTGTTCAAGAGGTATCAATGTATTTTTTCCTGAGAAATTCTTACAAGGTTCTGAGAAGCAGAGAAGTAAACCAAAATATAAGCTTAATGAAATAATGAAGTTGGTTTACAAATCAATGAGACAGTCAGTGTCAGTGCTTCCTTGTCTTACTCTGCTGCTTAAGTAAAGTATTGGTCAAATATGTGCATTTATTGACCAAGAATAAAAGCTAAGCAGCTATAAGACTAAAGCGGTAGTTGCCTTTGATAATTGAGCATCACTGGATTATGAAAAAGTCATAACCCTGTTCTGCAGAAAGTTATAGAAAATAGTCTGAAGTAACTGAGAAGTAGTCAAGCAATGGTACCAAATAAGATTAAATATTTTACATTCATAGAAGAGGAAAAAACATATATATTCTTAGTGGGATTTGCAGTAACCCTAGTGAATGATCTCCTTTTATATGAGGTTTATAGGGCATTTTTATTATGCTTTATGCCATATACTCAATACAAAATGCATAAATCTGTCTTTTTACACCTGTGTGGTCCAAATGTCAGCTTCTCAAAAAGTGATTCAGATATTATGAAAATCAAAGAATTTGCCACCAAAAATCTTAATAGTTTGAGTATGACTTGCTGAAGGTATAGGGATTTACTAGTGAGGTGCTGAGAGCAATTACTCCTCCTGCAGGCTCTCTTCACAAAGACATGAAACGACTGTCAGTGATTTTCACAGTTAATTTAAAAGCTAAAACTGTGAACATCAGCAGCAGCTTTGAGTGTCTGCTTATCTGATGTGAGGCTTGGTTTGGTGAGCTAAGTACTGTAAACTGTGTTCACAGCAGAATCCACCTGCAGCTGTGGACAAAGAAGTAGAAGCTCTGCAAAGGCGCAGGGACATTTCATTTCCTGTGACTAAAGTCTTCAATTAGTGGGATTTTACATGGTAAATCCAAAGACCAGGGAATCTTCAAGAAAAGCAAAAACTATAGTCATTAAGCAGGAAAGAAAAAGCAAATATGAAGTAGAGGTTGTTGGTTTTTAAAAGAAAATATGTCTATAAAACTAAAATGCTGTAGCTTTCTGTATTTTTAATGTTTTTCATATAAAAGCCAAAATTCAAGATTTAAAGGAAAAATACGCAAATCTGGAAGCAATTTTTTTTTAAATGAGGGGGTTTATCTTGTCTTAACAATATTTTTGTAAAGGTGGACAGTCAATTTCTGAGCTTCTTGAATAGAACAATTACACTTTCCCTGTTTCTGAAAGCAATCTTTCTGGAAGTGCTCCAAAGTTTGCTTCTACCCTAAACTGACTCTGTTGTCACTATTGTCAGCAGTGGCAAGACTGCTACTTGATATGAATTGGCTGCGATTATGGTCCTGCTTGCCCATTTATATTAACTGGCATTCTGGATAACTTATGCATGAAGGGGAATTTTTCCTAGGATTTTTTGTTTTTAAATTATCTCATTTTAATTGTTCTTCAAAATATGATGAGTAATAGTATACTTTCTTTTGCTGCAGTCTACTGCAAACCCACCTAGTTCCTAATTAGGAGAACAAAACAGCAGAACTGGATTTCAGTAAAAAAAATTCTTTTAAAATTTTCAGGGCAGGGGGTGGTGATGTTTATTATACAGCTCTGCAAAATTTTGTTATGTTACAGAAGGTCATTCCAAAGACAGAAACCGGAAAGATGTGAATACAGTTTTGGAAAGTAATACGGATAGTTTAATTGAACTCCTGTTTATAATGAAGTCGGTTTGTGTGTACTTTCTTAAGTCTGACAGAGACACCTGGATTATAGTTCCACCAGCAGTGCTGGGGGTTCTGCTCTGTGTAAGTATGGCAAAAGCTGGCAAAAGGCCACATGAGGCTGTATAGTCTCTTCTCTTTCCAAGGAGGTAGATACCTTAGCAGCCTGTAACCCTCCTGCTACCTTCAGATGCAAGATCAGAGTGCAACCCATGCTTACCTTGTGAGTGAGGGAGTGTTGTTTCAGGTGGTGGGGCTGCACAAACTCCATGCCACATTCAGTGCAGATGTATGGGCGGATGTCTTTGTGCTTCATCATGTGATTTTGCAGCTGACTTGGGTACTGGAAGGTCTTATCACATTCAGTGCAATTGTACTGTATAGGACCACGATGGGTGGTTAGGTGTCTCTTCAGCTGGGCCAGAGTTGGAAAGTCCAGACCACACTCCACACAAATGTTCTCCCGGCCACTCTCATGCTTAGACTCATGTGCTTTCAGCTCACTAGGGTAGGCAAAACCTCTGCCACAGATCCTGCAGTTGTAAGGCTTGATGTCACTGTGTTGCATCATGTGTCTCTTAAGGTGACTGGTTTGAGTGAAAGCCTTGTGGCACACCTGGCACTTATGTGGTCGAGTGCCCTGGTGTGTCAACATATGCGTGTGCAAGTGGCTCAGCTGCTTGAAAAGCTTGCCACATCGGGTGCAAGCATGTGGCTTAATGCCACTGTGCCCCAAGATGTGGGTGACCAGATTGTATTTGGATGTATAGGACTTCTCACACATGGGACATTGCCAGCGTTTCTGTTCACCCCCCACATCAACATAGTAACTGTCATCTATCTGAAGGTTAACATCTACTCTTTCAACTTTCTGTTTGTTTTCACCGCTTTCTCTTACTTCAGCCCTCCTGAAGGGTGGTTCTGGAGGCCTTTTCATTTGAAAGGGGTTCCTGAAATGAAAGTTTGGTGGTACAATGAAAGGAAACATTAAACCAGGGTGGACTTTAGGATAATAAGGGTAAGGAGCCTGCATGAATGCTGGGCTACTGGGCCATGCCATGTTGGGCTTCACTGGTTCTTGCTTAATGGGCTTGGCTCCAAAATGCTCCAGAGTTCTGTAGAATTGAAAACCAAAGTTGCAGAGGTCAATCATCTGGGAGCTGTACTTGGGCTGTGCTGGCTGTTGGAACACCAAGGGGAGACTGGAAGAGCCTATGTCATTGTGGTCGTCAGGTCTGTCTGGTGGTGATGAGGAATCCTCAAGGGTGATGGAAGGTGGCATTTTTGTTGGCATGCTCTTGCGTTTCCGAGACCCTCCTTCCAAGGACCCCTGGAAAGATTCCATGTTTTCAAGAGGAGGAGGACCATAGCGGAAATGTGAAAGGTGTGTTCTGAATTCTTCATCAAATGGAGTTGTTCTGTGTGGCTTTGTAACAGGGCTGAGTGGCTGCAGGCAGCGGGAGAAGGGAGAGGCTTGGGTATTGTCCACATTAAAATCCGTTTCTTCGTTCTTCATCATACTTGATTTTTTTCTGTGTGGCCCAAATTCCTTAAAATAAGCAAAAAACCAAAATCTCTTTATTTCTTCCTATTCTTTTGGATTTAACATTTTATTGACTATTTTATTGTTTTGAAGGTTGTTGGCTTTTTTTAATTAAATACAACCAGGAATGTCTTAGACCTATATAAGACAAAGACATTTTGAAGAAGAATTAAGTTTCTTAGTGAAGAACAAAAAGACTTTGGTCTTCCTGAAGGAGATTTGGTTGTTTAAATCAAGTTTGACTCACACAGCATCCTTACGACATAAATATTCTGTACTGTGACAGCTACTCTGCAGCTGCATCTGTATGGCTGTGTTTCTGCTTAATTTAATTCGGACAGGCTGTTTGTGGGCAAAATTCTGTCCTTGGCTGTGCTTGCACAGTCTCTTAGAAATTGGCGATGCATCTAAAGGATATGGCAATACAAACAGCAATGTGGACATTTATTATGGTTGTGACATGAAAAGCCAAAGCCAAAAAATATTAAACTTCTTTGTATCATTAACATGTGCTACTGTGAGAGAAAACAATGGCCAAGTGATCTAAGGACACTGTGTACCATCAGATTTTGCGCCGTGTTTCCTGACTTCTCTCACTTTGTATTGTAATAAGAAGGCGGAGATTAATTTATTTTCTTTGTTTTAATCCCAGAGATATTTACCTGGCAGATTTGGGGGAGGAAAGACATTTGACAACTCTCCAAATTACATTCAGTTTAATAGGGGTTTTTTGTTTCTAAACAGGTGGGCAAAATCTTCACTATAAAACCAAATATAGAATTAATATCAACAAACCCCCGGGATTCCACGGTAATTGACAACTAAGAATGCTCTGAGCTTTTCTAGTGATACAATGTGATGAGGCAGACTAATTATTTCCTTCTGGCAAAATTTTATATCCCACTGATTATACAGATGTCTTTTTCTGGATTTGGGGTTCATCTAAAATATTGGTTATAAATTTTGGTTCATCTTAAATAAGGTTGCTACCTTTTCCCTTGTCTTTCTAGAATCATAGAATCATGGAATCCTTTATGTCAGAAAAGACCTTCAAAATCATCAGGTCCAACCATTAAGTCAGCACTGCCAAGTCGACCACTAAAACATGTCCCTAAGCACCAATGTCTACACCTTTTAAATACCTCCAGGGTTGGTGACTCAACCACTTCCTTGGGCAGCCTGGTCTGGTTCTTGACTGCTTTTTACATGAAGAGGTTTTTTCCTAACATCCAATCTAAACCTCTCCTGGACCAACTTGAGGCCATTTTCTCTCATCCTAAGGCTCGTTATTTGGGAGAAGAGGCCAAGCCACATCTCACTCACTCAGGTAGTTGTAGAAAGTGATAAGATCTCCTCTGAGCCTCCTTCTCTCCAGGTTAAAAAACCACAGACCCCTCAGGCATTCCTCCTCAGACTTGTGCTTCAGACCCACCACTGTTTTACTTCTCTGGACAAGCTCCAGCTCTAGGAGGTGCTTGTTTTAGTGAGTGGCCAAAACTGAAAACAGGATTTGAGGTGGGGCCTCACCAGTGCCAAGGACAGAGGAACAATCACTGCCCTGGTCCTGCTGGCCACACTATTGCTAGTACAAGCCAGGGTGCCATTGGCCTTCTTGGCTACCTGGGCACACTGCTGGATCATGTTCAGCCACTGTTGACCAGTACCCCTAGATCCTTTTTTGCTGGGTGTCTTTCCAGCCACTCTGTTTCCAGCCTGTAGTGCTGCCTGGGGTTGTTGTGACCCAAGTGCAGTACCCAGCACTTGGTCTTTTTGAACCTCACCCTACTGGCCTCAGCCCAACAATCCAACCTGTTCAGATTGCTCTGCAGATCCTTCCTACTCTCCAGCAAATCAACACTCCCACAGAACTTAGCAAATGTACTGAGGGTGCACTGTAACCCCTCATTCAGATCATCAATATAGATACTAAACAGGGCTGGACAAAGCACTGAGCCCTGGTAAAAACCACTGGTGACCAGCTGCCAGCTGGATGTAACTGCATCCAACACCATGTTGGATGCCTGGACATCCTGACTCTTTTTTAACCCAGGAAACGGTGCACCTGTCCAAGCCATGAGAAGCTAATTTCTCCAGGAGAATGCTATGGGAAATGGCATCAAAAGCTTTACTAAGTTCAGGAAGACAACATCCACAGCTTTTCCCTCATCCACTAGTTGGGTCATCCTGTCATAGAAGGAAATCATGCTGGTCATGCAGGACCTGCCTTTCCTAAACCCATGGGCCTGATCTCCTGGTTGCTCTGTATGTGTTGTGTGATGGCACTCAGGATGATCTGCTCCATAACTCTCCCTCCAGCCTTTCCTGTAGATGAAAGTCATATTTACCGACCTCCAGTCAACTGGGACCTCCCCAAATGGACAGAAGTGCTAGTAAATGATGAAAAATGGCTCGGTGAGCATTTTCACCAGGTCCTTCGGGACCATGGGCAGATCCCATCCAGTCCCATAGACTTGTACAGGTTTAAGTGAGAACAACTGGTCTGACTATTAAAGACTGAAGCAAAGAAGGCACAAAATACCTCAGCTTTTTCTTCAACCTTTGTTGCTATGTTTCACTCCACATCCAATAAAGAATGAAGACTTTGTTCAGCCCACTTTTTGGTGTGAATGTATTTACAGAAACATTTTTAATTGTCTTTTGTGGCAGTAGCCAAATTAAGTTCTAGCTGGGCTTTAGCCCTTCCAATTTTCTCCCTGCATAACCTCATGACATCCTTGTAGCCCTCCTGAGGGATACACTTATACGAATGTGTGTGTGTTTGTGTACATGTATCTAGCCAACCAGGCAGAGATTAGGCTGGAAAACTAGACATATTTTCCCTCTATCATCTGTGACATGCTGATGCTATTTATAACATCATTCTTGGAAATGCTGGGTGGAGAGTACGAAGGTGAATGGAGTACTATATACACTCCTATTTCTTTTTCAGGAAGCTCCATGCTTGATAAACCTTCTTCTAAAGATAGATAAAAGCAGATCTCTGTAACCTAGTTAGGCCATGGGGAAGAGGAGGCATCTTAAAAAACTTCTTGCAAGCACATTGTTTTTTTAGAAGGAATACACTGTGGAATTATCTTTGAGATAAAGTGTGAAGCTAAAGGCTCAATGACGAAACTCTAAGGCAGAAAATTTAGACAAAAGGATCAAACAATACATGAAGAGGGGGTATTAATTGAAGCAAAAATTGAAGGATCTCTAAACTTACAATTCAAAAAATACATCCAATAGAGGAAAAAGATTAAAAAATTGTTACATCTTGGACAAGTATCTAATAATTGTACCACAACTTGGCTTTCAGTTTCTAGCTCACTGACTGGAAATATCATACATATATGTACACAATATAGAATCATAGAATCATAAAATATCCTATTCGGAAGGGCCCCACAAGAATCGAGTCCAACTTCTGGCCCTGCACCCCAAGAATCACATGATATGCCTGAAAGTATTGTTCAAACACTTCTTGAACAGACAGTGCTGTGACCACTTCCCCGGAGAGCCTGTTCCAGCGCCCAAGCACCCTATAGGTGAAGAACCTTTTTCTAATATCCAACCTAAACCTCCCCTGACAAAACTTCATGCCAATCCCTCGAGTCCTGTTACTGGTCACCACAGAGAAGAGATCAGTGATTGCCCCTCTTCTTCCCCTCACTAGGAAGCTGTAGACTGCAATAAGGTCTCCCTTCAATCTTCTCATCTTCAGGGTGAACTAATAAAATGACCTCAGCCACTCTTCATCAGGCTTGCCCCAAGGCCTGTCACCATCTTTATAGACCTCTTTTGGGCACTCTTTAATAGCTTTATATCCTTCTTGTATTGTGGCACCCAAAGCTGCACACCTATATGTGTGTATGCATACATAGCATGTATGTTCAATCAGAGAGGACTTTGATCGACTGTTCATTCTACTGTTTCCTTGTCACCCTAACTCCCCGATCAAAATAAGGAACAGTTAGATCTTGAAAATTTTTGGAGAAGGCAAGGGAATCCCCTGAATACTGAAAAATTCTTCACTTCTTTCCACAAGAAAAAAATACTTTAAAAATAATTTTTAACAACGTTAAACTCACACAATTTGAACATAAAATATGCTTGTAGACCAAAATCTTTCCTTCTGGGGTCTGTCCCTCAAATATCTTTCAACTAGTGTATCTTATTTTTTCCCACCGATATGGGTATAACATTCTTCAAAAGGCATGTAGCAATTGAGAAACAGCTATGTTATTTACTGCTTTTGTTGGATTATTGAAATGCTGCCAAAAATATACAGAGATGACAGTGAGTTGTGTCTCATTGCTCTCTTGTCTCTTGTCTGCCCATTACTACCTTCTTCCACAGCCAGTTTTGTGCAGTTTCATTCTTTCTGGAACACGCAGTTACGGCAGAGGCTGCAGAACTCCTTGAAATTACTAGAAAGAAATAATTTCCTTGTGCTACTAACCTTTCAGTGCTTTCACTGAGCATAGGGGTTGATTTCACTGTCCACAGCTACATGCATCACAGGACTAAGCCTACAAAGGAAAGTGTTTAAATAGTCAGTGACCAGCACAATCAGAGGTGCTATATAATCCAACACAAGAGCACTCAGAAGGAAAGGGGAGGTCTATATATATGGATCGCTCTACTGCTTTATTTTCCCCCTTGAATCTGCCAACACCTATAATGTATAAATTAATTATTTCTTCTTTCATTCTGGCAGCAAAACCTTGCTAATTTGAAGGGAGCTGTGATCTTAACCTTGTCCAGAACTGAATTCCATAAAAACATGAGTCCTGATGAAACCATAGAAGAGATGACAGATGTGACCACCATGCAAGAAGTAGTTAAGGAACAGAAGGACTAAGATTAGCTCAGTTGGTTAGAGCATAGTGCTAATAACAGCAAGGCTGTGAGTTTGACTCTGTATGGGCCATTCACTTCGGACTCAACGTTCCTTGTGTGTCTCTTTCAACTCAGAATATTCTGTGAAATAAGAGGAGAGTCCCTCTTCTTTAAATAATTTCAGTAGAGAACTTCAAAGTTTTTAATAGTTTCCCAATACGTTTTGTCTATCTAACTCTGCAGTAGCTGCTCTCATTTTAATACTCAACAACAAATTAGGAGGGAGGGGGTGAATTTATTTTTTTATTATTATTATTTTATATTTATTATTATTTAAATATTTTTATATTTGAATATCACTTACAGGTCTTCTATAAAGTGCTTGTTTCTTATACAAGCACTTTAAAGTATCCTTCTTTCTACAGAACGTCATATTTAAAATGTAGTGCTATGTAGTGTGATTCTAAACGTTGGATGGTCATTAAAAATTCTAGCTTTCATCAATAATATTTCAGCTCCTAGGTTTTGAAAATTTGGTCTGGAAAACTCACTGAGACAGAGTTTTCCATGCTGTATTGTCACTGAAATATAACACTCCCTCCAAAAAACCTAGCCCTCCAGACCTTACTAAAAAGTCAATTTCTTTAGAAGAGACAAGCATCCTCACAGTTTCTTTCTTTATGTAAAAAAAATATATTTGGAAATACACTAGTTTGAAAAATAGAACCAAAAATTATCTCTTCCTGTCCTTTCAAAACAACAAAAGAAATGTGACAGTGAGTTCAGATAGTTGTTGAGGTATTTCCAAAATAAAATATCTATGCAGCAGCTAATAATGTTGTTAACTTCTATGAATGAGGAAGAGAGTTTAATACAGAATATGAATCACCATTTACTTTCTCGCGTTCTCTCACTTCTACAGACAAAGGATTTAAAAAAGTATGCAAATGCTGCTATTCACTCTACAAGGATTGTTACAGTGTCCTGCTAATATTTGGTACTGAAGTCAACAGCAAATTTTCTTTAGACTTCAGTAGAACCAAGATTCTTCTTCCTGTATGAAAATGCCTTCTATCTGTAGATTAATAATGTGTCCAGCTACAACAATGTGAGGTTGTGAAGCTTCTCAAAGTTAAACACTGCCTATTACTGTTGTGATCTTGCTCTTGGGTAACACAGTTATAAAACCAGGAATGAGGCCAAGGTGAGCAAAAGTGGTATGTACCCTCTGACAAAAGGAAATGGTTTACTTTCTTACAACGTTTGCACTTATATTTGTTCTTTCAGAAGAAGGCAAAACACATGAAAATGGAGGAAGTCTAAAGGTGGCTTAATAGGCTAAAAAGCTTCTCTTAACTGGAAGAGAAGTTCCATGTTTAATTGAATGTGTAGGACTGCAGAACCATGATCTGTAACAGTGCATGTTTGCTCTCCTCTTGAGAACTGAAATATTGGCATCTATAAGGAAAAAAATGAAAAAATGTGTTGGATGTGGGAAGTATTAGCGACAAATTTAACACTATTACATTTCTTGAGCTAAAGTTGAGCAGTTCTTGAGCTTCAGCCTTATTGAACTACCATCTGGGTTTTTCTCAATCACTGTTTTTTGTCAATCGTTATTACGGTGATAATTATCATTATCTTAGTAGGTTTAATGGGCTCTCAGTCTGTACTTCCAAATACATTATCTTTTTAAATTTATTCAGTCATACAACTGTTGAACTAAGCACCAAATTACTTACATTTTCTCTCATTTACTATTGATGCAAAACTGCATCTGTCTCAGGATCTGACAAAGAAACTTTACTGTGATGAATTCATTTCACTTCAACAGTGAGAAGGTGCTCTCTGCTCAATGACACACTGCTTTGAGCTATTTGTCAGATTTTGAAAATGCCAAAAATACCTATATAAATGTGAATATATCCATTACTGGTAATCAAGTATTTTCATTTAGTACACATCTGATCCCTCCTTACAATTTTCCTTGCTATTTTCCTTCAGTGGCAGTATGAACCCTTCCAGACAGAAGGTAAAAGATTGTGTTCAAACCCATAACAGAACTTCTCTAAAATCAGTGTCAACCCTACTGTCCTATTCTTTAGAGAAGTCCATGCAAGCTGTATTTTCTATCCATGTTCTCCATGCGTAAATATCCATGTTTCAAGCGCACAGTTTTGAAAAATTGACTCTATTAACGTATACTGAGTGTATGTTAATATGTTCTATCTGAATATATAAACTGTGTGCATGTTATATGTAAACTAAATATATGTTAACATACACAAAACAGCCTTGAAGATTTTATGCTACAGTATTTGAAGCTAACCTAAAATATTATTTACATTTTAAATTAAGAGAGTACTTTTTTTGCCTCAATCTGGAGATGGGAGAAGACAAAACTTTGGACTACCTTGTAAAATTAAATATGGTTTTAGGGAAAGTATTCAGAATCAATAACTGTGGATACTGATTATAGAGAGACACAAATGTTGTGGAAGCCTTTAGAAAAACAGGCTTGAGCTGGAAATAACAGTCATTGAGTTTAGTCAAATCTTTTTCTATACCACTTCTACAAACGCTTGTTTTCTCACTTTCACATGCATGTAGACCTGGTGTCAAATGAAGTCCATGATTTAACCATTAGCATAATTGTCTACTGACATAAGGCTTCTTGCCCCATGTTTTTGTGAGACAAATGTCTGCTTAAATGGAGAACACTATCAAGATAAAAGTATTGTCACATATATCCCTCTTCCCTTTTTGGATTACCATCATTAATAGACTTAGAATTGAAAACAAGTAAACAATTGTTCACAAAAATGACTTGGAATGACTGAAAATGAGAAGTGGACTAGATCAGGTTTTTTCTTCCTACATTAGTATGATAGTACCAAGGAGCTCGCTGTCTTTTCACTTCTCCCTGGGAAATTACCTTCATCTGCTGGTATCAGACTTCAAGTTAAAACTTCTTCTTTCCACCAAGAAATGTGGGGGGTTTTTTCTCAGTAAATGCTTGGTAAAGTGATCATCTTTATAATTGTTCTTAGGGCATAATCAGAGCTCATTAAGGTTTGTGGGAAGACTTCCAATGAAGTCTGAAAGTAATTCTTAGAATTTTTTTTGTTATGGGTTCTATTGTCCAATGAGATATGAACCCATCTGTGGCACAACCAAACGAAAAAATTATTTATATCCTCAGAAGTTAGCAGCTGGTAACATTTGCAGACAAGCTTAATGTAAATCATACAATCACACAACAAAGAAACTTAATTGATTAAAAAAATCTGACAGCTTAACATGACACAGCAAGCAGATGAAACAAGCAACAAACTTTCAAAGACACCTTATTTATTAAATAATTTTTTTACTTCATTTACTATTTTGGCACCTTTCTTGCTTCATGGTTGAAGTTCTAACACTTCAGATATTCCTTTTGCTCCTAGGGCTTCCTATCCAGTGTAGCTGCATTAATATAGTCTACAAGATGACATCAATACAAAGAAATACAGAAAACTGTGTAATAGAAATAGCCTCCCTGCATTGTCTTTGTTATTCCCAAATTTAACTTGCACAATTTTTTTTTTATTTTAGCTGGGAAATAGAGAAGTTTAATAAGCACACATTTGGCTGCACTGCCTATAGAGTAGATTTTGAAGTCATCTTGGATATGCATGTAACTTGGTTTTGTACTTATTTCAGAGAAAGAAACACTACAAGCATTATCAGAGGAGTATAGTTATCTTGGTATTCATTGTAATAGAGCAAATGCTCTAAAATAGTATCAAAATGAACACACATTCACTTTCCCATAATTTACAGATTATTTTTGTTCTGGTAATTATTGAAAGCATTAAATTAGATTTTGATTAGACTAAATTAGATTAGATTAGACTTTGCTGAAAGTCTGGAGCTGTCCCACTACCCACGCTGCCAGAGATGGGGCACTGTTTGTGGTATCAGATATGTTTATAGAGTAGTTTACGGCATAATTTGCTTTTCAATCATTCATTAATTAGATTTAAAAAAAAAAAGATTGCCAGATGCTATAGTGAGGTAGCTGCAGATGTATTTCTTCTCCCCACTATGAGTGCCATGTTGTCAGTTTAGCAAAATGGTTTGCTCTCTCTCTCACTGCTTTTATGTGCACTCTGTCCTTACCTTAGGGAAACCTTTGCTGTTACTCTTCTGTTGTCTAACAGGACAGAGGATGAAGGTCTCAGAGCAGAATGGCTGGGCTAACCACTGGGGGCCTTACTCTAGGCCTAACTCTAGGGCCTTACTGGCAATGCCTTTAGCAGTACTTTAGCCTCATGGACCTCTCTAGTCATTTCTGGGTATGTACAAAGTGGGTTTTGAGTACAGTTTAGGCTCACTGCTGTTTTGGTTCTTTATTTCTCTTCTTCTTATCCTCCTTTCTCTTTTATTTTTTTTTCTTTTTTTTCTTCCTCTTTATGAGTTTTCTTAGTTCTTCTCTTATATGTCCTTACCTCTTCACTTCTGTATTCCATTTGTTGTTCACTCTATTCTGTTTGCTAAAAGGGTCAGCAACACGTAGACAACCTGCATAACGACATGGATGTTAAGTCCACAGGCTCTGAAGTGCTAGCTGTTTATACACAGCCACACCAAACCACAGCTGCACATGACAGGAGCCTACAAGGCAGAGCAAATCATCCGATCTAAAAGTGTCAGGGGACAAAGATTATTTGTCCTCAGCTAAGTACCTCCATCTTCTTGATTTGCTGGTACCATCATGAAATTCAAGGCTGCTTTAGAGTGGGAGGAAGCAGGAGGGGGAATAGCTGCTCACCAGCAGATCTCTTCCTCTGGGTTCACAGTACAGCCCTGCCCCATCTCTGCTCACAGCAGGATGGGCTCTGGCCCAAACTCTTGTCTTTCTCCGTTCCTCCACAGAAACCTGCTAAGTGTATCCTGAAACAGAGCAGCTGGTAAGGCACAGGAAGATGTAAAACCATACATATCAGCTCAGGCTAGCAGTGTAGCTAACTCAAAATCTTGGTCTTGTGAAGAATACAAGGTATAGGACATAGTGTCATGTCAACTTTCCAGCATGATCTTCAGACAGGTTCTCAGATCTGTGGCTCATGCTTTCCTGAACTAAAGATGTTGCATTCTGGCTTTTTCTTATTCAATGAAGCATGGATGCGGATAAAAGTTATTTAGGATAAAAACCACAAAGAACTGTTTCTTGTGAGCTGAGGGACATACAGAGTTAGGTACTGTGTTCTGGGGATGTGACATACCTCTCAGTGGTTTGATGGAAAGTCTTGTGCCTCCAAGATTTAGAGAGGAGCCCAGGCACTGACAGCTGCACTGTGCAGGAGATGATATGCCCACATACACTCTTCTCAATCTACCTTTCCCTGAAGTGCTTCTATTTTTTTATCTTAAAGTCCACTGAAGCCCAAACATACTGTAGATTATTTTGCTTATGCCTCGCTTTCCATCTCCCTACCAACTCTCTGAACAGCAGACCCTCTCCTGCTTCCATTTGCCCCATCTTTAGAAACCATTATTTTGTCACTGTAAAGATGGATCATTTTTGCTGGTAACGGTTCAGCTGCAGAGTCTCTATTAGTTAGGGTTCTTAAATGTATAATTCCTCTCCTTTTCCTTTGTTTCCCCCCCACCGTCACAAAAACAGGAAAGCAAAATATATTCATATTCCGAATAGAAATTTGGAGGATATGCAAGGGTGAACTACCGCCTCAAGAAGGCTGACAGGTGTGTGGCACTGAGCTGCATTTGAAGGTGCTCTTATGTTCATGTCAAGAAGAAATTGTATTAGACTAATTACCCCAGACTAATTACACCTGTTTTGAAAATAAAACAGAAAAGAAAGGTTGAGTGCCAAGAGCTGTTCTCCAGGAAATGAGTGCAGGTCTGAGTTTAGAACGAGGATGTACCTAAAGAAATTTCACTCACCCATACTGGATCCTCACTCCCTTCTTCTGGAGTTTTAGCACTGCAGAGAAGGGGTTACAAGGCAGAATGAACTGGAAGAAGCCTGACACCATAGCCAAGCTATAAATGTAATCACTCAGGATGGTAAAGTGCCTTAAACTTTCAATAAACCTAAAGAAGTGACACCTGGGAGCAGAACAGACCTATCGCTAAAGGCATGGAGTTCGCAGCACTCAAAAAACACGTTAGACCTCTCTCTGCTCCCCGCCCCTTGGCACTTGCACTTTTATCTGTCTAAAGGTCCAGCTCCCGTCAAAGACAACCAGGGTCACCCTCGCAGGCTTTAGCTAGGACACTCCCTTAAGAGAATAGAGATGTGTGACCAAACTCATCAGGAAGGAGGAGGGAAATGAATCAAAGTCTCCCGTCTTTTACCTGTTATATTTTACCCTGAATTTGATGTCATCAGTGTATATTGAGTTACATATAAATATTCTTGCAGGACCGGGTCCCCAAGAGCATTTGGGCAATGATGTACTGAGTTTTCAGATCATGACCAAAGTTCAGGGCTGACAAGATCAAACTGGCCATGATGGTGACATCTGAAGCACATGTAGTAGCAGAGTTCTAAATGCACAGTTTAACTGGTGCCAGCAGACAGGGTGGAAACGTAATTCGATCCTGCTCTGACTAGGAATTGGAATTAATGGTGGATTGGCCAGCCCAGCTGACTATTCAATTAAACAATTCATCGTAAGCAACTGACTTAATTCTCTCTCTGGAGTGATCTGTATTGTACTGAAATAATTATGGAAAATCTGTGGTATAGTTGAGAACAAGATTTGGTATTTGACAGTTATGAGGTGATGACAATTAGACAAATTTCTTCCTTTTCTTAAATGAATAAGGAATTTTCATGTCATAGGCTGGAACCGTGGATGTGTCCCTTCCTTTATAAAGTATGTGGAGTCACTTTAATCACTGTTTATAGAAGTCCTATCATTCCATCCCTATTTCCTGTCTATCACATATTTGCCACTGCAAATTAAAATAGTACATTTCTGGCACCACAGGATTCCTAGGTATTAAATAGTTTTTCCTCTGGAAAATTATCAAATAACATTAATGAAACTTTTCTCACCATATAGGTATTGTAACTATTAGGAATGATCTGGTAGTAAAACAGTGATTTTTAATACAATGTGGAGTCCTTTAAGGACACATAGTCATTAAACACTATAAAGAGAACAGAGAGGTTTTGAGCTGTACAGTGTGTTATTTTAAGAAAAATAACAGAGTTATGCAGAACATCCAAAATTAGAATGATCAAAAAGGCATGCCCTTCCATAACCCTCATGCTGTCCTGCTTGTGCTGTTATTCTGAAAGTAAACCTTTCACTGGCATTCATGACCTTTAAAAAGGAAATGCATTGGGCTTTTCTTCCTCCTGTAGTCCCAGTGTCCTTATCATATATGGAGGCCAGAGAGATGGTCTGTTCTCCTCCTATCTCTTTGTTATCTTAAAGGGTAGCTAAGGGCCACCTTCAACTTGGTTCTTCAATCCAGTCAGCTGCATTGCATTAGCATTTAATTCCATGTACTTCAAAATTGCTTGTTCTGGGCATTGCAGGTACCTCAAAAAAGAACATACCATGTAAAATGTGCACACATGCTTGAGGAGGATTGTATGGGAGATATTTCATAGAAAGTTTCCAAAACACATTAGTTTTTAGGAAAGTCTAGTTTTTCTTAAACACAGAGGAGTATTATTAGTCCCCAGCACAGAATGGTATTCTTGACTGATCATATGAAACATCTGCAAGGAAGTAATTTAAGATACCTTCCTCTCTGTCTTTGCTCTTTACCTGTGATGCCAAACTAGAATCTTCTCCTTGACTGAATAGTAAAAAAAAAAAAAACAAACCAACACTTTCCCTCTCCGATCCTCAAAATGAATCCTGCATATTGCCTTTAATTATTTTTTGATTTCCAGAAAGTTTTAAAAATAAGCATTAGTTTGTTGCCACAACTACAGAAAATCTGAAATTTAAAGCAAATGTTTATCTTGCTTCTGTGATTTTCATCAACTGGAAAACAAATTTCTATGGTAAATACAGGAAAAAATTCTTGAGATTAATTATTTTAAGCCGAAACAGATGTAAAATGCCTATTTTACTGAATTCAATAAACTAGGATATGGCACGGGAATGACAGCTCAAACTTAGCCAAGTGTCATCAGCAGATACTGAAACAGAGACTAGAGCTACAAACAAACAAGAAATTATTTTTTGCCAAAGGGGGAAAAAAAAAGAAATAGTGAGAAAAAACTCAATATAGTATGAAATCTGAGATTCTGAACATTTCCCAAACCATTCTCGTACTAATCCTTCGAGGTGGGTGATTACAAAGACTTGAACTGGATATTAACTCAGTTCAGATTTTCATCACAAGAAAAAGAAAACCAAGAAACCCCATCAAACCACTGCGACTCTACACCACGACAACATGAGTAAGAATGGCCAGCCAGCAATATAAAATAAAGTTTTGTAAAAAAACACCTTATACATTAATATAACTCTCTCTAGCAATTCCTGCCCACATCCCCATGACCTCACCCCCGGTCATTCTACCCAGGAATTTTTCCCGGGGAAAAAAAGCAAGTATTACATATAAAAACCAGGAAAACTTGATAGAAATTATTGCTGTGTTTTGGGAGCAGTAGCAGGTAAGGTTGTGATCTGGGCAGGATGACATTACCCACTGAATTCTGTTACAACTTACTCTCCTAATCATATTCAGTACCTTCCACTGGATGCCTATTCATGTATTTTTAAGTAGCAAACAAATTAGTGAAAATCTCCACTTCAAGTCATTAGAGTAAATCCAGAGTCCCAATCATATGCCTACAGAATCCAGTGCTATCTGTCATATCTGGTGATACTCTTTACCTATGGCTGAAGTTCAGGTGGGGTTTGCTTTCCGTGGGACATGAAAAAATCAATTAATATATTTGGAATCTAAGGTCATTAATTAGTATTTCCATTTTTCTGGCAGAGGAAAGAAGAGTTGGTCAGCGCCATTCCTCTGATGTATGTGACAACTTCTGTAGCATCCTGACAAAATGCTGCCTACAGACATACAAAATTATTCTGGAAATCTTGGTGACTTCATATTGTGAGTTCAGCACTATACAGGAAAACTGTTTGATATAACATTCATGCTAGTGTGATTCCCTGCTGTGGTGCTGTGGAAAAAATATTTTCCTGCACATTTATAAATGAATGGGTTTAATTTCTGGTGAACTTATGAGCACATTTTTGTCATCTTGCTCTTCTAGGAGGTTCACTACAATTTTCTTGAATTCCTATCAAAGGACAATAGTTTTGGACAAATACAGGATGATCTTCATAGCTTCAGAAATCTGCACTAAGGAACTGACCCAGCGTGGGTTGGTGTCTACCAGATGGTTCAAACAATTTCTGGTGTTCCTTAGAAGCTGACAGATGCTCTAAAGACAGGTCATCCCTTCCTTTTCCCCCTCCTGATATTGTTTTCAATACATATATACTTTAAATAATTTTAAGAAAAAGAAAACAGGTAGAAAAATAATATGCTAACTGAAAGTACTCTATGACAGACAGCCCATTTTCAAATAGTGCTTTCAAATCATTTTTACCTGGAGCAAAAGTAGCAAGCTGAAACACTTGATGCTTTAGAAAGCAGCACAGAGAAACGACTAAACCTGAAACTACATTCCGAAATGATCTCCCTGGATATCTTTAGAGTGTGTATAAGTTTGGATTAAATCCAGTGTATTGTGTGTTGGTAAGAGCACACACTCTTTTCAATTTACAAAGTCTTTAGTGGCAGACCCAGCATAGAGCTCTTCACAAAACAGAAGGTCTTTCATCACTGAAAAAAGAGCCCAGCAGTTACACTGCAAGCTTAAACAGGGATAACTGAAGTATAAGTGACTTTTGCACAGTCACAAACATCAACAAACTAGTGAAGAGGAAGGCTGGAAGTCATTTTGTCCCTCCCAGCCAAAACATTTGTGGTTTTTCTGAGGGGCTGCTGTCAGAACAAGCTGCTCCCCAAAAAGGGGCAAAATCACATGCTTCCGTCCCTGAGAGTAGCTCAGCTGTTAGATAATGGTGCTAATAACACCAAAGCTGTGGGCTTGATCCCCATATGGGACACTCGGGAGCCAGACTTGAAGATCCTTGCAGATTCCTTCCAACCCAGAATATTCTGTGATTCATTCTGGGATTCCAGAGCCACCACACCTGCTCCTCCATTCTAGGAAGACCACCTTTCAAAGTTCCTTCTTGCAGGGAAATTAGGTGATTTATGTTCTTCATCAGACCTCCAGACAGAGGACTGCGTGGGTAATGCCTACTTGCTCTGCATTAGTTCTCTTTCTAGCACTGAAAATGCACGACCCTTCTTACAGCCCTGCTTTCAATTTCAAATCAGTTGTACCTGTTGCAAATTCATTAGCAAAAGGGGATATTATCAATGTAGGAGACTCAGTTTACCTTGTAGGTTTTTGTAATTAAATAAATCTTCCAATTCAGTAACATTTATATTTTTCAGTGTCCTCTAAATTCTGATACCGCTAATTACCATATGCAGATGAAAAGTTAGGTGTTTCCAGGTTTAGAGTTTTTGAAGATTGGCAAGGGGAAAATAGGTTTTTTCCTTTAAATCAGATTAATTCATGCACACCCACAAAGTAGAAAGAAAAATGTGTCTGCATTTTAGATGTCATAGTAGAGGAGAGAGGGAAGAAAAATTAAAAATAGTGTGTTTCATCCTTCATTCAAATAGTTAATAATGGGGGGGGGAAGTGGTTTCTAACATAAAAAGCAGGAAATAAAGAATGAAAGTTTAAAAAAGGGGCAATTATTCACATAATTTCTTCCCATAACCTCCAGAGCAGAAAAAATATTTTCTTTTACTATATGATTTCTTAGTTTAATTACTCCCAACGACATTAGAAGTTTTTACATTAAGCATTGTTGGTTTAGAAGGAAAATTATGCATTTTGCTTATCAAGAGCAGAGTAATGCTCAAATAAAACCATTTGTTTTACAAAAGCAAGTCGAAAAGGTATTAAGTTTGGAAGGAACTAAACAAAATATTAAGTAACATTTTTAATTGGATCATTAGCATTTTAGAAGCCAAGCAAGGACTAGTCCCTGCCATATACATAAACAAAAACCAGATATCCAGCATGCAGCTCAATGTGTGTTTTAAATAACCGCTGAGTACTAACTTAGGCCTCTTCACTGAATAAAATCTCAATATCACCCATAAAATGCCATTCTATCCGCAGCAATGGAAAGCTGCAGTCTCAGTTTCAGAATATCAGCTTTTCAGCAGAAAAAAGATAATCCCAAGTAATTTTTTTTCCAGACTTATTTCTTTCTTTTTAAAGACTTTCCATTATTTGCTTCTATCTAATTCTTTCTTGTCCAAGATGATGTTCATTCCTTTTCAGTGGTCTTCTAGGACGGAAAACTAGAATGAGGAAAACTACTGCACTCGAGAGGAAAACCACTGTTTGGTTTTAACAGGTGGTCTATTCTTAAAAATAGGTTGGGGTATAAAATCAGTCCATCAAACAAATGAAAAATCTGTAGCAGTCTCACAGCACTTATAAGGTCTGTTTGAAGGAGCAGTTTGTTTCATTGCATGAGTTGCTACTGAGGAACATACATTAGTGATCGAAAGCTATGGCTCATTTTTTGCCAACTAATGTTTCCTTACACAGTGTTACCTGATTAGTGTCCTTAAACCACAGCCATAGAAAAACCCTATTACCTTATGCAGCCTTTACGGTTTTTATTTCTCATGGTGCTGTTCTGTTGATGTGCCTAGCAGAATGAAGTTATTCATCCAGACGGTCATTTTTCTGCATCATTATGTCCTTGCAATTTCAAAGATTAGAAACAACTTAAGCATTCTCTGGGATAATCCATACTCTTCTGTATTTTAGGCTTATCTTGTGTTGCTATCATGATTCATCCCCTTGTGCTTCTCCCATTCTAAATCCTGTATATCTGTTTGTCACTACTAGAAACAGCACTTTAAAAACATGACACTATGTTTATCTGTGAGATGCACATCATGGCTTTCAGATCACCACTATCTGCTCTGCATCCAGATAGTCTGAAGGTAAGGTTCTTATTGATGAGCTTGTTTAAAAGAATCAAAACCACTCAAAAAACAAACAAACTAACAACAAACCCCCAAAACCAACTAAAAATGAAAAAACTTACCACAACACCAAACCTCACTAAGATTCAAAGATTCAAATTAACTCCTGGTCAAAATCTCTACATTAAAGATGTCAAAATGTTACTGAGAATGTAACTCAGTGCTACTATTCTGCATCCAAAACTCCCATTCTCAATAGTATTCACCATTAAAGAAGCTGGTCCTAAACATAAAAAGGCAACTGACATTTACATAAAGACTTCTCTCAGCTTCTGTGCTGTTTGAATTAGATATGTTACCTTCAGATTCCCACAGGCTACAACCTGTTTCTGTAACAACTTTGCCATTACTTTTGTGGTTTTATTTTTCTATTTCAAAAAAAAAAGGAAAATCCCTCTACATTTTATTTCATTATACTTGAGAGCAAATCAAATGGAAATAATGGCTTTAAATAATACTCTGGGAAAATACATAAACTGAGAGTATATTTATGCTATATACATAAATATAGCATATATATTTATGCTATATTTATTTATATATATATAAATATGGTTCTTAGCAATAGAAGCAATAACACTTGAAGCAAAATAAACACAGTCTCTCTCTTTTTGGTTTTGGTTGTTGTGCCAATATTTTTTATAATGTTGAGGTGAATAATTGAAAATTCATTTCACAAATGTTTAATTTGTGCCATAAGATGGTAGTAGATCTGTACTCCAACCAGACTCAGATTATACCTTTCTCTGCTTGCAAGTATCTCAGCAATGTGGGATAAGGATAACATGTCAGCAAAAGAATAATCTTCTTGATACCTCAAGAAAGATATTAGTTCTGTTACAAATTCCTGTTATACTGAATCATGTTAGAGCTCTCCCAGCAATAAATTACACAAAGTGAAAACAAATAAACTCCAGATGACTGCAAAAGTGTATCATTTGAAGGAAAAATAAAGCCAAGAGGTAAAATCTAAGAATGAAGTTTGAAATTCAAGCTCTACTTTTTACTGTCAAATTACTAAGCATTCCTTTAAAAATGTTTTTTCTCTGTGCTCATTATTGAGGACTGGGTTTTAAAATAGTATGTACTGCTTTTGGTCACCTACTATGATTTTGAACACACGTGTTCTTATTTATATATTTCTGACAATGTCTGAGAGAAAGAATTTGTTGTATACACATCCTAAATCAATAATACATTAATGTTTATCATCTTCAGAAAAAAAGTCTGTACCTAAAGACTGTGGCTGGCTCTTACCTATATGACAAACCGGACTTCTGAACTAACCAGACCAAAACCTACAAGTGATTGCAATCCCAAGTAACACTCTGCAGTTTGAGCAAAATACCACTACAAATGTAGAGCTTATGGGGTTCTTTTTTGTGTTTGGAAGACTCTTCTACTTCTCACTTAAAGTAAAAAGTGGTATTCCAGGTGTTTAACATGTAACTGTCAAAATAGATGTCCAAAAAATCTACTAAATTAGGGTCAGTATAAGTCACAAAAAAATAAACCCAGATATCCCAAGCAAAAAATATGGCAAGTGGTTTTCACGGCAATGCCTGGCATACACTTTCTATTAGCAGAGGATTCTTTGTGGGTTAAATATAATGAAATAAGCCTAATAACTGGTGCCAAACTAAATGGAGCTGTAACATTAAGCTAAGAAGTTCAAGAAACAAGCTATTTTAATCTCCTTTGGCAGAACCCATCAGCTGCTCCCAAAGCAAACGGAATCTACAACTTACCCAGAAACTGGGCTGAATTTGTGGTAGATCATTCCTTCCTATGAAAAAACTTGCACAAAGATGCCAGATAGAGTGGGGCAGAAAGTCCTTTCCGCTAGTTGGTTCAGTGAGGGGTGGGAGCAGAAGGCTGTCACGGGGCGGAAGCGCAGCCCAGGTACCCTGGTGGGAGCAGGAGCTGGAGAGGGGCAGCTAGAGCTGCCTGCTGGCTCTCTGCCCTATCTGCTCACCATTTGTAGCCTCTCTATCTGGGCTCTGGGCATTCTGCAGAGGACCCTGCACTTCAGAGAGATGCAGCTTGAAGAAATACTGAATCATAAGATGAATAACTCTCCTTCTGCAAAGAAATGGACACCTGTCCCAATTCTTCCCCCACCTCTGCATTCTGCTTCTATAAAAGTGTGCAGGAGGGGATTTTTCTCTCGAATATTTGAAACATACCCTTGCATTCAATCACTCATTTCACATGACAGTTCTGATCGTTGTGATACATTAATGACCAACATGAAAAATGCTATTGGTGTCTATAACAATGCAAACAACAGATAAACAATTGAGTCCATCCTATTACTAATGCAGGTAATTAGCCTCACTGTTGTTATATACTACACAACATGAACTTTTTGTTTTCTTTTTTTCCACAAGAGAATCAGGAACTTTTTTTAACACCTCTTAAATGTTACTGTTTCTGGACTAATCATATACATAGATAAGTAGAGAAAAACCTGTGTAATCCTAAACACAATACAGTTAGAAGGAAAAAAAAACAATGGCCCTGCTAATTCTTCTCCTGATATAGCACAGGTTGGTGGGTTGGAGCAGACTTCAGTAGAGAAATGAAATACATTGATTTGCCTATGACACAGCTCCTCTCTATATTTCAGCAATGGCCCAGTGACTCTTGCTGAAACTGCACTGATAAAGTTAGTGAAGCCCGTAACAAGATTCTGGTAGGACTTATATATGCGAAATTCACAGCAGATTATGCTTTGTTTCTAGCCTTACTGGGAAATTCTGGTTAAACCATATGGTATTAGCACCAGTATCTAAAAACCAGACTATAGGTATTTATAGCATAAATAGACTGCTTGTCAATGCATATGATTATTATCCTTTTATCAGTTAAATGTGTATCTGATTAGTGCCTTTTCTTAATACAAAAGCATATATATATTGCACTTCTAAAAAGTTAACCATAAAAGAATTTTACTTAACTTACCAATTGTTGAAGCTGGAAGGAGTCTTGCCCTAAACTCTACCTGTTCTCAAGTTTGTAATATCTGTGTCTCTCTCCCTCTTTCTCCCTCCCCCCGTGCAGAGATTGCAGTAAACTTAGAAAACTAGCAGGGACAATGTTTCAAATGACTTAAGAAAGAGAACAGGAACAATCATTTCGTTCTCTTTTTTTCAGATGAGTACAGTACCTTCAGAAAGAAGGAAGGAAGGGAGGGGAGAGGAAGTCAACAACCCTTTGCTTTCCTGCAAAAAAATAAGGAAACAGCAGATAGCAATCTCGTTTTCTCTCAAACAAAATGTTTGGAAAAATAAATATGTCCAATCCAAAAGGAATTCCTCAAGTGTTATATCTGCATTATTGGCTTCATAAAACCTTCTTTACGGCTCGTTATGTGCAACTACATGAAATGAATTTCCAAAATAGTGGGTAGGAATAAGACAACCATCTCTTATGCAGAACAATTAGCCATAAGCTTGCATAGATAATGAAGGTTTTTACTCTGGAGAAAAAGGGCTGTAGATGAATACACAGATCTTGTTTCCATGGTGATATAGGTAAAAAAACGCCTAAACCCCCTCTTTACTCTGATCACAGGAAAATATCACATTGGATGTTTATAAAATGCTGTGGGGAAAAAAAGGGGAGGGGTGAAAGGGAGAGAAAAATGTTAAGACTCATAGCTTGATATTGAAGGTACAGCAACAAGTAATTTATCTCAAAGAATTATAGAGGACATCCTGATCTATTCAAACAAAACCAATGTGCTATGTTCTAGAACAGATTTCATACCTTATTTTGTTTCTTTCTTTCCCCATTACACTTATTTTGACAAACAGATACTGGCCAGCTGCCTGGAATTATACTTGGGATAAGTTTAGTTTGTTGTGCTCCACTGTGTTTTTTTTGCTTGTATCTTTTCCCCTAACTTTATCTATCATCTGAAGGTCACTTACAGTGATTAGATGCTCCCTTTTTTTTCCCGTTAACTTTTTTTATTCTAACATTCTTGCCAGCAAACACCTTTACACTGTCACGAAGTCATGTTATGTTTTTAGTTAGTCTGGTAGTGCAGTACTGAAGATGGAGCTGCTTCTCTACAACCAGTTCAGGTCGAGTTCTGTGAAAGACAAAAAAAAAGCCTTTTCAAGTAGCCTTATCATATACACTCTGCATCCAGACTTTGCCCTGGGAGTAATAGCTAGATCAGTGCTGCTGAAATTTAGTGGAAGGACAAGTTGGTACCTTATTCTTTTATTATAGAATAATAAATATTGACAGGCTGTAAACCAATGTAGGAAGTAGCTCTTTAGCACCTGTGTTCCTTCATGTAGTTACTGGTACTATTTCCAGAAGATATATAGCAATTATTTGGCTAGATAATAAGCAATTTTCTGGGGTTGATTCTAATATTCAGAATCTGAAATATTTGATAATGGGTATCAGTACTTGGCAGAGCAGTGCAGGTGCTATGACCAATCTCTGGCCTTACCACATCACCGGGGTTTTCTGAAATGGGTAAAAGTATAACAGGAGGCTGAATTTTAAAAGCAAAAGAATGCAATGCACTTGGGTTGTATATTGCAAATGAAGTCCTTAATTCTCCCTTGGGAGTGGAGGTCCTAACCAAATAGATCTCCTGTGCATACTGAGCACAAGGAAAGTGAAGAGGCATGGAAAGCCACCAAAGTAATGTATTGTCCTGCGGGGTCAGTCTAACAGCTCAAAACTTGTCATTGTGTTTTGAAATTGTTTTTCAAGATCTTGAAGATATTTGCAGCTTCCAGGCCTTTTTAGCTAGTTTAATTTATTTATTTGCCAGGCACAACAGGTTAATGAGACCCTGAAGACTGCCATTATGTAACATTTTGTGTCTCTCCATTGGGAATCCATTGCAGAAGTGTAATTGAAAACCTATACTAATCAAGTTAGGATCATTCTTAAGTAAGTCACTGAGGGTATGTGATAGTCTTTGAAGTCCTCTACGAAGCACGTAATTGTCACAGCAGTACTTCTTCAAAGGGTAGCTTTCCCTTTCTTGAGGACTGCAAAACTAAGCATATGGACGCAAATATCTACAAAGCTTCTTGTCCTTCCACTAAATTTCAGCAGCATTGATCTAGCTATTACTCCCAGGGCAAAGTCTGGAGGCAGAGTGTATATGATAAGGCCATTTGAAAAGGCTTTTTTTTTTTTTTTGTCCTTCACAGAACTCAACCTGAATTGGTTGTAGAGAAGCAGCTCCATCTTCAGTACTGCACTACCACACTAACTAACAACAGGCTATAAGACTTGGCTATTCTGATTGAAGGAGACTGTGGGAACCCCTTACTTCAGCGAGGACATCAGGAGATGTAAGGTCTTCTTTCACTTAACGCTACCTTGGGTCTCATTGTCAGCAACCTTTCCACTATCCAAGAGATCAGGACTTAACTTAATTGCCCAGCCAAGTCTGGGTAAAGTAATATTGCTTCCCAGCATGCAGCCACTGAAACACTTGACCTGTTCTTACTTTTGTCAATTTCTCCCAACTGCTGCCAGAAAATCACAACCCAAGGAGGAAGAGGCACTGAAACTGTGATTTTCACGCCAGAAAAATACCTTGCAAGGTCATGCCTGTGCAATTACTGCAGAGGAAAAAAAAAAAAGCATGACCAAAACCAATGGAATCTAGAGTCATGCAAATCATGTAATAAGAGATTAAATTATGATATTTACCCAAGTTTTAAGGGACAAGTTAATCTGCTTTTCAGAATATATTTCTGGAAGAAGTGTTTGTATTTTTTTTTTACCTTTTCTCAGTCTACTGTTACCAAAATGAAGGCACTGATACAAAGTCAGACAGATACAGTGCCAACCTCAATGCAGTTTGATGAACAACATCACTTGTAAGTATTTCCTGGGTCCAATACATAATGTCTTGTAAGGAGTGGTCACAAAAAAAAACATTCTTGTGTTCATGGTCTCAGTAAGTATTGAGGACCTGGAGGATTCCTCTAATAGCACTCTATATGATCAGCCTAGATCTTCAATCAGACTGACATCTGAGAAGTTAAGGTCCTTATTTCTTTTTTTTTTCCTTCTTTCTTACTCTTTTTACTTCAGTAGGGAATAGATTGTGTTTCACAATCTCTTTCCAATGACTGCAGAGATGCTTTCTATTTTTCCTATTTCCTTATTTTGATGCTTTCAAAATATGAATGAAATAAACAAGTTCAGCATCCTAAAAACAATGAGCATCTATCCAGCATAATAGGAGAGAACACAGAGGTAACTGCATCAGCAATAGTATTCCACTTTATCCTGAGAAAAAGAAACAGAGGCAAACCCCAGAAATATTTACTGGTTTTCTTGATTGCTTTAGGACAATAACCATATATATCTGAACTGTCCGTGAAAAAATAAGATTAATATCTTCCTTCCGGTCTACAGTATACCTGTGGCATTTTAGCTGAATAAAAATAATATAGTTCTCAATCAGAGACAAAAAACCTGAAGGACACATAATTGTTTTTCATAAGTCACTCTCATCTGTGCTTTTCCTGGTTTCTTTTCTGTATTGCCTGTTTACCATAGATCATTCAGAAACAAGTTGGCAGAACATTAGTGGGACCAGAGACAACCAGAGCCGAGCCTAAAGAACTCTCCTCTTCTGTTCTGCAGTGTGTGGAGAACATAGCTCTAGATGTCAATGTAAGGTTATGTTTTGCAACTTACTGTATTGCAACACAATAAGCCTGCATACACTGATAAGTATTTTGTTCAGTTTCTCAGACTATAAAATATTAGAATGTTAGATGTTCCAAAGGTTTTACGCTACTGCCTGTCTTTCATGATTATAGTATGATCAGAGTATTCTCATGAGTATGTGCTTGTACAGCCAAATTTATTATTCTTGAATCTACTTTTTTTTTTTTTTTTACTTTTTAGACAGGTAGTACCTAACCATCACTTTAATGAACTATTAGCGTTTGCAGACTATAACCTTTGGACCAACCACATTTGTCAATTGTTTTGGGGAGAGAAATGTGGGAATTTTTATCAAAGAGAGGAACATTCCTGGCAATAAACACCTTATTATAATTTCAAGTGGCCTTTATAACTTATCCTGGGCCAAGCTCATTTCTGGTAAATGGTATTGGCTGCAGTCTTTAAGGACATGCTTTTCCTGTACCCTTTATGCAATCATCACAACTACCTTTACTAAAACAATACCATCAAAAGCTATTTTAAAGTATGATGGTATGATTAAGAGGATGTGTTTTCATCTTTTGACATACATAAAGTTATGAAAGAAGGATTGTGAACCCTATTCAGGTCAGAGGTGGACAAGAACTTGGCTTTAGTCAGTATCTTTGAATTTGATGTCACATTGAAGATCTGTAACATATGGAAAGCTGCCGAAGTATGCACCAAGTTTTTTGGTGGTTTCTCAGAATGGTAATTTGACAGCAGTAAAGGCTGCAGTTTTATGTCTACTTAGACTGGGTAATAAATCCAGCATTTGTTCTAGTCTTTCTTGGCTATCTTGCTCAATTAAGTGTGTTCATGTGTTCTAATGTCTAATAAGTGTACTGTAGCACCTGAAATTACTTAATAGACTTACAGGTGAAGGCTGGGCATCTAGTGTTGTAAGGTGTGTAACTCTTCAGGAAAAGGCAGGTTTGCATATTCTTGTTGTGTGGTGATGTTTCTTACTTTGTTAGCTCTGGTAATATAACTATTTCTTCTGTAAACCTGATATTCTATTTCAAGATTAATTAGAAATTAATATGAATTTATGTGGTTTTTTTTTTAAATCAGTGTCCAGTTGCTGTCATTTTCATTCCAGACTCTTTTCATTTCAGGACCTTCCTGGGAGCAAAATAGTAGTGCACTTCTGATTTATAGCTGCTAGTTTGTAGAGACAAGAAACCTTCTGGGAAATCTGTACTCCATACCCATGTGAATGTTGATAAATTGTGTCTCTAATGGTTTTTTAAAGTCTCAGAGAGGGGGAGGTGGAGGGAAAGAAAATGAGAAAAAAAGGAAGGAAAGAAGGAAGGAAGGAAGAAAGGAAGGAAGGAAGAAAGGAAGGAAGGAAGGAAGAAAGGAAGGAAGGAAGGAAGAAAGGAAGGAAGGAAGGAAGAAAGGAAGGAAGGAAGGAAAGAAGATTCCTTCTAGTAGGAGTTTGAGAGTGTTTGTTTTTTTATTTTGAGTTTGGGTTTGGCTTTGGACTTTCGCGGAGGTTAGTGTCACAGGAAGAATGCCAAAAGGCATCCTGGGAAATGTAGTTCCTGATACTCTATTGCACATGCTCTGTGGAATACTCATATGTGATTGGTTGAACATCATTTGTTACTTTTTAAACTGCATATATAAGGTGTTGTTTTCTGATTCGGACGCTTGTCAACCCAAGCGTCAGGGTCCGTGCCCACAGTGCCATCAAATGGTACCCTGCAACAAGGATATTAAGTAAGAGACATCAGGTGAACGTCTACCAGTGGCACCCCTGGCTGAAGTAAAAGAAGAAAGGAGTTGCTAAAAAGAATTGCGCGCATAGTACCTGGAGTCGGTAGGAAGAAATCCTGCATTAAGAGAGTCAAGTTACAAAGAAAAAATAAGATAATATGGCTTCAGTGATTGGATTCCAGGTAAGCAGCCAAGATGGGGAAGAGTGCTTCCCGAGAATTAGAGAAAAATGCTGAAGCCTTAAGCTTAATACTTAAAAAGTACTTGCAAGAAATCAAGGAAGCCAAATTAGTCGAGCTATTAAAATGAATTAACAGAGCTGTACCGGGGTTCCCGCTGGCCAGGACTCTAAGCGTGACTACTTGGCAAAAAATTGGAAAGACTTTAAGAGACAGAGCAATACTGGGAGACATGGAGGCATTTAGAAACCTTACTACCTGGATGGAGGTCATGGAAGCCTTAAAGAGTGCACAGAGGAGAGCCAGTCCCTCCATGGAAATAGACCCTAACCCTCCTGTTCCCCCTACAAACCTTGACAGTCATAGAATTCTCCTAGAGACCAGGCACAGAGATCGGAGTGGGGGGGAACTGCTGGGAATACAGGAGGAAAGAATATGGGAAGGAGAAGGCATATTCTCGGAGTCGGTATTGTATTCCCACAGCCAAGGACGGGAGGGGGATGTCGTGGACAGTAGCTATGTGCCGAGTTTTCATGGGTGTGCGGGACCTAGGAAGCAAATGCGTAATTCAAACTGTGTTATCCGGGAGTGGTTCCCAGATTCCTGCTGTGAAATGGAGGGACACGTGCAGGATGACCTTGGCCACAGGGCTGAGGCAGAGCTGCGGCCACGTGGCGACTGCATGGTTGACTGGGGGCTGCCATTTTGTCCTAGCCACGCGGCATAAGAGAGTCCTTCTCTTCCAGTCCAGTGGCCGTTTTTTTGCATGCCCATATCAGAGATTGGATGCCTCGGTCTGGTAGGGCGTGAGATAATGGAAGATGCTGGAGAGGGGTCAGCCATAGTCCCTCAGGTTGAGAACAGAGGCGCGGGTGCAAATGTTTCTGTAAGCAAATGGGAAAAGTGTCGGGAGGAGGCATTACGAGTGGGGGACTGGGAAGTGATAAACGCATGTCCTGTAATATATCAACCGCAACAAAACCCTCAGTTCCGTAGCTTGCCGTATGATGTGATGAAGGAACTGAGGCAGATAGTTAAAGAAAGTGGTGTCTCCTTGCCCCATATGTTTTCTTACTTGGAAACCTCAATTGGAAGAATCTCTTCACGATTGGAAGACGCTCTTAAAAATGGTCCTAACAGTGACTCAATACAGTGTTTGGCTTACAGACTTTAGGGAGAGTTGTGCGGCTTACGTTAATAATCAGAGCAGTTTACAGGCTGAAGTGACTTGTGCCCATTTGGTGGGAGAAGGAGCTTTCACGGCACATGGCTCCTAGGTTCATTATCCACGAGAAATTTATGAGGTTATCACGATATTGGTATTGAGAGCAGTAAGAAAGCTTCCCAGCACAGACAAAGACAGTAATCTGTCCTTTGCTAAGGTCCTACAAGGACCTACAGAACCCTATACGCAGTTTCTTGACAAGTTGCAGGCTTCTCTAAGCAGACAAATCAAAAATGAAGAAGCCAGAGAGTTGCTTTTTAGGCAGCTTGCATATGAGAATACCAACAGTGACTGTCGGTGGGCGCTGCAATCTATCACTAAGCGAGAAAGCTGCGCGATTGCCAAAATGGTGCAAGCCTGCCAGAATGTGAGGTCTGTCGACCACCACATGGTTTCTCTAGCTATGGCTTTAGCAGCCCAGTTACGGGTATATGAAGGGGTGAAAGGGAATAGCGGCTGCTTCCGATGTGGAGCAACCAATCACCTTGCTAAAAACTGCCCCAGAAAACCCCCTTCGACAACTTGCCATAGCTGCAGCAAAGGGAAGCACTGGGATAGAGAGTGTCGATTCAAAGTCTACTGTAGAAGGCAGCCCGCATTTCCGGGAAACAGGGGCGCAGCGTGCCCCTGCGAATCAAACAACTTCAGCGTTAAACAATCAGTTCGTGACTGACTCGCAGCCACCATGGGCAGTGCTGGCTTGGACTTGACCTCCAAACAGCCAGTGACCATAACATCCACTACCATGGCATTAATACCTACTGGGGTGTGGGGACCCTTGGGACCGAGGATCCATGGCTTACTAATTGGCCGTTCTTCAACCACAAGGATGCGTTTGTTTGTTTTGCCTGGAGTGGTTGATTCTGACTCTGAAAGTGAAATTCAAATTATGGCTTGGACTGCTGTACTACCTTTTTTATCCCTGAAGGACAGAGGCTTGCCCAGCTAATTCCCTTTTACAGTGTGACTCCCCAGGAAAAGGCCAGGAGGGGCTCAGGGGCTTTTGGAGAGAGATTCCCATGGGCCCATTTCTCAAGTTTGTCCAGGTCCCTCTGGATGGCACCCCCACCTTCCGATATGTCAGCTGCACCCCTCAGCTTGGTGTCATCTGCAAATTTGCTGAGGGTGCACTTGATCCCCTTCTCTGTGTCATTAATGAAGATATGAAATAATACTGGTCCCAGTATGGACCCTGAGGGACACCACTTGTCATTGATGTCCATCAGGACTGTGTCATTGACAACTACCCTCTGGATATGACTGTCCAACCAATTTCTGATGCACCAGACAGTCCACCCATTGAATTCTTCTCTCTCTTATTTACAGAGAAGGATGCTGTGGGGAACTGTGTGAATGGCTTTACAGAAATCCAGGGAAGACCTTACCTTGTCCACTGAAGTAGTCAAGCCATCATAGAATGCCGCTAGGTTAGTCAGACAGGACTTGCCCTTGGTGAAGGACATCTTTGTTTAGCCAGTCTGGATGTCTGCTTTTGGTGGGGATTGAACTCACTGAAAAGTTCTATGCTGTTCTGATGTATCTTCCAGTTCATGTGTGCACTGGAAACTACTCAGAGCAACACTGCTGGCTTTTCCAACTGCTGGTCTAGGCAGCTGATGAAAACTGTATGATGAAAACTGTATGATGAAAACAAGTATGATGAAAAAGCTAACTGAAGTTACTGAAATAGATGATTTTCATAAATGCATTCATGATGAGATCAAATCAGAAAATGAATGCCTGATTCTGGTTATATCTTTATTTTCTTCACTTGAAGTAAACAGAACACTTCTAGAATCACACTGGAAAAAACCTAGAGCCTTAAACATTCCACATATGGGTGGGGAAAGGTCCCAGGAGGGAAATGAGAGGTTTCTGCTAAGAACAGAACTAAAAGGCAAGATTGTTTAGAGTTGTTCTGATTCAGGTTCAGACCCTAGAAAACAGATTCTTCATAGGTGAAATTCATCATGTAGCATCTTAGAACAAGAGCAAATATACCCTAAATCTGAGTGAAGGAGAATAATATCAAAATTCAGTTTTCACAATACTATCTGAATATCTTCAGGACCAATGTAGCTAAAGAAAAATATCAGACTTTGATCTTTTGATCTAAATGAGATTCAAATCAAGACATATTGCAGGGGTGGAAAGGCAGTTAAGATCAGGCAAATCTTTCCAGGGAAAAGAGGGACTGTTCTTGTAGAAGCATATGATTTGGATGTCTTTTCAGACGATGGCATTTTCAGCACAGGATTAAGAGAAAAACACTCTAAGGAGATGACCTTTTTTTCCCCAGTAGCTAGAGTCACTGGTGAGCTCGGTGCCACTCTAAGCAGAGTGAGCAGGGGACAAAGGGTCATAGTTTCTGGTGGACAGCTGTCCACAGCACACCAATGCCTTGCATGCACATCATACAACAGCGGCACCACTCCTTTAACATGCATGGCCAGAGGTGGAAAGTAGCAGGTATCGTGGGAATGCCACTATGTGTCAGTGTTATTGAGGATCCCTGCTCTCTAGGGAGGGACAGTCAGACATTTTCACAGTAAATTTAGTTAACCATGTTTGCTTTCACAGATCTATAATTTTGTCCTCAAACTGGTATTTTTTCAAGTCCATTTATTTTTCATTATTTCTAATATTTTCTCAGTACTCATCTTCATTCAGTTCTGAAAAATAGAATTAATCAGATATACTATTCTTATAAATAACCTGAACATTTATATAACCTGTATCATTTATTGTTTTTTACAACAAACAGATTTCAGTCCCTAGTGCATCTCATTTTCACATAAACAAGATGTCACTGAAGAGTAAGATTCGAAGCACTTTGCAATTGCAAGACAGATCACAACCTATTCAAGAATAAAATGGCAGCTAAGCACTTCATAAATACATCACTCATTTTCAGAAAGGACAAAAAAATGCTCATTTTCTAGGCTTTTTATTGCATCCTGTGTATCATCCATTTGATATTCCTGGCATCATGGGTACTTTTGCCGTTCCCTTGGACGACTGAGGATGGCTGTTCATATTGAAAGAGTCTGTCCAGGTGAATATCACAAAGAACATGTGGATGTGAATACACAGCAGTGCTTGCTGACAGGGAGACCTCCTCATGCCCCAGTTCCTCCCCCAGCAGGGTCTTGTCCATCAGGAGAAGAAATGCTGGGGGTATTTTACTTCCTGCACCAGCTAGCAGCTCCTGGTGATGGAGTTTAGGAAAGTGGCACTTGTGCAAATGTGTGATCTCAATACTTTGGGCCACCTGGGGCTTGTAATAGCAAGAGACAATGTAGAAGGGGAAAGCCTGGATGCCTGAGCTCCTGACAGAGTTAATGGAGAGAGAGACAGAGCTGTTCAGAAGTCTAGTCAGAGCACATACATTAAATCTCTAAAATTAAACAGTGTGAACACATCTCCAGGGAGCTTATGTTGCCTTAGATAAGCTCTAATTGTCTTATGAAGCATCCTAAGGCTTGAACGCAGCTCAAAGGAGAAACTGGACCCACAAGAACCCCCATTTTTCTCATGGCTGTCTCACTTCTCTCTTCATCTGGCCCTAAAATGTCTCTATGCTCTGGGATGCCCTGGAATATGAAGAGAAGCATGATAGAACCTGTTGTATGTATGTGACCTCCCTAGAAGGCTCCTCAGTGTTAGCAGTTGTTCTTCCAGCTGGGCTGTGGTGGGGCAGGAATGAGCTACTGTTGAGAGAGAGAATGAAAAGCTAAGATAGACCTACAGTGCTTTGGGCAGGAAGGGTCGCACTGGCCATACTGAGGTGTATAGACTCTATGGTTAAAAGTCATTCCTGGAGCAATGATTCATCCATCCCAAAGTAAAGGAATAGTCTCTGTTTTCCGGGTCTCTTAGAAACTGCAGCATTGCCAGGTGTCATGAGTGTAGCGTGGGGCAATGAGGATGGCAACACCTTGAGCAGGCTTTGCCACCAAAATGTCATGGCAGGAAGCCACGGATTCATGAATCAACCACCTTCTGAAAGGTGGATGTGGCAGAAAGGGGAGAGGTGACATTTTAGTCCCTCATCCCAAGGCCACCTTGCAGTCCTGCAGAAGACTTTGATCAACAGCTCCTCATCTTCAGCAAAAAGAGCTCCTGGGACTACCAGAGACTCCCACTCTCTCTTTCCCTTGGGCAAGTCCAGAGTCAACTGGTCTTTAATTCTCCCTATCCTGAGCTGTCTCACTAATTTGCTGCTTGTGTTTTGGGACAGCCCATAGAAATGTAGGGACTTCCTAGTTTTGTATCCTTGTTTGCTAAAGCAGAACAGTTACATTTGATTTAAATATACTGGTGGGGCATTCCCTAATGAATCAGTAAATTTTAATAATGTGTTTTGGACAAAACTCCAGATATGTAGGTTGCAGGGTATAGTCCTAGTGCTTTACAGTATCAAAAATTTGACTTGCAGTATGCAAATAATTCTCCAACCACAGTTTACTGAAGGAATGTTTTCTCAGCTTCACAACAAGTTACAACAGAAGACAGCACTGTAGTTCCTCAAACATTACCCCCAGTTCTTGCAAGGTGCTGAATTCACCAATCCTCATTGAAAAGAAGAAGTGAGGATGTTCAGTCGTGTGCTTTGTAGGGGCCTCTGTTACTCCCAAGCAGGGAAACTGTGATTTGAAGAGTCAAATACTGAAGCTGGTACTCCAAAGATGAGTCACTCTCTTCATTGTCACAGCAAGTGCTTATGCTTCAGTGTTTTGCATAAGCTGCTCCCAAGCTAAGTCATTCTCACCAGCTTTTAAAATGTGTTTAGCTTGTGATTTGAAACACAAAATTCAATATTTAAGTGCACAGATTTTGTTTATGTGATTTCCTATTGGAATACAAAAATATATCAAGTAGAGGTGATCTGTATAAGACTCTTATGCTAATTCTTCCAGCCTCTGACCTGCCTCTGATAAGTTGTCCCATGTGCCTTACTTTAATACACCAGGTGTTTATTTTGTCCCAAAGTTACACACTTGATAAAAATAGTTCTCTATCACTATTGGATCTCTATCACTATTGGATAGAAACTCTGTAGCTTAATATTTATCTTCCTCTTATGGTCCATCTTATAAAAATTGATTATGTTAAAATAAACATAATTTTTCATTGAAAATAATTTTCTAAGTAGTATGGGGTGGAGATCCTAGCATTAAAAGTCTAATTCTGAGACTCAGATGTAACAGAACACAGAACTTCTGATAGTGTTTTGTAAAACTTTCCCCTTTTTGAAACGACATTTGACAGAATTAACAAGGCACCCCTTATGATTTGAAATGGGTCACAATGATAGAGTATAACAAACATTTTAAAACCTACCAGCATGAAAATACTACTGGTAAAGCTTGTGAAAACTCACATGAGAATACTGTTTCAACTACCAGCCTCACGCTTTACATGCTTCCCTTGTTGCATCACACCCAAGAAAGAAAAATTTTAATATAAAACTATGCTATTACTATACCAGTTTTGCACATGAACTGTCTGTAGGACTCCAAGAAACCAGAAGTTTTCTTTCTATTTCACTGCCTGCTTGGCATTTCTCCAGACAAGGCCCTTTGCAACACATTGGCAGACCATGTATCAGGCTTTCCACCTGCAATCCACAGAGGCCATGACCTGGACATGTACTTTCCTAACCCACTCTGAAATCAGGGTCAGCTTCACGTTGCTGCCCATTGCCAGATGAAATCCACCCTGTTGAGATGAAATAGGGTGGATAGTTACACAATGCACTTTTGTGTGCCTTAGGATTACAAACAAATCCACAAATCCAGCTTTGGATGGTATAGGAAAAGCTGTATTTCAGCCATTAGCTGTGTGGAGATTCTCTGTTCCAAGCAGGAAAAGGAATGAAAATAAAACTTTTTTTTGGTATCCCACTCAACAGACTTAGGACTCAATAGTTGGTATTTGCTGTGCTTTGGTGTGCTTTTTAAAATAGAGCCATTTGTTAAGACACATTGATTTCTTCCCAGAGATCTTAAAGAAAAAAAGAACATTTGAAATGTTTGTTATTTCATTTGACTTGGAGCATTTCCTGAAGTTTCTTTTTATTTCTGTAGGATTTTGACTGTGAAATGTTGTTTTAGTCCTTTTGGGTCTCAGTTGATATTGTTCTGACTTTTCTGAAATCAAATTAGAGATAAATTTGTTCTGTGAAATAACATGGGTTTCTGAAGAACAAACTTTGTGAACAGCTATGTATTTTAACATAAAGATGTCTATACAGCTAAATTTCTAGGTGGATAGAACTTTCTGACTTCCTGCAGAGTATTTAGGGATTGAAGTATCTCACCATTTATTCCACTCAGTGTTGAGGCTCAATGTCTGCAACAGATGTAACATAACTAGCTGTTATGTACTAGCAACTATTTTTGAGAAAGGAGATTAAAAATTGCCCTCTCAATTTGAAACTACAGGAGAACTAAATGTCAGCACAATAGAGGTAAATTGGAATTTAACCAGGACAACATGGAATAATCTCTTAGTATTGCACAAAGTGATGATGAGTTTTAGTCAAATCTGTGCATCCAGGGTTTCTTACAACCATGCCTGAGTGCAAACCCATGCTTTGAGGGATAACCTGTTACTAATAAGTTACTAGCAATAAGGCTTTGGAGTAACTTGCTAACCACTTCAGATGGTTGTTGTACTGGTCAGGGAGTTTCACAAGAAACTCCACAAAACAGTGGGGATACTTAAGTGTGGCAGTATGTTTTCAAAGAAAGATTGAAAGACATACATGTGACATATATTTAGTATGAAAGAGCAGTAAAGGTTCTTAAAAAGCCTTTAGGTGAAAGTCCTCTGCACCTTTTATTTGTCTTGAACTGCTTATTTATTTTCAGTTTGGATTCACATTTTTTACAGCATCTGAGTTCAAACTAAACTGCTTATCACTCCAAATTTGAAAGAATTTTCTTTAAAGAGTCTCTTGTTGTTGGTTCTGCATTTACCTCACAGGATCAGGTTAAATTCAGTTTCCCTGTTTCTTCTTCAGCATGTGCACAAAACAAGAGCCACAACCTGGCTGTAGTTGTGGGAGGGTGTTTAATTAGGAATAACGAGATGAAATTAAGAGAAGGAAATTTTAGGATGGATGTCAGGAAAACCTCTGTCACAGCAAGATATTTCAAATTGTGAGATAGTCTCCTAGAGGAAATGCTGGAAACAAGCAAGCCATGCAGACAGAAAGGTGTTAGGCATGAACTAATGCTTATATTCTACATCTGCATTTCATTGCCTTGGAACTGCATGACGCTGCAAGTTGAGATCTAACCAGAATTATGACAATCCATAACAGCATGAGCATACAAGCCCTCCACATTCATCAGGGAACCACAGCACCGCTGGAGTTAGTGGGAATGCAAAGACACTCACCAGGCCACTTCTAGCATTTCTTGTTGGTTACAAAAGGAACATGTCTGTAGAGACATGACTGTGCAAAAGTAGAGCTGCATTTCCACAAATGTGCATATCTCCTTGTGGTCTATTTCTACTCCTGTAAGAATGATGAAAAGTTAATTTCAAGGCACTTTGCTTGGAGCCAGTTTTCTTCCGTTTGGAGGTTATAGGTGGTGAATTTTAACTTCAGGAAATGTAAGTATACAAAAGATTAGTAAAACTAATGAAAAAAACAATGTTGCTGCCTCTGAATTTGGCTCTTAAATGAGCTTCATGGCCTTTCCAAGAGCACTTTGTTTCGACAACAAAAGTGTTGTGTCCCACTTTTCCTGAACTGGAACTATTGTGGTATTGAAAATACAAAAAGACCACCAGCCCTGAGATGTCTGTGCAGGGGCATTCCCCATTATGGAAAAAGGTAGAACTCATCTGATGCCATGAGCATGTTGCAAGCCTTCCTATTTCTTTTTCAGATTTCTGTTGAAAGCACGGAAATACAAGGGTCAACCTAGCACTTCACAGCAAAGCAGCATTTGCACTGTATACTATGAAAATCACAGCTGTTCCTCTGCTAATTGTTAAACATTCATAGGTCATTAGTGAGTGAGACAGTGGTTGTTTTTCTCCTGGATGTGCTCTGCAGTATGTCAGTAGTTATCTAAATATGACCCCTAGTGTTCAACTTGCATGGTAATAATTTAAGAAAATTATGGTCATTATTAGACTTTCCTTAAGAAGTGGGTCATCCTTTCTGGTCATCCTAATATCTTACCCCCCAACAAAAAAAAATTTACTACATTATTCCTGCTCAAGCAGCAAAATTTGCTGAAGGCGCTTTCAAAGCATAAAACACTGAAGAATCACTTGAGGATTTTAGACATAATTGTTACAGCAGGGAATAATCTATATTGAAAAATTGGATCACAATATTTTCCCGTCTGCATAAAAAAATGTTAAGCAATGAAACTGTTAACGGTAGAGTGTCAGTGGAAGCAGTTGTATACTGCTATGCATTGCATTACAGGGGCAGTGATGGAGGCTCTGTGGTACAATGGCTGGTAAAAGATGGCTGGCAAGATAGGACTTTTTTATTTTTGTTTCATTCTTGAGGTTGTCAGTAATTTTCTGGTATGCTTTTCATTAGGTCGTTTAACCTCTGTGTTCATGTATTTTCCTCTTGACGAAATGCACAGACACATTCTTTCCTTTGAGGTTTGTGAGATTTGTGTCTGTAAATTTGCATGAAATTTTGGATAAAAAGCAAAATAAAATTGACTTGCTACCTGGTATTTTTTAACTATAGTAAAAGGCAGAGAGAAAAATCTACACATATTCTATTTGCTTTAAAGAATCAGAGACACAACATGGGACCATAGCCTGCAGAAGGGTGCAAGACCTTTAGATACCTCTGCGAGTTACATGATATTAAGGGAGGAAGGGAAAAGGTGCAGTGCTTTAAAGTCCAGGCTGCAGGTGTCTAACACCTGGTCTGCTCTGAGAAAGGATTGACACAGTTAAACTTCTGCTTAGCAATGTTCCTTTCTTCTTGCTCTGATATTTGCTATATTGCCACATGTTCTTTAAAAGGACCATCAGTAACAACCTGGCCAAACAGAGGTCATTGAAAGCTTGGAGAATCAGCAGTGACAAACTGTTTTGCAATGCAGTCCTTTGCTGATTGTTTTAAAGTATGTGAGTCTGTGGATACAAACAAGCGATTTATCGTATCATGATATAAAGCATTATGTATGACATGTATTGTGAAAACATGTAACATAGAGCCTCCTGCTTTCTGATTGTGTTTGTTAGCTCTGAGCACACAAGCATCTTGCGAACTCTACTACTTTGCATCTTGTTCAGATAGGGAATAACTCCAACAGATTAATTTCTTCTCTCATCTGAACACCCTAAGCATTAATGCATATATTGTATGTGCTCTCAGAGCCCTGTGGTTTATTTGCTTGAGTATTGCTACCATCAGAAAATCAAAGCCACTTCAGATCTGGCCTACAGATTGCCTTTACACTATGCTGCTTCTAACAGTCTTATAAGAAATAGCATACCTTCTTGTTATGTGAATGTTTCTTTGTGCCTGTTCAAATTTGATCTCCCCAGTAGAAAAGCATACATCTCCTGAGGGCAGAAATCAGATATTATTTTTAATTTCAGTGCCATACTCCTCTTGATGCTTTTGAGCTTAAAAATGGAGTGTTACCATTTCCCATTGCTCCTGTCTTGATTACCCATGGCAGTGAGGCAGAAAGCAGCTCCAAACTGTTACTTTGAAAATTTGGTGGTGGATGTTTTAAAGGCTTTCTTCTTTACAGCTTTTTCCTAGATTCCTCCTGCCAAAATGGGGAGGGACCACAGGAGCATGCACAGTCCTTGCATGTGGATGTGAACCAGTCTGCTTATGCCAGAGTGAGCATGGTGTTCAAGGCTGGAGTTTATTTTTCCAGTCAACATAACCAGTGTCCTTTCTGGGTGCATGTGGTTTAAGAAACCTTTGCCTCCTTAGGGCACGCAGCTCATGGGTCACATCCTTCAAACTGCCTGTGGCACTAGGACCAGAGCAGGGTTCAACAAGGACACTATTTGTGGTGGCTTTCCCTGCAAGGCAATACTGTGCTACAGAACTAGAACTGAGGGGTCTGCAAGGAAGTTTACCCACTCTGATGATCCCTCTTGACCTGACATGACAAGGTGCTATTACAACCAGTGCTGGTGCCCCACTGTGAGTGTGACTGTAAAAGGAAAAAAAGAAGGGCCAAGTACAACTTTAGGAGAAGGTACGGCCCCAAAGACAATTGGAGGGCATTGTCATCAATAGGATATGCAGGGTTCACTGTGCAGAGTGAGACTAAGTCAAAAAGCATTGTCTGCACAGGGTGCCGGCTCCAGGACCAAAATCTGTTCTTATGGTGTCAAAGGATTATGGCTAGGATCTATGGCTCAAATCAAGAGCTTTTAGGGAAATGCAGTCTGCTGCAGAAATACAAAACTATTTGATCAGGGACAGGTCCTGACACTTCGCCATTGAAAGGAAACTTGCTGTAGGCTTCAAAGGGAGCAGGAAAAAGTCCCTCCTGTCTTTCTCTTGCTTTAGGAAAGGGTGATGAAAAACACTCAAAGCAGCAGCAAAATTAACACATTTGGATGTTATCAGCAGAATCTGCAGTTCTGTCCTCTGGCCCTCTGTCAGGGTAGCAGGCAGTCAGCAGGGGTTTTCTGCATGCCAAGCATTCCCAAACATTGTGGAAAAATCTTCCCATCCTTTCTTTCCTAAAGCTTCCAGTTTTCCAAACATTGATTAAATGTTGGCAATGTGTTTCTGACTGCTTGGACACAAACAGCCCTCTTTGTGCTGATACACTCCAAGGTGAAAGGAAAGCTTTTTTTTTTTTAGATGATAAAAATGGCAGGGCTTCAGTTCTCACTTTCTCTCTGTCCGGAACTTCAAGCACTGATGAGTGTTAATCAGACTGTGAGTGTATCTCTAACTGTTGTAATTACTGCTGTGTCTTTTGTAAAGGTCCTAGATCAGCCTCCCCCCCATAAAATTATTGTCTTTTTTTAATATTTTCCAGTTTCCTATAAATTGTAGAATTTGTGAAAGTTTTGAACACATTTGTGCTGCTCTCTTCTCATGTGCTGGTTATCTCTTACTTGTCTGTGCCTTTGCCCAAGTGCTGAACTGTTGGGACTTTCTTGCCTCAGTCCCACACAGCATCCATGTTGTGCTTAGCACTGTTAATGCCTGATAATGACAATAGTTGTGACTAAGGCAGGGTGAAAAATATTATAGCAGAGACAGGTCATACAATATCCCATGCTGACACTGCAAAGCCGTGTTCTCTCTTATCCAATGACTGGAAGTGCCTCTAACATTTACCAAAATTTTGGTTCTGCCAACATGTGTCTGCTGTGAATCTGGTCATCCAGCATCTCCATCACTGGAAGGGATGCAAGACCTGTGGGTCGTCTGAACAATTTCTCTCCACAGCTATCTCCCTGCCTGTCCCTGAGAACCCTCATCACACTGAGAAATGGAAAGACTCAGTTCATGCATTAAATTTTGATGACTGGAGATAAAAATTCTACTACAGACTGAACAGTTTAATGTTTAGAAGCAGACAAAGCACAAAAAATATATTTAAGGTATATATGAACTTCTTTTAAAAGGGATTGATTTGATTTCTTTCCTTTTTTCCTTTTCTGCCATAGTGCTTTCACACTTCCAGAGGTTGTAATACAACTTCTGAAACCTGCACTTAGGCTCTGGAAGAAGGAAAAGATAATTTGGGTGGATGGATTTGTTATTTTAAGTTTGATTGAAAGGCTCTGCTCATATAAATTAAGCTGTGCTGACTTACACCAGAATATTTGGCCCAACAGCTTAGTATAACATCACATATGGCATACTCTCTGTGATTTGACAGTCGTTTGCAGTTCTGTTATAGTGCAAATGACAGTTCACTAAATAAAGCATAAAAACTATATTTTTCTCAAGTTCCAGAAAAATGAACAGATAAAGTTTGAAAATAACGAGTACAAAGTGGTTATGTTCAGCATTAATAATAAGAAAAAAGATTTTTACAGAAGCAGAGCCTCTGTACATCTTTTGGCTGGAGATTGATGGCACAGATAAAACTTAATGTCGCAGAAAGCAAGATGTCCTGGAGCAATACAAATGAGAAAGACATGTAATTAGAGCGGCATTCCATTCAGTCAGAAGGTCAAGTTCAGTGTAATGTTTTCCATTAAACAAGATCAGAAGTTATATTGTCCTAAGCCTGTACATTTCACAAACAATTTAGAACTTCATTAGCCTGCATTACTTGTGCCTCTTTATAGCGTACAGCTTGGAACAAAGACTAATGCAGATCTTAGGAGTCTGAGGACTTTGTGGTAAAGCCTCTGAGATGGTGTCAAACAAAGCTCTGAGCCCAGTAGGTGTCTGGATATAAAAGCGGTGGAGACATAACTCCATGGAGGAGCTCCGAAATGGAAAAATGAAGGAAAGGAGCTCAAACAGTCATTAAACTCCACGGCAACAAGTGTCCCATCAGTCACAACCATAAGCAGTGGTGGAAGAAACACAGTCTCTGAGGATTCAGAGGCTACTGCAATGCCTGTCTGATGCTGTTCCTGTCCCAGGTTCCAGCAGTGGTTGTACTAACCATAATTATTATCAGACAGGCCACCACAAAGTTCCCATTTCTCATCTAGATGTTAAAGAACACTTTGGTCGAAGAATCTCTGCACAGAAATCCAGAAACAAGCTAAGATGAGTGTAGAGGAGAATGAATGCTTTCCATCTCAGATGCAAATACCAGTGACAAGAAGAACAAAAAAAAGTTATTTTGCTGAGAGCACCTCAGATCACACATCATTCTGTTAGCTGGAGTGTGTTTAGCATAAGTCCATTTAAGTCATCATTTTTTTCTGTATTTACTACATTGTAACCAAGAATGGAGAAATTTTCCATGTTCCTTTTGCTTTTATATTTTCTTCTTTTTTCTTCTGTGACTCTCTGCTCTTCTCTTCAGTGTTGCCTGACTTTACTTGAATCCTTTGAGGTTCTTCAGGCCCATATCAAGACAGTGTACTCCAAGCAAAAAAACTGAGATTTCTTTCCCAGTCTCTCAGAATCAGTGCTTGCTGAGGGAAGCATCCTCACCTTTCAACTCAGATCTCCTTAATCACAAAATGTGACAGGCCTAAAACCATCCACCAAAAAACCTAAGTGTGAACATTATAGCCACATGAGAAAATAGATACCTGTACCTAGGTGTGTTTTTGTACATTTTATATCAAGAGAGAGTTGCTAGATTTGAAACTGATCATTTTGTTGATGATTATTGAACCAGTTTCATTGTTTCTTATTGCTCTGAGGAAAGAACTGTATCATAAGCTAAAGTCATAAAGGTCACTAATTGACTCTCACAGGCATTTTTCTATGCTATAGATACATTGCCATTTTGTTATTTCATTATCACTTTTCTGCTTTTCATTATTATTATTTTTTATACAAATGTAAAGAAATATCTAAAGGAAACATTTCATTCTTTTCTTGATTAGCAAAATTACCGTCGTCTTCCAGTGCTTATGCACAGCCATAGACTTTGCAGCTGAGAGGAAAGACTGTTGATTGCAATGGGTGCGGCACTGGGCCAAGTCTGAAAGTCAGTCCTTCAGTAGAAGGACTCTTTATAAAGTTCAGTTTTAAGGCAAACCTGAGCTTAAAACAAAAACAAATTGCTGGATTATTTTTCGTTCATCTTGAGTGAGGTGAAGAGCTGGTGGCACCTCTGAGGAGCATGATGGGTGGGTGAGTGCATAGCTTCCCTTCCTCCCCTTCCCTTCCAGACACTCATCTCCAACTTTTATGCAGAATTTGCTTTAAAACTGTCTTCAGAACAGCAAGGTCGGAAACCACAGGGGGAGTCTGTGGCATTTTCTTGAAAATAGCTGATTCTTGTTCTCTCTGTTCTTGCCTGGGAAAGGTACCTAGAAAGACCTTCTAGGAGGCAGTCTTCTCAAGCTCTCACAATCCAGATGTTTTCTGATTCATGATTCATTATCTTCTGTCCATAACATTTTGATAAGGTTTCTGTTTTGATTTTTTGGTGTAACAGTCCAAGTGATCAAGTTCAGAAAATACGCTTAGTGGTTAGAAGGAAAATAAGGGCTCAGACATTCAAGTTCTTCTTCCCAATCAGTCACTGACTCAACTTAGGTGATCGATGTCACTCCTTATACTTCATTTTTTTCCTTATACCACAAAATTACTTACTTGCAGACTGTTGTCTAAATGCTTAATTTATTCATGACCGTGAAGCCCTTAAAAATCATCAAATGAAGGGCATTATGTAAATGTGACATATTATTGATATTCTTCTTACTTATTACTCATCATAACTGAGAATGGAAGGAAAGATAAACATTGGGATTAAACTGTGTTGTTAAAAATAGCCAAGAAGTGTATTTCCAAAACCATAATTTCAAGGTTAGCTATTTTCCTTTAATACAAAGGACAGATCTGACCTGTCATCCCTCCTGCTTGTAGCTAAATTCACTGTGACTGGGTAGTTAACTAGATGAGAAAGCAATTGCAGAATAAGATCCTTAATATTTTCATTGCCCACATTAAGGTTTGCATTTCAATTAGTTACATTAATTTAAATATTCCCTATGTTATGTCTTTGAACTATTCATACAATTGATGCTAATGAGACTTAAGAGCTCACGACATAGAGTTACTACAGGCTTTTAGCTTTGATTCTGATGTTTCATTTTGTATGATTTCCACCTAAAAAAACACTATATGTTTAATCTAAGTAGGCTCTTTGTACAAGAACATCTAACTGATTTTCATGTATTTCACTGATTGCCAACCATTCTTGTTTTGGGAGTTTGATGAGGAGGTGCTGCTAAACTCATGCATGCTTGACATTAAATAATACAATTGAGATACTGAGAAAAGAAATTATCCCATTTAGATTAAATAATATCTTTGCTTTGAAAAGTTGTCTGGATTTGACAGAATTAGAGTTTCACTAAAGCTATTATACTTTAGAAGATGAGAATGACAGGATTTCTGAAGCCCATGTGTTGTCAGGCTGACCTGATGCCTCTAAATCTATCAATTTAGTGGTGTGAGATAGGGAAAAGGGTAATAAAATTGGTTGATATGATGGGGACATGACCTTGAGCTGAATGGAATAGGTGAGTTGACTTAGACTAGTTCTGAGCAGTTTCTTTGCACTGAGATGCCATTTGGAATCATTAGACTGTTTGTCCCTGACAAGACTGGAAAAGGGCTTGCCACATTGTTGGAAAAAGTCTTGGAGACAAGTGGCCGAGAAACACACAAACTATCTCATAAGGACCTTTTCTAGGGAAGCTGCCTAAAGGTATTTTCCATCTGCATTATCCTACAGAATAGCTCCAGATGAAGGTGGATATTTTGCATGTCTTTTTCGTCCTCTTTTTATTTAGGAAAAATTTATATCCAGCTGCAGCTCTACACTGAAACATTCACAATTTCGTCTTCATGTCAGACTTCGGCTCTCCTATTATGATTTGCACAAGATATGGTGCTAAATTTAGCCATAACTTTTGGAAGAATACTGTGATGTGAATCCAAGTGTTCATTTTTTTCCTCCACATGGTGGTATGAGAAGCAGAAAAGGCCTTGTTGCTGTGTAAGGACTGCTCAGCAATAACAAAAGCATGTCTGTTATCAACATGTTTCAGCAGAAGTCCAAAACACTAGCCACTTTAAAGAAAATTAACTCAATGGCCAAACCAGGACACTTCTTTATGTTTTGTTACTCTTTATATCTCTTAGAGGTTCTCCTGGTCTGCCTTGGATCAGTCTAATCATCTGTCTTCTTGACTGTGGCATCTACATCAGGTGGGTTCTTCTCCCTTGTAGTTCACTTCTGACAATATTAATTTGTTTATTTTGTCTAACACCAAGTGTCATTTTTTTAATAGTGAAGTCTCTGTTTGTACACTATATAGCTGTAGGTTTTGGGTCATCAGTTTGGTTTTGGTTTCCTTAACAGGAACATTACCTTCAGGCAAGATAACTGGAGAAGAGCACCAAGGCTAAATAGCTGTCACTGCTATCATTTACTGAATGAACAACACGTGGTGAGACTTCAGGAAAATCAGTACGTAGTTACACTGTGAAATTAAAAGAAGAAATAAACAAGGGAATGGAGAAAAGAGGGAGAAAAAGAGGAATAGGGCAGAACATTACTAAGGAAGAGTACAGGAGAAATGAAAAACTATAAAAGACAAGAGCAAAAGAGGTGAGCTGGAGTTGAAGTAAGAACAACAGGGAGCCTGGGGAGAAGGCAATAGGAAAAAATCAAGTCTGTACAATCTCTGAAAGCTCATTTCACTGAGGTACCTGAACGTCAACCACTATATTATGAAGTTCAGCTCATGGATGTTAGACATTTTGCCATGTTTTTTCACATACTTTTAAAGACTCAAAAAGCTATTTCCACCTACCCACAAGCACTGCTTGTATCAGCCCAGCCTGGATCTTAGCTGACAGTATCCCTGTCCTGGGAGACTGGTGGAGCTCCTATATTTCCGTCCACACCCTCCATCTACTTCTTGGCACAGCACAGCTAATTCTTAAGACACTTTTTTGTTCAGATATTCCTATTCTTTCTTCTCCCAATTTCTCCTGTACAAACAGCAGATTGCATTGCATCTGACATGTTGGTTTGATCTACAAAGGAGAAAACAAACCAAAAATGCCGCTTTTCTTTTCCTTTTGTCAGGCCTCCCGTGCTTCTTTTGGCAGGCATTTTTTTCTTGAACTTCCTTCTAAAGATTTCTGTTTCATTTTCTCTACAGCTATTTAACTTGGTTTTCTACTGACTGACTGTGTTTTATCATTTTTACAGTGCTTTACAGACACCCTGCTAATTCTTTCATTCTCTTTTGAAGCAGTGAGACATTATTCCCATTTCACACACAAGGAAAAAGAAGGAGGGAGGTTGTGAAGTTCATAGAAAGCACTCTGCCTGCACCTGACCACAAAACCACAATATCGTCTCATATTATTACTGTAACCAATATTCTATGTCAGCTTCTCATTCTCAAATTTGTCCTTCTGAGTATCCTGGACACAAAGACTGCAGTGTGTGTATATTGTGGTCATGAACAACTTCTTTAAGCCTGGAGCACAGTGACATTCATAGTGAGGAGACACTCAGTGAACCTCCTATTGCCTGGCAATAAAAGTACAAAATCAACTACAAGTACAAAATCAACTACAAGTACTGCACCCTGGGGTGCAGTATAAACTGTGCAGAATAAACTGTGTTGCTTCTCTCTGCCTCTTTGCAAGAACAGTGCAGTCTTGGATGCATGAAAGGCTTGGGTTGGTGATTTGTTTTGGTTTTGGTTATTTTTTAATTCTTTGACCAGATGAAAGTGGAGAGAATTTTCAACAAATGCTGCGGCAGAGCAGAAGCTACTAGTTCAGCTTAAAATACCTGAGTTGATTTCTGTAGAAGATTATTTGGAATACTAATACCTGTATAAGTACATATTTGCAGATCGAATAATATAACTTCCTTTTTTGGTCAAATTGTGTTCCAAAATGCTGTTGTGGCTATTACAAAATTAAATTGCAGCCACTCTTCTAAACAAAAAAGCAAACAAGTCTCCCCACACACAACCTCCTGTCCAAAACAAAAATTCTATTATATGTTGATTTCAATTCAAAACTAAAACCTATGAATTTTTACACATGTATGGAGTTCTCTTTATATAAGCTATTCCCTTTATACTTCTTAAGTAAGATTGCTTTTTTGCACGCTTAAGCAAAAACTGAATTTTATAATTAGTACCATAAATGGTCTCACAACTGGGAACAGAAACAACTTTACTGCTATAATCTCACTGCTTCATAACAACTGAGTAACATGGATTAGATTTAATTTACTTCTGCGAAATCCTTAAAGGAAATGGCACAAACTTAAACTGGCTAAATAAATTTGAGAAAAATTGGTTCTTGGACATTACAGCAAAAGGAACTAAATTCTTTGATTGAATGGCTTGATCTTGTTGATCCTTTACTAATAACATATTTTTGATAGTATTTTATTTTTGGGATGTACAGAATTCTTATTCCACTCACAGTAATCTACATTCCATTCTTCTCTGAAATTATCTATAGAAAAAAAATGTTTGTTCTTTTGAAGTATCTTTTTTTAGCAGAAGGATTTTTTTTAAATGTCTGTTCTGTAGGGTGGTGGAAAAGGCTACTTTTTCTCAAAAAATATTACAAACACTCTGGAAGGCAGATGATTTGATCAGATGATCAGTAATGAAATTATATGTCGTGAGCAAGTGGGTTTTTTTTCAGCAGTTGTGTTTTTCACTTTAACGTATAGTAGCACTTTTTGCATTATTAGAAAAGAATAAGTTAGAGGTATCACCTGTCTGACATTATATGATTGAATCAGTTCTGTAGTTGAATCACTATCATTACTAGTGATTCATTGACAATTGCTACTCAAGAATAATGAAGAATATGCTTAATTCATCATTGTACATCTAATACGCTTCTTTTTTTTCTGATTCATCCAGTCTTTAATGATATTCATATGTCAAAACACAGAACTCCTTTTCCCTGGGCCTTCAAAGTTGACTCTATAAAACACTCATGCATAAAAACAGATTAAACAACCTGAAGGGAGGTGCTGTGTGTCTCTGACACAGCTCTACAACACATTGATGTAGAGAGGAGCTCCTTGTGAGAGTCCAAATTAACACTTTTGGCAGTAGAAAAATACTGACACAAAGTCTCTGTGGCTTTCAGAGCTTTTCTGAGGTCACATAAATTGAAATAAGATAATTAATAAATTTTCTAAATTAACATGTAATTTCAAAGATTAAAAAAACCACAGTGGCAGGACCTGAAATCCCGTAGTAGTCCTTGTCTTCACAGCTGTAAATGTATTGCTTTTTCTATCTGTCTCTAGTTTTCTATATGTCTCAAAACAATTACTGTACATGTTATTCCAGAGGCCCTTATAGGTAACACATTTCATGTTAACATTTTCTATGGGAATAAGTTAGAATTACATTTGGCCCTGAGGAATTTGCACTGTACCTAATTCTGAGCATAGTGTTGGTCTGTGCTGAAAAAGAGACACTGTCTCTTAATAATTTCTGCAGCAAGCAGGCTCTTGAAAAATTTCATCAATAATTTGACTATATGGCAACCTCTATACAGTTGTTTAATGAGTATTCAAACAAGTTCAGTCCTTTAAAATCATTGCTTTGTGATCTGCTTGTATTTATCACACTACTGAAGCTCCTGTTCACCTGTTTTCTCAGGGTGTTCCAAAAGAAAGTCATGCTGCCCAGACTGCTAATGTCTTGAAACTGGTACTACCAATTGTACAGATAAAGCCTGTTTGGCTAGGTTATTCACCAAAAACCTATGTTATAGTTCAAGAATCTAAACCTTCATTTCCTCATAAAGATTATTCTTTCCCACATTCTATTTTATTTAAATTTAGAGTAAAAAATCTACTAATCCCTGGAAAATGTGACAGATTGTACTTAATTCTTAAGAGCTGCACTGCTTACCTGTTCAGTATTGATGAGTCAAAGCAAATTTTTGGCTGTTTGATTTGGCTGTGTGAAGTGGCTTTGCAAGTTGGTCAGCTGCCTCCAGCTGGGAATGTACCAGGATGGTCATGGTACCTGGGAGGGGAGATGGTTTCATCAGCATCACATCACGGTGAGGCACATTGCCCAGAAGATAGTTGTAAGTCACCTATCTTCCCAGACTCTTCACAGTAAATCCTCTGCCAAAAACATCTGAAAAAGGGACTATAAAGGATTTTCCCATACTTATTTCCTTCATTACCCAAAACCTGATGAACACATTGAAATCTGCAGGATAATCTATCAGGGAATATCTCATTGTCTGGGACACCCATGCTGAAGTATCTCCAGAGACCTAAATACACACTGTTTAAAGGCCTAATTAAAAACCAATACACATAATAAATACTTCAGCTATTTTTTTTTATTTTTGAGTCCCTGTAAGAGAGCTGAAGTGAGAGGTTTAGTTTTCTGTATTTTTTTCAAAGACCTTCTCTCTCACAACCAGTATTCCACTTCCCTGAGGCTTCTAGATGTGATTTTATTTATTATTTATAAAGAGGCTGAAGCATCTCTCAGACAGACAGAGAGATAGTTCCTCACATGAGGAATTCCCAGTCTATAGTATGAAGCCCTGGGGCCAAACCGACTGCAGAGACAGACAACCACAGCACCACATTGTTTAGCTGAGTTGTGCTTGCATAATCTGGCAGCAAATGTTTAATCTTGTGTTTGTAAAATCACGCGTTGGTACTGAAACAGTTTTGATGCAGTGAATTTGATTAGATAATTTTGCAGCAAAAGGAAAAGATTGCTTATCTGTTCAAATGTCCTCCTCTATTTCAATGGAGTTCCATAATTAACATCTGAAATAACAATTTAAAAATCCAAACAATTAGCTGCTCACTTTATCAGAGGTGTATAACTTAAAGAGCAAATTATTTACATTTTTCTTCTTTAAATTGAAAAGCAAAGGCAACAGATTTAAAGAATATAAGAAAATGAAACTAAAACAGCAGTCTACAGTTCCAAGTGCCTATGTGAGCCAGAGCACACTTCGTGATCAGCTGGACCTTTCATTTCTCTTGAAAGACTTCAACCATCTCGACCTGTCTTTCAGCATATCCTTCTGCCATTAGCCTTATAGAAGCAAAAAAACCTTTACCTTCCTTATATTCCATCTATTATCGTTACACCCTTAGTATTGCAAGTGTAAACACTAAACTTTGAAATGTGTTGACAGTTGTGGGAATTAATCTCTTCTCAGTATGCATACCACAGGTAAATAATAGATTTTAGATATTTCATACTTGCAGTGGAAATACATAGCCATAATTTTCGGGACTGCTTTCTCCATGAGGGAAATGGTAAAACATAGACCATATATTTTTCAGGTCAAATCTTCACTGTTTGACGGTTTTGGAGTTAAGGTCCTTGGTTTGCTTAGTGAGTATTGTCCTTTTTCTGACAGTAAAATTTATTTTCTTTGTTTCTCTTTATCAGATTTTGTATTGACTTTTTAAGTAGTGATGTAAAGGACATTTAATCCAAACTCTCTGAAATTATGAAGTGTAAAAGGAGACATCTATTTCATTATAGTTTTTGGCTCTCTGAAGAGGTACCTGGGGAGGCAGGCATAGTAAGGGGGTCCAAGGTCATATCCCATCCATTGGAGGATGAGAAAAGTTTAAGGCTGGGATGAAGTGAGGACTTGGTTCAGGGCCTTGGCTGGGTGTAGGCATGGCAGCAGGAATGCAGAAACCCCTGGGGCCAAGGCATGGTACCCTTAGCCCTACAGCCAAATCTGTGGCTGGGCGGAGGCAGTCAGCGCTCTGACAGGAAGAACAGTGCTCATCTCTTTTCAGCACTACCAAGTACCACAATGTGACATAGTTTAGGTGTTCCTGGAAGACACTCTATGGATGATATTTTGCAGAACAATTTCCCCACCTTTTGCTTTTTTCTTCTCTGCAGAGACTAAGGAGGGTCTAATGCACAGCCCAGCCCCCAGACGACTCCACTAAAGATATGGCAGGAGACAGTGTTGAAGCATATCACTTCCACAGGGAGCAGTTAGCTGTTCCTCTGAACAAAGGAAAGAAGAATTATATAAATATCACTTTTTCATTCTTAGTGCACTTAGAAAAACTCTCATAGAATAACAATTGCCCTGGTAATTTGTGTCCAAATGATGGCAGGTTTTGCCTTCGAGTCCTGAACTACAAAGACAAATTTAATGCTTGCATAAACTGTGTATATTCTGGGTCATTTCTTCGACTTTCAATAATCTCAGCATATTGATATCATGTCTTTTCCTCAACAGACATACACTAAGTCAAGAATGACAAGCCCAATCCGTGAGCTATTTCAGATTCTTCTGTCATTCTCATCCTCACTACTTTTATTAGTTTCTTTATTGAGCATTGAAGTAGGACATTTATTATTTGATGCTGCAAAATACACCACATTAAATTAAAAGCACAATTAACAAAGGTTTTCGTGAATCTGTTTCAACTACAAAGAGCATAAATGTATCGTCCTGAGATCCACCATGCGTATTTATGTTCTGTCAGCTGTTTTTATCAGAAAGTTAAACAGACCACATAATTTCTGGACCTCTCTCCCAGGCTGTGCTGCCTTTTCCCAGGCCCAAGCACTGGAAAAGTACTCAGTCCATGGAACTGATTCCAGTGTGACACTTCCACTTTATACATGAAATATAATGAGATACCAGTGTCCTAAAGAGCGAGAGTGAGATCAGCAAAACCCAGCTGTGAATGAACATAGCTTTGTTAGCTGAAGTATACTTACCTAGGACCTTTCTGCATCTCTGGGGAGAAAGTTCCCCTTGGTGCAATTCCATTTGGTTGAATCAGTTCTGCACCTCCTCATGCCAAGTCTGAACCTGTCTGTGGTCAAATGAGTACTTTGTCATATAGTCATAAACCAATTTCTACATCTGCAACTGTTTGCAGACTCTGACCCAGGGGTTGGTAAAATCACCACATTCCAGACAAGATTTTTAGATCGTTTCTTTTCAAGGGTTTAACATACTTGGCGTCTCAGCTACAATTTTTTTCTACATTAATTTAGATACTAATCACTGACACCGTTTGGTCAACATGATGTCATTTAAACTAGAATCTGATCTACTGCACCACAAAATCTCCAGAGTAATTCTAAATGAGCTCAAAGTGTCTTGGAATTGAGTAAAAGCATGTGCATATAAGCACATTTATGTATTTTCTGATCAACAAGTTTTAAAATCATATTCAAATTCTCTCCCTCTGCTTGCATGCTTAATGTGACCTGTAGACCCATCATGCTATTAGAATTTCATTTCGGGTTTTGCTTTGATCTATACATTTCTTTTTCTGCAAGTAGATCAAAGCCTACAGGATTAGAAACAAATTGAGGGGGGTGGGGGGAGAAAAAGTGGACCACTTTTGTTAAGATACTTTCCATATTATTTCTACAGTCAATTTATTTAAAGAGGGCAGGAGAGCTGGTATGCATGCACAAACAATATATAGGTTCAACTTACTCATAATTAATTGTGAATGGAATCTGGCTCATGAAGTTCAGGAAAACAGCAACACATAAGGCCTCCACTTATTTTATGGGTAACATGTTGTACTTTCTGTCAACTCCAAAAGAAAACAAATACCATTTTCCTGTAGAAATCTTGATGGACTGGAAAAACAATGGTGGGATGAACAGAAAAACAAACAAATTCTACCAAGTGGATGTTGATTTTGCCTCTCTCTGAACAGTGTCCAAGAATTAAATAACTGAACCATGATGTTATAGCAAGTAGCTGAGTTCCAGTTCCAGTTCTTTTAGGCATAGATATAATCAAGGTTGTTTTTCTAACATACAGACACAAATTAAAATGAATGAGAAGATGTAATCATTTGCAGAAGTATATATTTCTGATATTTCTTTCTGGCAACACTTTTAATCCACGCACTGTAGACCCTGAGGACCTGTGGACTATTTCTATGGTTTCTGAGAAAAGGAGTTAAAGATGTCATCTCTGCAGTCAATAGGTTTATATTCTCTCAACATCCTCTGGAAAACTTTTAGAGATCCTGAAACTGCACCCTGTGGAACCATAATTCTCCATTTTGTGCTACTTCAAAATTAAGGTATCTCAGACAAGGCACCAGAAATAAATAGTGAAATCATTTAAAGGTTTAGTTTTGGAGTGCAGGAGGCCACTTTTTTAAGGGACAACACTCTAATCAGCACACTCAGCCTGAGGATAGATTTGTACAGCAGTAAAAAACACCAAAGTCCCCACGTAACCCCTGCGCGCTGCCCCCCTGCTTGCAGGCAGTGAGATGTGTACCCTCCCCGCACATGCTGCCCGGCCCTCTGCCAGCAGCCAGGGTGCAGCTCAGGGCCTTTCATGAGTCTCTGGCCCCTTTCTCAGGGCCCCACATCCCTTTTGCATCCAGCTCTGCTGCGGCTTCTTCTAACTTCCCACGGCCCTCCCTCACCAGCAACACATTGGAGAGTAGAAGGCGACTTTTGGACATTGAACTGGGAGTTGCTGCACTAAGACAATGGTAGGTTAATTGGGTTCCAGTCCTCTGCCTGTTTATATGTGAGGCACAGGAAGGCTGGCTGTGGGGAAGAAACCTTCATGTACTGAGCGTGTCAGCAGCTTGTATTTCACCTCAGCTGGGAGTTGTGTGGCCTGGCCAAGTGTCAGAGCAGAGACTGTGTAAACAAATGTACAGATGATTTTTTTTTTCTCTTACACAGCAGAGCTGTAACAGCTGTGTTCATGTTTGCTCAGCATGCTCATGACTGTGTTGCAGTGACTAGAAAGATTCAGGCTTTGGTTCAATTTTTGGTTTACTTTCCCATTTGTTTTAATAGAGAGGAAAGAATGGCTTTAACTTCCCTAGGAACACAAAAGTCCTTCTATATTCCTGTTGACAATTCATCATTGATAGGGTTTTTTTAAGCTTCTTGCAACACATCATCAGATTTCTAAGAATAGATCATTACTAGATCTTACATGCTTTTCCAAAACACTGGGGTTTTTCTCAGTGTCAAGGGATGGGATCAGTTGCTAGAAAATGTGATGCTTTTAGAATCATCATTTTTTATATGGAAAGAGAACATTCTGTTACGCATTGAAGCTTATATCCTGCTGCTACAACTCCATGGATACCATTTTTCAAATATTTTCTTGTTATACTCTGTTATACTTTTTTGATCTTGAAAGGGAAAGAGAAATCCACATCATTCACATTCTCATATAGAGAAATATTAAACTATATGACCCTTACCGAAAGTCTTATTTTTATGACCATATAATAATTAGTATATATATAGTATAATACATATAATTAGTAATATATGTATTATATTACAAAATATAATAACTATGTGTTCCTAGAGTGCCTCTTTGAAATAGGAGTTCTGTTATTCTGATAATTTTACTGTATTTTTTAAAATTATAGTCACTGTGAATTTTGAAGTATGTGTTTGGGGACTTTGTCCAAGCTATTTTAATCCAAAATTTTTTAAAAATTCATTATGAATTATTATTTGAAAGCAAATTTTTTTTAACATTTAAAAAAATATTACATTATGTTTATTATTGATCACATGATAAGTGAATGACACAGAAACTGTGTCATCAGCTTCTTGTACTCACTCCAGTGCCTGGAAGCATTGGTTGGTTTTGTCCTCTGCATTTTACATAACATGAGTACCTCTGAGGAAGGAATGTTCATAATCTAATCTGATCTAATGGAAGAGAGCTTAATCACATGGGTGTTTTAAGAAATACTGAATTCATACAAATATGTGTCAGACCAATAACTATTTCATCTGGGTACCACACACAGAGAAAGATTTCTGAAGTTACGTATGATCCATTAGATCCCCTTAAGTTACTCTATTAACTCCTATCATTTAAAAAGTTAAAAATTTATTATTCTGTGGAGAAAAAAGTATGGCACATACTTTTCTCTACTAGAGGAGGGAAAATTCATTTTTCTGTTTATATGTGCAGTGAAAAAGGGCAATATTTTGAAGGAATCTGATAATTTAATGAAAAATAATGGTTGCAAAAATAACATAACAATTAGCTAGAAAGTAGTGATGAATTTCTTTAAATGATAATTTCACTATTGAAATTGAGAAGGTGGTTTACAAGGAGAGTCAATGCCAGTAAGTTGTGATATTCTAGAAAAAATGGCTGAGAGAATGACTCTCAATAGACTGCCACGAGGCAAAATTAGTTCAGTTTTGATTTCGAGAAACTATTTCTGTGATTTTTTTTTTCAGAGTTTAGGCTTCTATATGAGTGATTATTGTTGCCAGTAAGAATGCTGTAAAGCACTTCCAACCCTAAATTTCCAATAAATTATTTTATGCGTGAATTTTGTTTTACACTATGAAGTCTGCTAACAAAATGTGCAGAGAGAGTCTGACTAATTCACAGACTAGTAATCTGCAGAGAAAATGCTTTCTGTGGTTACCCATGCTACAGTTTTTATCTGGTAAGGTTATTTAGATTTCTACACTCTACACCTTCTGTGCTTCATACAGAGAGCTCATCCAGAAAATTTACTAGTTTTGAGAAGACACTGTGCTTTTCTAGTCCCCTTTGGGAGAACGAGCTAAACCACACAACTTCACCCTTGGTGAAGCATGAAGGTGAGCACAAGAGGAGCCAGAGCACAGAAAAAGTTCAACTATGCCCATTCTGGACTATTTTCTTTAGGAAGGTGTCAGATTGAGCCTTCTAGCTGCACAAGTCAAGGCAGGAGCTATGCTGCACCTTTGCATGGTGAGGGTGACCAAGGGGAGATGAGCAGGGTACTTCACAATGGTGTTCTGCTGATCTGAAAGCGTTCCCAGAGGATGATCTGTAAGGTGAGGCAGGGAGCTTAGAATCCTAGGCACCTGTGGACAGTTTTGAAAGAGCTGTGACCTTGAAGCTGGTGGCTTAGTTATATTCCCATCTGCCTACTTTTTTTTTGCACAGGGCTATGGCATTGAGTCATTCCTATCAGGATCTGTTATCTAATTGTGCTGGTAAGGCCCAAGACATGAGCAGTCGGGCACCAGGCTGTGCATCTGCTTCTGTGCCAAATTCATCCCAAACAGAATTTAGCATAGTGACCATTGGGCTACTGGTGGATAGCAAAGACAAAACTCCCATTGACCTTCACATTTCACCTGTTTATATTGTCTAAATACTGGAAACACAGGATCTTTATGAACATTAGCAAGACAGAAGAATGGGGAACAGAAATATGAAGAAAACTCAGTAGAAACTTTGTCAGGGCTGACGCAGTGATTAATATGTTTCTTCTGTTCTTTAGCTGGGGAAGAGCTTTCATGATTGTATGGCCAGTCTTCGCGAGCGAAGATTTGGGAAAGGTCTTTACCCTTCAAGCCTGCGCAGTGGATTTTTTAGGTGAGACACAGTGTGCGCTGAACTGAGCCCACCCTTTAATCCTTAGGTTCATCTGCGAGCTTGGACAGTGGCAGTGAGGTCCTCAGGACGTAGGTTTGTTTAGAGTGACCTTCTCTTAGATGGATTGCCTTACAGGGCTGACGAGCTCCATCTGCCCGGAGGAGTTCCCTGACCGGGAATCGAACCCGGGTCGCAGCGGTGAGAGTGCTGCATCCTAACCACTAGACCACCAGGGGGCCCCACTTTCATGATTAAAGCCCTTTATATTGCCCTACTGGTCTAGTCAGCCAGCAGAGATTCTTTCATGACACTCCAATGACTTACAGGAGCAGCAGCCTTGCCTATAACTGGACTAAATCCAGAAAACAACTCTTAAACTACTCTGTGTAACAGCAGCCAAATTCCACACACCAGTTAGAAACTTCACACAACATAGAGATCATCTGAGTGCTTGAGTGTTCTGATACTGACAAATATATTCAGTTATTCCACTCTAATTTGCTGCAAAGTCTGGGCAGAGCTTGAAATATATTCACTTCCAGACTCAGCTACAGCCTGGGATAGGCAGCAGATAGGGCTCCCTTCACAGGATACCTTTCAACACCACCTATACTTTTCTTTGCGCTGTTAAGATCGAACTTGACAACAGTTCGAGGATAGCCTATTGTTTTTAAGTTTACTGTGTTAGGAGTAGGACAGATTTTCTGCTCTTATTTCACTGTTTTTATAAATTTTAAAAAATTTGTTGCTGATACAAAGATAACCTTCATCAGAATTTCATTTTACACAATAAATAACCTTTAAATTAATTGATTTCCTGACAATTTCCTTTAAAATAGAAGCACAAGATGTGTCTTGTGAAATGCCCATGTCTTGCAATCACAAAGAACTCTGAGGCTGTGATGCACACCAGTTGTTCTGCAGGAGGACTCCCAGCAGCTGCTCAAGACCTGAATGTTCACTTTTCATTACTAAAAACGGCTTTTTTATTATTTTTGTGCCTTCTTGCCCATGCAGTGCAATCTCTGATTCAGTGTGCAAAGTGCTACTCATATGAAACCAGCTCTGTGCACTAGCTATTTTAAAAAAGAAAAAGAAAATATTTTAGTCAAAATTTACAATGTAATTGCTGATGCAAAGACCTCATTATATTGTTGTAGTTGTTAAGAACAGAGGAGACAACTCTGCTATGGAGCAGTGTACTTAGAAACCAACGTGTTTAAATGTTAACTCAGATGAAACCATCTATCTAAGCAGTCAACACAAATACAACCTAGAGCATCTTAGTTTTATTTTTTACTTACTATATGTCTAAAGGAGGCTGCCCACTTACAAGTCTCATTTAAGAACAACTCTGTGTGGTACAGCACCACAGAAGTCATGTATTAAGGCCTATTATACCAAATGTGGGCAATGTGATTTGTAGTTACAGACATATATTTACATAATTATATATATATATGTATGTGTGTTTAATCATAGTTGCAAAGAAAAATACCATCTTTTTAAGTTCTTGATAAAAAACATAGGACCATGAAAGTTAAGACAAATCATTGACATGGAAGGGATTTGACAAAATATTGAGCAGCTTCCTGATCTGTTTTCCCAAATGTCCACAGTCATATTACTTACCTATTTTGAAAACCGGATCCCCTTATAAGATCTAGGCTTTCAAGCTGTTGGAGCCTTTGAGGATTTACTCAATGCAGTGAGAGACTACCAGGATGCCGGCATTTATTTCCTAAGTCATGCAATTACCTTGGAGGCCCCTGGTGGTCTAGTGGTTACAGTGCAGCACTTTCACCACTGCGACCCGGGTTCGATTCCCAGCCCCCCGGGCAGATGGAGCTCGTCAGCCCTGTAAGGCAATCCATCTAAGAGAAGGTCACTCTAAACAAACCTACGTTCTGAGGACCTCACTGCCACTGTCCAAGCTTGCTCGGCCCCGGCAGATGAACTTTAGGATTAAAGGGTGGGCTCAGTTTAGCGCACGCTGGGTCTCACCTAAAAAATCCACTGCGCAGGCTCGAAGGGTTAATGACCTTTCCCAAATCTTTGCTCACGAAGACTGGCCATACATGCCATGCAATTACTATCAGAGCTGTGAAAGCCAAAGCATGTGTCACAAAATGGTTGAGGTTAGAAGGGTCCTCCTGCTCAAAGGAGGATCACTGAGGGGAGCCTGCTTGGGCCATGCAGAGCTCAGTCTTTTGTATCTCCAAAGATGGAGAATCCACAATCTTCCTGGGCAACCTGTTCACTGACTTGTGTATGCCCTGTAGCCTTTACTCAGAGTAGAAGTTTCATTGAAGTCACCAGTATATTCACTTCTAGTCCCCCTCGACCTGAGATGAGAAAATGTGCTGACAGCAAGTCATATGAGATAGTGAACGGTCAGCTGGAAAAACGGCATAGACCCCAGGCATATATATTACTAACAAAACATAGGAACCAACTGACAAAGTACCTAATATTAGAAAGTTTTTTTAAAGTGGCTGTGTGGGAAGAAGATGTACTATACGAAGGAAAAGTATATTATCACTAACATCTCATTTGACTGGCAGTTGCATTGCAGTTAGCACAATTGCACACATATAGCACTGGCATTTACCCTTCAATTGCTGATATTCTATATCTTTTCAGAGCTGTTTCATCCCCAGTCCATTAATTAAAGACCTGCAATGCAAAACTGTGAACTGTTTTCTGCTATGAAGTATGTAATATGATGTCTAAACACTCAGTCTGTTTCTAAATCTTCAGCTTTTATAGCTATCAAAGCAATCTTCCGGACCACACAAGTGGCAGTGTTCTCAAACACTGTTCATAAAAGCTTTTCAAAATCCTTTTTTTCTATCGTTGTCCTAGAATTTGATAGTGCTTTACAACAATACCAACAAAACTTAACACATGTTTCTCAGACTTAAGAAGAAAAGCTCTGTAAGTCGTTGCTATAACTCCTGATAACAACAGCTTAGTAGAAAACATCAGTTTTTGCTCTATATCTGTGGTCCTTATTTTTTTAAAAAGCTAGAGATTTTTAAGTATCATTATAATGACCTTTCTAGTTTTTTGTTTGAGGTTTTAATGTTCATTTCTAGTGTCATTCCCAGTTACAGACAATTCTGGAAAAAATATTTTTGATACAGCTATTTTAAAATAAAATTTAAGCAAAATAAAACATTGCATGTATGGATGACCAGAAAATATTCTCCTTGCAGTAAAATTGAATTTTAATGTGAATCACAAAAAAAGCATTTTGTCCTGAAAAAAACTATATGTGTAAGATTGCTGACATTTTCTGATGAACATAATTTTGGTGTAAAATTCTCAGATAGTTAAACTGATTAACATTTCTTGCTAATGTTTTCTAAATCTGAAAAGAAAATTGTAGCACAAGAGACAGCAACTTTTAGTCATAAGATATAACAGTGGTATCTAAATCCACTTTAGCTGGAGATATACCTGAAGTTGTATACATCTATATCTGGATCACTGCTCACAGTACAAATGTTTCTCTACAATAAGCAAACAACTTCTACATGAAACATTTTCAGTTGCATTAGGAATAGGATCAACACTATGTCTTCTGCTGCAGACTGTAACAGCTCCCTGTAACAGCTACTAATCTCTGCGGAACAGACCTCTCAGACACAGAAAGCAGCAGTATCCCAAAAGCAGAAGCAATCATAGTGGCATAAGTCACACTCATTAAATCCAAATAGCCACAGTTTCAATACAATTCTATTTCAGTTCAAATTTCCAGTCCTCAAGGAACTGAAGCATAGCCTTTGGAGCATGTATTTATATGAGCATGATATTCAAACTCAGCTTTTACACCTGAAGTGTCAGTGCTCATGTTCATTTTAATCATTTATGACCATTTGCTATTGCTTCAATAAGCCTCATAGGTCTTTTATTTTTTGTGGACTTCAGAATACAGTGAAGTGTCAAACCTAATTTTTCTCACAGCTCCTGCATGCCAGTATTTTGCCATCAGAGGATATATTGGACTGAATCATTATGCTATTTCCATCACCAAAATGAAAAAAAAAATGCTGTAGGGTATCCTCATCTTCAAACAGATGGTAAATGTTTCTAAGAAATGCAAAACAGTGTAGTTCAATAGCACAAGGTACTGCAGAGTTTCATGATCATTAAATGTTTTGTTCCTGAAGTTGTACTTTATGGTAATTGCTTACAAAAGTTATCAAAATGCCAAGTCATGTTGGAACAAAACAGGAACTTACTTTGCAACATGACCTCAAGTTGCCAATTACATGTAAATTTTTGCCATCAATTCCTGCAGGTGTTGGCTACTTTACTGTCAGCGCCTCCATCCCAGCACCTCCATTCAAAGCTGGTGAACTTCATTGGGTGGAGAGCCACAGCCACAGTAAGAATTCATGAGAAAAATTCTACATGTGCACACCTGAGTATGTGCACACATGAGTGTGCCTATGTGTGTGCAAGCAATCAAGACTCCCTAGAGCATGAGTTGCTGAGAGGTGGTTTAACGCCTCCTCCTACAGGTTTTGGCAGACTTGGACCAGCTCTGTCACAGCCTGGTAAATGTCACCCTCTGTGGTAGTGAGCCTCACAAACCTGCATCCCCACTGTCAGCACTGCAGATGATAAGCCTCTGGCAGAGGGACAGGGTTAGGCAGCTCAGGGCAGAAGCACCTGAGATTTTTCTGGAGATTATTGCAGTGACCAAATCTGCAGGAATCCTGCTACCAAATATCTCTTTGGAAAAGGAAAAAAGTTGTCAAAGTTATACAGAGCAAAGGCATCATCATCATCATCATCATGGCTGGGCTTCGCGAACGAAGATTTGGGAAAGGCTCTACCCACGTTTGTCACAAGCACGCTGGTGGCTAAAAAGGCCAATACGAGACAGGCACGGCCGGTTGCAAAAGGCACAGCAGAAAGACTCCTTAGGTGGTATATTCTGCAAGGCACAATTCTTTCTGCGTTGTCTTTTCCCCTCGAGAGTGATCCTGCGTGCTTTCTCAAAGGCATCAGCAGCGTTATAGATGGTGTGTCTCCAGACCTCCCGATTGGAGGCCAGAGTAGACCAGTTATGGTGATCAATATGGCCCAGGCTGAGATGTGGTTTCAGGGAGTCCTTGTATCTTCTCTTCAGGGCTCCTCTCATGCGGCAGCCGGTGGCAAGTTCACCATAAAGCAAGATCTTAGGGAGGCAGTGGTCCTTCATCCTTGAGACATGCCCTGCCCAGCGCAGCTGTGTTCTCAGTAACATGGCCTCGATACTTGTGACTGCTGCTTGTTCAAGAACAGATGTATTGGTCACATAATCTGATCAGTGGATGTTTAGGATTGTGCGGAGACAGCGCTGGTGGAAGTGTTCTAGGAGTCGCAGGTGGTGGTGGTAGATGACCCATGATTCGGATCCATATAAGAGAGTAGACAGCACTATGGCCGGGGGGGGCCGCGCTCCTGCCCGCGCTGCACGCTGGAGGGGGAAGACCATGCACCCGCCCGCACTGCACCACAGAGCAAAGTAATACCTCTAAAAATGCAGGCCCTTGGTCTCACCTTGGGGACGTGCTACTAGGAAAAACACTGTTAAAGAGTGCTTGATTATATAGTAATTGGTTATACTAGTAATTGGAAATTAAGTAAATACTTAAGTAAATACTTAACTACTTAATAGAGCATTATGTTGAATGGTTAAGTACATATCCTCCGTAGCTAATGGAATCTGTGCACTTTCAGCTCATTGGTATCTATGTGGGCCCTTCAAGGATGGTATGTACAAATTCATCTTTCAAGTTCAGGTGACGGATGAGGGGCTGGGAGAGAAGTTGAGGTGCGAGAGAGCAGACGGGAGGAGATCAAGAATGTCATTAACCTTATAAAAGACTAAAGTAGTTCTCCTGTCATCACACACCAAACAGATCTCCAGTGATAGCTTGAACACCGAGAACTGAGGATTGTGAAAGTTCTTACATCTTCACTGACAGGAAGTTTCTATACTAATTGTTCCAGTTACAGCTTTTAAAACATTAGGCATTGTTCCCCTAAGGCAAATAATTGCATATATGAATTTGTCAATATTTTTGATAATCATACCAATTCTGTCTTGCATTTTATGTATTACAGAAATTATATATTGATATATCATAATAAGAGTTTTAAAATATGTATTGTCCAAACATGCAAAGAGATACCTAATTTCCTTACCATTATCAAAAGTATTAATACTGGAGTTTACATATTCACATGCCTGTGTACGTTGGCAAGGGCAGTGATATAATCTCTGTGGAAATAGTTGTAATATAATGAAAGAAAGTAGAGATCAAGGTAAGACAAAAATCATGCTGCTATGAGGTAGCATCAAGCTTGCTATTGAAGTGCTGCTGTTTTGACTGTTTTTTTCTCTACAGTTTTGCAGACAACAAAAGACAAGTGAAGTTACTGGAGCAGCAAATAAACAAGAAATAGAAAGGATAAAATCAAACCACAACTTATCCTGAAAGGAGATAGCAAATATATTTCTGTTTCTTGTGAAAGTCAAAGCTCATGGGCAAAATATCACACGTACCGAAGATGTGTCTGCATACTTACATGTGCATACAAAGTTACATGTAGAAGTTTCATGTGACAAGATGTTAGCTTCATCTGCTTATATTAATGAGATAATGTGGCAGATGAAGTCATAGAAAAGAAATTGGAAGAATAATCTTCTTGGCTCTTGTTCCAACACATGGCCATTGTGTTTTCCCCTTACTCCATCTTTTCTTTTTTGATAATAATGTAAGTCCCAAGCTCTTGACAGAGCGTGCTGCATAGCTGCAGAATGCTTTGCTCTGTGGGATTCCAAACTAGTTGAAATTTCTTGGCTTTGACATAATAACAATAACAGATATACCCATTACACTACTTTTATAAATGCAAGTGCATTTTCAAAAACTGAATATCACCCTTTCCTGTTTGCTTTGCAGATGAGCTGTGGTATACCAATGGAATTTAACCTTATGTCAAATTCTGGATCCTTGCAACACTGCTCAGGGACTATGAAATGTTCGACCAGATGAACTTCTGAAGTCCCTTCCAAAATGGGCTGATTCATGATTCCATGATTTATCAAAGGGAATTTGGACCTCTATAGGGCAAGCAACAACAAAGATTGAAGTAGCAAGCCAAGCTCATTCCGCAGGTTATGGATAGGGCTCTAGAAAAAGTTTTTTGGTCCAACATGTGTGGATATAATTTTTCCTATTTTGTTTTACCAAATGTTCAGGAGAAACAACCAGAGGATTTTACGGAATAATTTGTCACTTAGAGCAACAATGGGAAGCAGAATGGAGGTCATGTTACCAGGTTAAATATTTAATGAAACACAACTTCTATATTAATGGTATTTCTCCCACTGATCTTAATAAATGTAGTGATAAAATTGAAAACATGAACAGATTTCTGTACCTTGTGCATTTCCTTTTCTGAATTAACAATGAAGAGGAATTATTTTATAAAGTGCTTATTGCCCTTTAACAAGGGGTTTGGACAGCCAAACAAGGCAATGTCATTAAATTAAAGGCTCAATAAAAAGGAACCAAAGAAAGTTAACTGAAGGAATCAGGAAAAAAATAAGACAAGAAAATAATCTTCTCTGCCTGAATCTTCCTGATCTTCCTGGACCTCTGAGTCTAGATTGAGATAGAGGTGGGAAATCCTCCATCGTTCTCAGGTAGCATCCTCAAGATCTTGAGTAGTTGGTGAAAAGCACTGTAAAAGAGATGTTCAATACTTTCGGTAGCAGATTATTTAAAAACATAATCCAGCTGTGTAACTTGGTAGCTTGGCAAACAATTTTCTTGTTTTCCAGAATCACTGAAAACATACCTTTATATATATATATATATATATATATATACACATATATATATATATAACCTTTCATAAGGATTAGCAGACATCATAGTTTGAAAAATAATCATAAGCTTAAGTGAAGGTATCTTCATCTATGAAGTCACTACAATAATCAGGTTTAACATGCTACCTGCAAATCAGACAGGATTCAAGCAGTTTATATTTGCATTATCTCTTTGTATGCTTTTTCCCTCTCAGAAAAAAAGGTATTTCACATAATATTTAAGACAGCTTCAGTTTATGTGTTATAGGTTAGAAATCTAGGAGAATTTTCTTCCCCCTGCCCCCCACTGTAAGAAAGATGGAGTCCGGATGGGAAAAAAGTCAATTAGCCTTACAAAAGAATCTAGTTGGCCAAGCTGCATTCCTACCGAATGGCCCATCAGAGGCTGGGGGGAGAGGGGAGAAGTTTTGGGAGGGGGTGGCTGGCTCTTCTGGGACAAGAGATCAGATTGGGGAGTTCTCTCTCTGGGACAGAGATAGGGTCTATGTCCAGGCACTTTTGGAGAGGGGGCCTGGAAAAGCCGGTCTTTCTGGCTTTTCGTCCTGGTGAGGCCTGACCACTGGCCCCGATTGGCTCACACGCTGCCTCGTGACTCCAGCTGGGACCTACTGGGTTTTCATCAGAGAGTCTCTGTGCTCGCTGGGAGAAAAGGAGGAGCTTTGGGGCCCCATCATCTGAGAACAACAGTGAGTCCTGTGGGGGTGGACTGCTTTTCCTCCTACCCTTCTTCCATTGCGGGAAGGGTCTCCGTTTTCCTTTCGGCTTCTCCCGCGATCCCAGACCACCCCCAGACCCCTTCCTGTGTGGTGACCGCCAGAGCCCGACAGCGCCCCCTGCAGGCCAACACAGAGAACGGCAGCTCTGCACCTCCAGCGATCCAACAGCGCCCCCTGCAGGCCACGATTAGGACTGCGCTGAGGACAGAGAAGTGTTCAGTCAGATTTTTTTTGTTGTTTTTTTTCTATTGTTTGAAGGGGACTTTTTGGGGGGGTACAGGACTATTGCCTAGTTTTTTTGTGTTCTGTTACTGTTCTTGCCAACATACATATATCTTTTCATAAAGGGTTGTTACTTCTTCTGTTTTTTTCCACAGTTCCTCGATTAAAGCCCCTTAATTTTGAATTCACAATTGCTGAGAGAGAGGAGTTTGGTTTGTCTCATAACTCATCCTCTTTAGCAAACTTTCTAGTCTCTTCAAACTGAGACATTATGGTTTTGTGATTTGGAGGAGTGCATATAAAGCTAAGAATGCCAGACTTCCTATAAAAGAAATATGTTTTCACAGAAAAAGCCAATGACTACTTTTTCAAAAGAAAGTGGAAGGAACTATGGAGGAAATTGTTCCACATGCGGTCTCTAACACAAGACCCCTCTGGCATCACTTCTCCACTGTTGTTAGGCAAATCCAAAGGTTATCATCACTGCACCTAACAGCTTGACACGTTATTTCTTCTTCTTTGTCACTAATACCTTACTTGGCTGCAGACATCAGGAGAGAAATATCTTCATTGCCACACACAATCCATTGCAGATACCGTCTCTGTGTTACCTAACAAGGTATGTTTGTTTCATTCACAATTTGAAATAATGCAGGGTACAAGTCTGTCTGTTTGTGAAGACCTTGACAGGGTTGAGGGGTGGTTCTGTCTGCAGAGCCCCTGGATCACTGTAAGCTGGGATCTATCCAGGACTCTGGCCTCCCACCAGGACACTGGGCATGTGCCACTGCCCAAATGGGAGAGATTTTTCTGTATTTCTACACTTTTACATGATGCTGTGGAGCACTGCTTCCCACCAAGGTCCTGCTCCAATTGGTTTCATTCTGCAAGGATTATCCTTACCTGGATGGCTTTGAGCACACAGAGCTCAAGCACAAGAAAGGTACCATTTATATACTTCTGGTTTACAACATACTTTCTTTGGGAGGCTCACCTATATGATTCATTGAATTTCATCAGATGCAAGAGACCTAAGCAGATGTCACTTGCTGCCCCATAAGTTCAAGTCAAAAGTTAGTCTAATAGATACAAAAATCTCCAGGTTTGAGCCATGCAGTGAATTTTCTATTGGCCTCAGAAGTTCAGAGATCCTAAAAGTACCGCTAGGCATTGGGAAACATCAGGGAATTAAATGTAGGCTGGATGAGCAAGTTATTAAGGCAAATTTAGACAGGCCAAAGTTTCCTGTACTTAGAAAAGGTGAACATGGCTGTTGTCTGTGCTAGTGATGGAATTAAACTGAGATAAAGTGTCTTTTTAAGTAATTTGCTGCTAGTTGTAATGATGCTTCATTGCCACTGCATTAGCAGATAAGTGACTCATCACTTAGGCTATGAGCAACTGGCTTTTCAGGCCACTCTTTCAAGTGGGCAGAAAGCCAGCTGCTGTGATAAGCATGCTTTAGTCTCTGACTCCTAGATCAGCATACCACTCTAGGAGCTTATAGCTGAAATATCATGAGCACAATCTGCTTTAAATTAGCCCTGATTACAGATAACTTTCCATTAAATTTTAATGTACAACTCAGAGCAGGTTGGTCTTCTACAGCATCTTGTTTGTTCGGTACAGTGAGCACAAACAACTTATTGAGGCAAAGATTAAAATGAAGAATTGGGCACAGCTGTACCTTTCACCTCTGATGAAATGCGGGACCTTTCCAACCTTTAAGCTCTACTAGGTTGCATGTTCTCTTGTTTTGCTTCTGTTGGCAAGGTTTGGTGTTCACAACAGCTTAGGCCACTGTAAATGCCAAGGCTGCAAGCCAATAACAGCTCTGGAGCTGTTGAACATTTGCCAAAAAAACCCTATCTCTACAACTACTCCACTGTTGTGCACCTGTAACAAGGTTCATGACTGACTATACACACTGTTTCCTCCTTTTTCTTATGCATTACTCTGATTAAGTAGGAGTTCTTTGTAAAGTGCTTCCAGTATTTTCAAAGGTCTACTCAAGTAGTAATTACTAGTCAGAATGAGTGATAACAATACAGTTCAGGGGTAGAGTGCAGTGGTATTTTGGAGTTTTAGAAATTTTTTCTATTAAAATTACGTGGACATCATATCATACCAATTATAATTATATTTTTGGTCTACTTCAACAGAAATTGAACATATGTTCTGCTATTAGAAGGTGTTTCATATTTTTCTCAGCTCTCAAAAATTGTCTCCTGGACAGTTCTCTATAGCTCCACATAAAACACTACCAGTGTAAATGTCATAGTATTTAAGAGCAGCCACAAAAGGAAAATATGCGAGCTGTGATACGGAGAGAAGTTGTTTTGTTGCTGAACTATAAGCAGAGCCACAGAACTTTTTTAGCCCTTCCAAATAGCCCTTTATAAAAAGATTTATTTCACAGAACTTAATTTATTTGTGTAAAATAAACCTGTGTTACACATTTTTAGATTAATTAATTCCACCAAAAAAATGCTATAATCTGACCTGCTGTTGACTTAACTGCAGGAAATCAGATTTTAAATGCAATATTGACAAAATAGCTAATAAACAAAATAGAAAACTGAAGCACTTACGCAGAGACTCAAATTAGTTTCTAGTTTTAGAAGGGAGGCTGGAGGTGCAAAAATGCAAAATTTCTGATGACAATTGGTAAGAAGGCATACTCTTTCATCCTTGTATAACTCTTCTTTTTGCTGAAGACATTTAATAGTAAAACACTGTAACCCATTGGAATACTAAGGCCCTACACTGATTCTCATATACATTATCATGCAATGATAGGTTATATATGAAGGCTTTTACATTTCTGGTTTGATCCTCATAGACAGTCCCCTGAAATAACTCATAACAAAGTGAATTCAGCTGGAGAAATTCTGTAATACAATGGAATTGAGGCACAAAGACCAGTACACAGTGCACAGACTTCTGTGCCCAGTCTGTAGCTGACTAACTGTGCTTCAGCTGAGACTACTTGGTTCAGTCTCTAAGCACTGCAGCAATACAAATGGACAAGACTAGCAGCTGCATTATCTTTTCTCCCTGTGTATTTCAGGGATAAACATGATATTCAGGAAGATTTTATGTGCTGGCCAGATGCCTTACTGTGTCCAAAGTCAGGGTGAAAATCATGTTTATCTGTGATAGAGACATAAAAATCAAGTTGTGGCAACAGAGGGTCAGTTTTACTTTCCTGCTAAATGAAGTGAGAAACAACACGGAAGAATTTTCACTGGTGTGTTCTCAGTCTCTTCTGCCTCATTCTGACTCCTGAGTTTCAAAAAACATGAATCATAGCCAGAGCTTCTAGGGTATTTTCCTTTTGAAGAGTCTCTTTTAAATTCTCATAAAATCTTTAATAAATCTTCAGTCTGGGCAGTGAGCCAAGAAATGATCACCAGGTAATGCTGCAGTCCTGTCCAAGACCCTGGACATAACTCCAGTAGGTCACTAGACTACGGTGGCACAGCCCATGGTACTGAGCAAATGGCTGCAGACAGGAGTTGGTGCCCCAGAGGAGAAAGGAACACTGTATCTTCATTACCATGTATGCAAAACTCACAGGACATGAGTCCTCACAGGACTCACTGAACCACACCCCTTGATGTGGATTTCCAGGGGGCATTAATAACACCTGGCGTTTTCTGCATGGATATACTTCTCATTATGCTCCTGTGGGGAAAATTGTTCTAAATGACCAAATTATTTCTGTTTTTTTATGTCACATGCATCACATATATAGTATACCTTCTCACAGAAAAACTTTAGGTTTCGACTAACTTTCTAATACATTGAAGTATTTTTCAAGCTACATTTGAATATCTAATCTTCTATTCAGCCCTTCTCAGGTCACATTTGATCCCCACACTCATCATGGAGCTGTCAAGTAGCATCAACTTATTTCCTTCTCCAGTTTTCTGTTTTTCTGTCTCTGTTCATACTGCCTTCTTGCTTTCTTTCTATTTACATCTTTTCCAGAGACCTAGTTTGTTTGTGATCTCACAGGCACAGTAATCAGTTGTCTTCACCACCCACACGTTTAAGATGAAGAAAGTGAAAAGAAAAATGGTGACATTTTCTAAGAGAGTGTTAGAACATTCTACCTTGTCTGCATTTATTTCCTAAATAGTTCAGACAGAGACACGTGGTTTTGTTTTGGTTTTGGTGGGTTTTCTTATTGTTTTGGTTTTTTTTTAATACAGCCATAACCTAAAAAACGTAAGTAATAATAATTGAATTACTATGTATTTCAGAACAGTTTAGAAATTCATCAGTTCTATGCACATTCTTTTATATGCTGTGACTATATAAAGGACTTCTTGTCATGAAACTCCCTGCCTTGGAGAGTTTGTAGGGTGAGGCTTATGGATGTTTTTATACTGTTATTTCTTTATCAAGATGTATAAAATCCATGGCGTTAATGCCAGCCTAAGAAGGCTTTTCTGGGAAATAGGATATGCTGAGCCAGCTGAGGTAGTGTGGACTTCCTCACCTAGGCCCATAACGAATCTGAGAACCTCTGGGCATTCAAACCCTGCAAATCAAAGTGAATCTCTTCAGTGAAAGGAGGCATAACTTGTCTCTTTCCAGAGAAGTTAAAGGACCTGATGGGAAGATTACTATCAGTAAATAAGACAAAGGCTGGTATAAGCATATACTTGCGGTGCATTGATGCATCTCCCTGTAACTTTCTTTCATTGTTTTCATCAGTATCAAGCATCATCCTGCTTTCCTACCTGCTGCGGATGGCATAAGCCCTTTGGAGCCAATTGCTTCTGCTGACAGTATGGAGGACCATTAATCTGTAACACCTCCTGCTGCATGACTGCAAAGGCAAGGCACCCAAAGTCTTAAAACATGAAGTTGATAACACTGTAACTTACTTGGAAAGTCCTTTCTCCAATGGCAAGAACACAACGTTCTATTCTGGGAGACGACTGTTTCCCCAAAGCATTCTCATTTGCCTAATGCATTTGCTGAAAGATAGGACATTATCTGCCTACACATAAAATGCAGGAGTGGTGTTATTTCTCCAATTTGCATTATTCATTCAGAAGGAAAAAGCTTTTCTTGTCAAAAGGAAGTTTGTTGTGCTGACTTGCTTTGTCTATTATTAATAAATAACTGAAACATCATTTTAGTCATCTAAACATAGAACAATGCATTTTATTTGTTTAAAAGCCAGAGTGAAGTGAACAACCAAAAGTTAATTTTGGTAAAAAAAAGAATACAGTAAATTCTACAGAAAGACGAATTTGTTACAAGTTTTTACCTGCAGAAAGGGAAGGAAACAAAGAAGACATGAAAGAAGAAAACAAAGTTCTGACAGTTTAGGTTACTAAATCACTACTTTTGAAAGGCAGACAGGAGAAGACCAGGATCAAGCCAGGACAGAGTCACAGGATGGTTTGAGTTAGAAGAGACCTTAAAGATCATCTAGTTCCAACCCCCCTCCCATGGGCAAGGATGCCATTCACTAGATCAAGTTGCTCAGAGCCCCATTCAACCCGGCCTTGAACACTTCCAGGGAAGGGTCATCCACAACTTCCCTGGCAGCCTCTTCCAGTGCTTCATCACCCTCTGAGTAAATAATTTCTTCCTAATATGTAATCTAAACACTCCCTATTGCAGTTTCAAACCATTCCCCCTTGTTCTGGCACTATCTGCCCAAATAAAGAGTCCCCCTCCCTCATTTTTATAAGCTCCCTTTAGGTACTGAAAGGCTGCAATGAGGTCTCCCCAAAGCCTGTTCCTCACCAGGATGAATAACCCTGAGTCTCTCAGCCTGTCTTGGTAGCAGAGGTGCTCCAGCCCTCTGATCATCTTTAGGGCTTTCTTCTCTGGACTTGCTCCAATAGGTCCATGTCTTTCTTCTGCTGGGGACCCCACAGCTGGATATAGTACTCCAGGTGGGGTCTCACAAAAGCAGAGAAGAGGGGCAGAATCACCTTCCTCGACCTGCTGGCCACACTGTTTTGAATGCAGCCCAGGATGTGGTTGGCTTTATGGGTTGTGAGCAGACATTGTTGGACATGTGTCCAACTTTTCATCCACAAGAACCCCCAGCTTCTTCTCCACAAGGCTGCTCTCAATGGCTTCTTCTCCCACTCTGTACATCTTTGAGATGGTACCAATCCAGGTGCACCACTTTTCACTTGGACTTGTTGAACTTCATGAGGTACTACTTCTCAAGCTTGTCCAGGTACCTCTGGATGACATCCTGTCTTCAGGTGTGTCAGCTTTGTGTCATCTGCAAACCTGCTCAGGGTCCACTTGATCTCACTATCAATGTAATTGACAAAGATATTAAAGGCAAAGCCCTAAGGGACACTACCCCTTACCAGTCTCTCCTGGACACAGAGCTATTGGCCACAACTCTCTGGCTGCATCCATCCAGCAAATTCCTTACCCACTGAATAATCCAGCCATCAAATCCATGTCTCTCCAATTTGGAGGTAAGAATGTCACATGGAACTGTATTGAAGGCCTTACAGAAGCCTAGGTAGATAACATCAGTCAGTCTTCCCTTGTTGACTGTTGCAGTCACTGCATCGTAGTAGGCCACCAGATTGGTCAAGTGTTGGCTGCGTTGGATCACCTCTTTGTCTTTTATGTACCTTAGCATATCTTCTAAGAGGATGCTCTCTGTGATCTTCCCAGGCATAGAGGTGAGGCTCTCTGGCCTATAGTTCCCCAGATCTTCCTTTCTTCCCTTTTTAAATACGGAAAGATTTTTGCAGTTATTGGGGACTTTGCCTGACTGCCATGACTTTTCACATGTGATGGAGAGTGGCTTGGCAACAACATCAGCCAGTTCCCTCAGGACTCTGGGATGTATCTCACTGGTCTCATAGACTTGTGGCTATCTCACAGGATCAGAGTCAGGCTAGGAGTTGCAGAACAGGTTCTCAAGTGTTCATTGTTACATCCCTTCATGTTGGACTCCAGAAGCAGCTGGATGCCCAGCGGTTCAGTGCTTTAAGAATAGCACTGTCGCTCCCCTCCCCTCACCCACTCCAGCTGGGGATACAAAAGACAGAGAGTATGGGTTGAGATAAGAACAATTTACTGGAAACAGCAATGAGCTAAGAAAATGACCAGTAACAGCAACAAGACTATTAACAGAAGTATACAAAAGAGGGTGATTTATATGCAAAAAGTGCTCACCAACTGACCAGCCTGGTGTGGTGCAACCCCAAGACAATGAACAAAATGGGGGGGACTGACCCTCCGCACCCACACTTTTCTTGCTGATCATGAGCCACAACCCCCTCCATTTCAGAAGCGAGAATCCCCTACTTCCGCTGCACCCCGCCCCCAGCAATGACTTGGGTGTCAGCAAATTAACTCTGTTGTGGCAAAAACAAGGACAACATCTCCTAGGACTGTGACATTTAGCACTGATGGGTTTAACATACGAAGTATTTTTTCCATATTTTGTAGAAGCATAAACTTGGTATCCCTCATCCTGTCACAGAAACTAACTGCATAGAAATTAAATGTTTTTCTTTTTGTTGTGCTATACCTTAACAGCATTTTACTACTCTGCTTTACCTAATTAATTCATAGTTGAAAATGTGGGAAGAAATATTCAAGAATACATAGTACAACTCTTCTCCTTCATTATTTAGTTGTGGCTTTACTGGCATTTGAGAGAGACTGGCAAGGCTTTTGTCCCCTCACTTTTACCCATTCGTGTAGTACAAACCTTTTGGAATATAGAAAGAACGGGATTGTTTCTGTCTGTGGTGACACCAATTTGTGCTACTTTGAAGACTGTAACTTAAATCTATCTCTCTGTCAGATTCCCTGAAGTAGTGTTGAAAGAATTTTTTGTAAAAGTGTTTGATATTTAAAGAGATAAGAGAGTTATATGAAGTATTTATAATTCTTATTTGATACTTAAACATGTGAGTTTAGGATAAACTTTGTTGGCCACAAATTTTGTTCCTAACATGTCTTCTGTATTTCCTACAATCTGATGTACATATGTGCTCTTGTAGTAATGGTTGTAGTGGTATATTGAAGTGACATAATGCCTATTAACAAGTTCTTGTGTCAGTTCTGCATGATACACAATATAAATCATTGGATAAATGGACAGTCTGCCTGAGCCTACTTGCACCAGCTTTCCAGTGGGAAGTCCCTTCTGTTTGGTGCTAATGCCACAGTAATGTACCATGGTTTTGATCGTAGGTGCGATTATTTGTGTGATATCATGTATTTGTACTTCAGAAAGTGCTGAACTATCAGGATCGCTGACTATGAGGATTACAGATGACTACAACTGATTTATTTGGAAAATCTGGGAAATCTGTTAAGAGCCACAGCAAAACATGTGAAGCATTCACAGAAATTCTGTAGAGTATGGCCAATTGAAGCAATGGCTTAAACAAACAAAACTCAGCTCAAGTGCATAAACCTGGGAGTTACACACTAACCCTAAAACCTAAGTGTAGACACTTCCCTCCAGTTGGTGTTTGATATTTAATACTTTCATATGAGATACTTAAAATAGTGGATTTTGTATTATTCCCAAAGTACACACGTTTTTCAATACATTGAGTGGAAATAAGTTACTAAAAAGTAACTCATTTTAAGAAAACAACAGAAAAGGGTACAGTACAAACATGTTGTGCTCTATATATTCCAACACACATAGTAGATGTTGACTGTAGTGGCAGGTCTAACTCTAAGGTACACATAGGCCATTCCTCATCAGAGAAAAATGGGTAAGATAAACATGGGTATGTCAGAACTCATTCTCGCAGCAGAGTCTAGGTAAGCTTTTCCATCTCAGCAGAGGAAACACCTAGGTGGGGTCAGTTGCTGCAGTATCATGAAATTGCCCACCTTCCACATGGTAATTATGAAGAACCAGAGCATGTCTACTTGAAGGAAGCCTCTCTGCTTACCACAGGCAAGACACCATAGAATAGAATAATCTTTCTAGCCTCCTTTTGTTTTTTTTCCTGTGGCTTAGGATTTGGGGTTTTTTTTAGTTTGTTTTGTTGTGGTTTTGTTTTGGTTTGGGCCGGTATTTTACGGCAAGGAAGGTTTCTTGAGTGTCCCCATCCCAAAAATTCACACATACACTCTTCATATGTTAGACAGAGCTTCACTTTTCTCTATGTATCTTGAGTACCAGGCCAGCATACTGATTATTTTTTAAAATCAACTGCATATTTATTAATCTGCCTGGCAACAGACAAGTTAGCTACACTTACTACCTGTGATGAATAATACCTGAAAACTGAGACCTGGCTGAAGAGGAACAAAATACTGGCCGTGAGCCACACACTCTTCTCCCAAATACTGTGTGCCATCTGGGTTTTGCTGATCTTTTTCTCCCCTTTCTATTTCATTAGCCTTGGTGTCTCTTTCTGACTTCCTGACTTCAGTGCTGTCTTTCCCTTTATCTTGAAACCTGTTTTGCATGTTGGCTTTGTAGCTGATTGACCTTCAGCCTTACTTCTGACTCCTGCACAAATTCTTGGAAAAGTGCAAATTTCTCCACTTCCTTACCAGGATTCACCCTGATTTACCTAGTAGCTTCTGGAGATCTCTTGTCCTAGAATATCCTTTGTCATTGGCCATGTCTGCCCATATCAAAATAAATATTTCCCTGCAACAGGAAGCAGGTAATGGTGTTATATTTGCCATGCTGAAAATGCTGTAGTGGGTGCTTTCACTTGTTCCTTTTTCTCATGTAAACTTCCAGCTCAGCATAGCTAAAGGAGTCAACTTCCACAGCATCAGACACCATGTGATTTTTGGCAGGCCAGGAAACTGGCTGAATGAACAGGGGTTTTTAACACACCTCTATACTCATCAAGGCAGAATGGAAGTTGAGATGCCCTTTATTACCATGCAAGTCCTAAAACGGCAGTAGAAACAGACCTCTTGTTACTGCAGTAGCTATTGCCCTTTACTGGCTCTTCTACTCTCTCACACATTATTGGTGGGAAAAAGACTGACAGAGAGAGAAAAGAAGGTAGATAAGGATGGTAATTCTGGCTCATTCTCCCAGTAATGCAAAGATATATCTTTTTGTTCTATTGAGTCTAGGTAATTATGTACACCTGCTTCACAGTCTGTCTAATTTATTCCCAACCATTTCTCTTCAGATGGAACTTTACACATTTGAATGGTTTGTCACTTTAAAATTTTCACTCTATTTTCATTCAAAACCCCATCAGCTCATCTCTGATTGCCCCAAAGACTCAATTAATCCTTTAGCACAGAGCGAATGCAAACTTCTTAAGCAAAGTAACCGGAAAAATAATCAGCTTGTATGAAACTGCTTTTTCATTATTATGCTCCAGAGAAACTTCTGCAGAAGATACTACATTATAATTTTAATAAGTAACTAGTCATTTTAGTATACAAGCTTGCTTTGGTTGCCATGTTAATTACCAGATAGCTATAAATTAGGAAAAACTTGCTTTTATCAGCATATAGCATTTTCAACAAGCACTTCATGATGCTATCAGCACTGCACTTTTATACCCCAAAGTTAATAACTGAAGTTATGCCACAAAATTATCCCAAAATTGAGGTAAACTTGTCCTGCATTTTTATTGTATTTTTATTATATTGATTTCTCAAATTCAGTCAGGCATTTGCAAATCCAAATGCCATTTTAAGTGTCCTAGATTTATTGAAAAAATAGTTGAACGATTGATCCAAGAAACAAACCACAGAGTCAATTTGTCAAATTTGATGAGATAATTCAGATATTAACTTGCAGGGAAACAGCAGACCACTTAGAAAGATAAATTAGTTATTTAATTGCAATCTCTTAGGCCATAAAATAATGCTAATTTCTTATATTAAACAAGTGGTGGTTCTTCTCTTTCTTTACATTTCATATCCATTATCATGTCCCTAAACACTGTCTCAAAATGTCGTCTATTCTATCTTGGGGCTAAAAGGTATCCAAGCAATTAGGTCAATATGTTTGTATGTGCTAAAACAAGTTAATCTTTAGAAAGTGAAGCTACTTCTTGTCCCACGGCCAAATATTCTCTTCCTGACTCAAAAAGTAGAAGAACCGTTACGTAAGAAAAAAATATGTAAGTAGGCATTCTTTAACTGATAAAATGGAACAAGGGAGTCAGTTATAAAGAAAAGGCATAAATACTGTTATGTTGCTGTCATATAGCTTTCCTGATTGGCTACTTTCAGCCTTTATTTCATTTAATTATTATCAGCATAAATCCATTTTTTTTAAATTGCGATGGGGTTCTGTGCCTATTTATTTATAGTAAAGATTGTTTTCTTAATTGTGTTGTTAAAAATAGCTTCATGAATGGACAGGAACACAGAATATACACAGTGCAGTCTGGGTTAGGGTCATCAAGAGATTATCTCCAGATTATCTGGATTATGTGATTACCCCTGTGAAATGTAGGTGTGTTACAAATTAAAAATTAATCAGATTTTACAAAAACTATTATTAAGTCAAGACAACAACTGTTGGCCTACATGTATTTAAGTCATTGTGGATTTTAGTGTGGATTTCATCATAAATACAGAGAAGCATGAAAAGATTAGTTAAACTCAAACTCCTAAAGGATCTTGCACTGACTATACTGAGCAGTCTTGGTATAGGGGTTTTGCTGTCCTTAGCCTTTCCACCCAAATGAATTTCAAATATATCTTTATCTCGACCATTTTTCCCTCCTCCAACATTCTTCCAACACTTTTAACAAAGCCAACTTCATTTTCTTTTGGCAAGTTGGAGATTTGATTCTCCCTGGAATATAGTGCAGAAAAAGGTTCATACATTTGCCCAGCTATATGAAATTCAGTGTAAACAGGTCATAACTGTACTGAAGGGAAAGAATCCCTTTGGAGTTCCTCTTGTGAACCAAATTGTCCCTTCCATAAGATCTCATGTGCTAGGCAGAGGAAGCAAGTCCATTCCAAGTGATTCTCCAAGAAAGTCTGGCACATAAAATAACCCTACTCACCAGCAGCCAACTGCAAAACCCACTGATCCTTCTGCATTTCTTGGGAAGAAATTACTAAACAAAACAGTAGTGAAGACACAGTCCTGCCCTGTGCACATATCTTAGCATTTATACACACAGACATTGAAATCCTTCATGCACCTATTATGTAACAGGAGTTAACCTTTTTAATGAGGGACTAGAAGATAAATCAAAACACACATTCAAAACTAAGTATAAAATTTCCTTGCATTAGGAACACGGTCTATGTTATGATGGCATTTCTAATATTACTTCTTTGAAAAGCATATGTACAGGAAAATGTAAGCACAGAGATGATTAGTGCTGCTCGGAATGTACACCATGGGACTCCAGCCCACTACAGGAACTAAATGAAAATACTGACTTAGAAATGAAGGATCAAATTTAGTTCAGTCAGATTTACAATAAAAAAGTGTGAACCACTCAGAAAAGAAAGTTGAATGACATGAAAAATGGGTGAAAATAATATCTTTCTGTTCCTAATCTTTAAATATTCCATGTGAAAGGAATTGTATTTCTCCTGCCCAAATAATAGCTGCCCATAATCTGTAGGTTAGCAAGGTTAATATAGAAACACATTAATGGCTTGTGATGGAGACAATTTGAAAACTCCTCTGGACACACTTGGTAACTTCTTGCTATGTATAACTTACCAATGTGTGATTTAGGATTTCCTTATTTGAAATGCAATCTAATTACCATTTACATATCTACCATTGAAAATTCTCTCTATTATTTGTTTTAATTTGCATGCTACCTATGTTTTTGGCAAAATAACTTTCACATCCTCAGATGTGATCTTTAGGAAGTACTTTGTCAAAGACGACAGCTGTCAGAGCAACCTCAGAAGTCCTGGGAGAGACCAAGAGGGTCACAGGTGGCTCGGGATGGATTTGTTCCTGCATAACAGCCTGTTAACAGTGGTTATGAAATTCCGAATTATTTGTCCACTATGCCCAGGCCTGAAAACCAATGTTTTTTGACTCATAGCCTTGCAAAAAACAGGTTGCAGCTTTCCAGCTATTTAAGCTTGAAAGTCTTCTGTAGATTTTAATGAGTTAAGAGCCTTCAATCTGCAGTGTACACTAGCAGCTGTTAGACACTCCTACGGAATTTAAGACTGCCAGCACATTAATGGATATATGCAGAATCTTTTGTGCTTGCCTCTGTGCATAAAAAATTTAATGGCCTGGCCTTTACTGCCGTATTTTTTATGTTTCAGCTTTTACAGAAAGAAAGAGATAGAGAGGCAATCAGATATTTCACCATTATGACATACTAATAACTGGAAATAGAACATCATTGTTATATAAAAATTTCTGTCGTGTCTTTCTTTGATGCTTTCATTACTAGAATTTTTATTGAAAGGAAAAATATTGGTAGACTAGTGCTGTGATATTTTAATTGCTACTGTGGATAGGATTACTACTACCTTTTCATGGCACCAGCATACACGTCTACAGGATTTATTACTAGCTCATGTCTGCTCTTTTATGGATTTCATCCAAGAGACGCTTGAACACCGAGCTCTTGAAATGTCTCCCTTGTGGTGATTCAACTGCACTGAGCTGCATCAGCAAATAGCATTGACACGAAGGCAGCAACTGTTACATTCCAGCATAGTTTGATTTAGAGAAGAATTTTTTTATATGTATCCCACTGTAACCCTTTTCTATCCATTGCTTAACAGAAGCCGAGTCTAAAAATCTGTTTAGTGGAGTTTACAAGATTCTGGTATACCTCTGAAATTTTATATTTCAAATAAGATAAAATACCAGCACAGGTATGATTCATCACTCAAGGAAAAATTCAAATATTTTTTTCAAGTCATGTTTAAGCACTTAAAGAAAAAAGGTTTAAAAAATCTTAATTATCAAAATATTTTTAAAGATACTTTGAAATATGTAAAATCAAAGATAATTTCTAGAATGTGAGGCATAGAATCTCTACACAACTGGCCTCTATGTTTATATATTCTGTTTCAATGATGAACTGTTGATATCAATATTCAGTAAGCCTTCTGCATTCATTAAAGTACTCGTGAGTGAAAATTTGGGTGTGGAATCACTGAAACATCATTAAATATTTGGCTCTGTGTTTTACACTGGTATGTCAACATGCAATGAATATAAAGCAGGTTAAAGGAAGAGGTCAGTATACTGCTAGTTCACTAATCAGTTACTGGCCTCTTACCAGAAACAGCACACAAATCTCATTAAACTGCTCTTTATCCAAGTGGAGGAAGAACGTACATCAGCTGCCTTCATTGAAGGACAAACGGCATACAAGTGCTAAGACTCTTACTGGTCTCGGTGATGAAGGCAAAGAATAAAAACATAAACACAAATAGCATCTGCCAGGTGTTATATTGTGATTGTTTAATAATGGACAACACTGGTACAAGAAAAGACAATGGCCGAAACCTGATGACAGATAATGAAGCATCCATAGTGGTTATAAAGTGCAAGTCTCAGATCTGATAGATTAAAGTGAGTTTTACCATGGTACAAATTTCCAAATCTGTATGAACACCAAGACAACGTTACACTGTGCATGTCAATAATAATTCATTCACGGATTCTTTTCTGGGAAATTATTGGCTGTGCTGAACTACAAAACTGATGCACTAGAGGTGTGGTATTACTTGGAAATTATCTGAAACTATGTACTACAGGTTAAATAATGAAGTAGATCGTGTTTATGGTTGATTTTAAAGAAATTACTATCATTACATTGTCCCTGAGAAAAGCACAGCAACAACAAAAGGAATGTCTTAAATGCTGGGGGAAAAAAAAAAGGTAGTTTTCTACGGACAAGCCCCTAAAAAAAAAAGCAGTGCAAGACAATTATTTGTTATGTAAAGACCTTGCCACAAAGAGGGCTAATGATATCCTGGGCTGCATTAGAAGTATTGCCAGCAGGTCAAGGGAGGTGATACTTCTCTCCTCAGCACCGCTGCAACTGCATCCAGTGTGCTGTGTCCAGTTCTGGGTAGTGCATTGCTAGAGGGATGCAGGGAACCCAGAGAAAGGACATGAACATGATGAGGGGAGAAAAGAATGCTCAAGGGGAATACCTAAAGGGAGAGTAGATAGAGGACACGTCCAGGCTTTTTCCAGTGGTGCCCAGTGACAGGACCAGAAGCAGAACCACAGAAGGTTCCTCCTGAATGTAGGGAACCACTTTTATCTTACTGTGAGAATGACTGAGCACTGGCACAGGTTGCCCAGAGAGTAAGTGGAATCTCCACCCTTGGACATTCCCAAAAGCCATCAGGACATGGTCCTGGGGAACAAGTTCTACGTGGCCCTGCTTGAGCAAGAAGATTGAACCAGACGAATTCCAGAAGTGCCTTCCAACCTCAACCATTCTGTGTATCCAATACATTATGATTTGAAAAATATCTCCAAAAGAAAACAAACCATTTCTGAAGTTCATATGGAATCATATTCTGTTACGTATTCAGAAATGAGATTTTTTTGACCGAGAACTGCCATATGTTTCTTCTCTTGACAGCAAATTATCTGTTTGTCAGTTCTAAAATTCAGCATATCAAAGGAATGAAAAAACATAGTAAATTGATTCATTGTACTTCAACACATTTTCTGGTTCCTAACGATTTTTTTTTCTGATATGTATGTTGAGGGGTTTTTATTATTTTTCAGAAGGGATGTAGCACAAAGTTACAAACATGGTAAGTCAGTCTTGAAGAATTATATCTATAAAGCAAATAATTAGCATAGCTAGAAAAATAATTAGCAAGAAAGAAAAAGAAATACTTCTTCAACTGGGCAGTAATATAAATCTTGTGAGAAGATACTTCAGTAACTATTTCATTTTTAATTGCTATGGAAGTGAATATATCTGATGACTCTAAATGCTATTTAAAGATAGCAGGCAGAAAGGATGTTCACCTCCCTGTGCAGAGAGGAACAAATAGGTTCACTAGTATGCAGTATTTCTTATGGAATAGGCATGCTGGCTGCTGAGCTCTGCTACCAACTGCTGTCCAGGGAAATGTTTTCTAAACTGAAACAACCAATGATCTGTGTTGTCATGATAACTGGTCACAGACATATAGGGAGCAATATAAGCCAGCAAAAACCCAAATGTGGCTTTTAAAAATGCAATGTTGAACTGTGTGGGAAAAAAAAGGCTGCAAGAAAATTATAGGTCTGGCACAAGTTAAAAAGTCTGTGGGAAAGCATTTTCATTAATGTCAGGAAATTGACAGAGTCTAAGGTCTGCAAAATTATTACAAGCTCCAAAGAGATCTGATGTCCCTTTATGGCAAAAGGATCTACATATAAACCAAATTCATAATCTGAATACGATAAAGCGTGATAATTAAAGAATTTTCCCATGGAGAATCTCTTGGAACTGAAAAGTACCTGTTAATAACTTACAAAAGAGAAATAGGGTTTCACAGCCTGGAAAGATTTCAAACTAGAACTTTCAGTGTCTAAGTTTTTTATGCTTATATTAATTTCCTAACAGAAAAAAAAAAATCCAGAATTCTAAAAGTTTGCCCATTGTGGCTGTTAGTTTTTCTTTTCAACAATCAAAACTAGAAAACAGCACTGCATGAAGATCATGGGAGCCTTTTACTGTACGCCAGTGAAAGAGAGCAACAGACGTTGCATAAAAATAGATTAAGCTTACAGACTTTCTCTTTGTAAATGAAAACATTATCTAATAACACAGTGCTGCTACGATTGAAAGATACAGACAGCTGACTTTCATCCCTTATGGAGCACATTCCTTTCCTCAGCTCCCACATCTCCGAGGGAAGTGTACCCAGTGCAGAATGAAATACCACTCTTGAGAGCCTCATGTGTCTTCCTGGAAGTATCCTTTCAATGCCCAGCCTTTTAGATACATTGGAAAGGCATGTGGGAGAGGACCACAGCTACCATTTTCTCCTCCCTCCTCCACCTTTGAGATGGAGGTGAGAACTAGAAATATTCTATGCCCAACGATATGCAAAGGGAATAAAAGCACATTGTGTAGCTTCCACCTCTCATTTTATATCTGCAATGAGATCAGACACAGTTTGGTCACAAACAGTGGAATTATAATATTTTCAAACTGCAACAGTGAGTGCAAGAGGGATTGTGCAATAAATGCCTTTAGTAATCTCTGGGATGACTCTGGCCAGCAGTCAGAATGCCTTTGGGGATCATGATGAAATACATGTCAAATCAAGAGCTCTGCTGCCATTCAGCCAAACTTAATGTCTCATATATTGTAAATTAACTTAGCTTGGTTAACGTCTGTTAAGAACTGTGAGGTTTTTTCAGGCTCATCTCCGATATTTTATAACAGTGTATTTTGTCCAGGAAGGGTCAGCTAATGTATTTCCAAACATGCTTCCTTAGCAAGAATGTTTACATCTTGTACTGGAAAGCATTCCAGAGTGCTTGTCTTTTGACAAATTTCCAACACCCAAGCAATCATAAGTCAAATTAATCTCTCTGTCTTTTGTGGGGTTAGGGCAAGGGAGTCATTTTTTCTCTCACACCTAACATGTTCATAATTCTGTCTTTTTTTTTAATCAGCTTTAAATTGATTGTTTCAACAGTCATTTTTATTGGGGAGAAAAAAGAGTGCTGCTTTTTAAATTACAATGATGGTGCCTGTCTCAACAGATGCTGTTAGACTTACTGTGAACTGTTGCCACAGCAGTACTTTGGAATTATTTTTCGAAGTCAAACAAGCATTTTATTACATATTTATCCTCATGATTATATCTAAGTGGATATTCCCATACTGAAAAAATTGACACCCTTGAAAAATTCATCTCTTTGACCTTTTGGTTTACACTAGGCAATGAGTAAATTTCTAGTACCACATAAAATGTGGGAATGCTGCAAATGCCTTTGATGAAGCCAGAGTTAGTCAGGGACGATGTCATTATTTTATATTTACTATACAACCTTCCTTACTACCTAGACCCAAATATGACTTGAACATTGTAACATATTTTAAGTTGTAATTGTGAAACACATACAATTTCTTCTTTATATTTGTAAGCATTACAAAAAGCCTCAATTTAAACAGGAGAGAAAAACAACCTAGCCTTTTTGTAATAATGAGATGTTCGATAATATAGTTCTTATACTTCATGAGAGTCACATTTGTCATGTCATCATTTTGGCTTTCAGTACTAAGTTTTTACAAACATTACTTGCTGGAACGTAAGCAACTGATTTCTCTATTTTTATGTCATCATGGCTGAGAACTTTGAGATCACGTATCCTAATGGATCAGTAATTGTGTTTCTTCTTAATACAACATTATGTATAAGAGGGCACACAAATCACAGCTGTGTCAAAGCTAGCACAAATCTAGCTGACTTGTCTACAGAAGGAATTTAGTGAGAGTTTTTTTCTTTCACTAGATGAAGATTCATTGCCACATCTTTGAGCAGAGTTGTGAGAAGGAAATAAAATCATTCTGTTATTTGAGAAAAATAATGCAATATATATTTTTATCAGAACATTTTGGGGCACATAGAGATGTGTCCTTGGGTATCTCTTGTATCTAGACCATGATCCATTTATAAAGTATTCGATATTCACTCTAGACCCCAGAGACAGCGCATTCTCTCTGTGTGTGACATAACAGTTATCTCAAAAACCAATAATAGCCTCTGCAATTTCTAGGCCACCCTTTCCCAAAAACTTTTTAGCCAAAGACACTCTTAAAAAAATTATCAGCATTCCACAGAGCGCCTGCTCAGCATCCCATACCTGTCGCCACCTCTCCTTTGCCCTGTCAGCTGTACTGCTGGTGCTGATAGAATTCTCACCCAACCCGGTTCACCAGGCAGGCAGGCAGGACCCTTCATCAGCATCACAGTCGGGTATGCCCTGCCTCCCCAGCACATCAGTCCCAGGAGTACCCAGGCTGCTTCTTCAGGGCCAAGACAGCTTCACCAGGTACACTCCAGACCTCACCATTTGGAAAGTGGCGCTTTCATAGAATCACAGAATGGTTTGGGTTGGAAGGGATCTTTAAAGGTCATCTAGTCCAACTCCCCTGCAAATGAGCAGGGACATCTTCCACTAGACTTAAGTGAGGCATAATAATTTTTTGTTGCTGTTGTCAGCAAATCCATTATCTTGAATAATTACAAAAACGGGCACTAAAACAACCAACCTCTCAAAAATGTCATGGAAGATCTCCATTTCCTCTCCAGCTTTCCATTTAGTCAACATGGAATTGCAAAAATTGGTAAATTCAAAAATTTTTTGATTAGTAGTGGTCATGCATCATAATTCTAACTGCAACAATGAATCATCACAAACAAGTAACTGAAAATATGGGAAAATCCTATCCTAAAGCTTGAGCCAAACAAACAAATAAAACTACTGAAGATTGATAGTCTTGCTGTTGAAACTAAACTCCCTTTAGGTTTAGGTTACAACAATTCATAAAAATGTAAAACAAGGAGCAACAAACTAAATTATACAAGACTTTATTGTAAGAAAGAACTAGGTAAATTAAAAGGAAGATGAGGAAGCTGCAATCCTTCTTTTCTTCCCTTTTACTGAGTCCTTCTTATTCTCAGTTCAACTGCTCACAAATCTTGAGATTTGTTGGTGGAGATGCTCACATCTCCACCAACTAACTCTAGTTCTCTACTACAAAATTCTTTTCATCATTTTCAAGTTGGCCAATCTCTAGCCTCTCATAATGTTTTCTTTCTATCTCCTCCAGCACAGCTATCTTGGAGATAGCCCACATATAGACCTTCACAATTGGTTAATGTAGTCAGCAGTACTGCTCCTGAAAAGATGAAAAGGGGCTTTCAGCACCCTTTTGCTGCTGTTTCCTTCACTCACCGTAAAGACAAAAGTAAGATGATTACGCCTGTGTCTATACACCGCTTTGTAAATTTTGTCATCCCCATGTAATAAATCTTCAACAGGTAAGCTCTTACATGCTTTCTGCTGTTTCTACTACTGTCTCTTTTCCACTCACAGCAAAGGAGTTGGAAAAAAACAAAGTCACAGTGGCAACAGATGACATTCTCCACACAGCTCATTCACCTCCTTCCGATGATCTCCAAAGATTTCTTTCAAAAATTCCTGCTGTTTCCAGATGGACAAACAGCACCTTTAGGAAACAGGAATCAAATAGGTTTCAGTGTTCTATTGAAAAAACTTCATTGGCCAACTAAGAACAACATGAAGATTTCAGAAAATGTTCATAAAGAATTTTCCGTTAAAAATGGTACCTAGACAGATGATGATGATGATGTCTGCAACTGCCACCAGCCTTGGTTTATGTGTTGATGGCCTGCTTCACATATCTTTCCTATACATTTATTTAACATACCTGCTTTTAACCTTTCTGACCTTCTGCTTGCCTAGTGAAACCATATCCTTAAAGCACATATTTAATTTGTTTCAGTTTAAACACATTATAATCAATACACTTCTAGATTTATTCCAGAGTATTTATATTTTAAATTCCATTTAAAATGTACTTGGCATCCTATGACTAATCTCAGAGAAATGGTTGGGGTAGATTGCTTCAGGCAATAAGATCTTCAGTTGCCACTACTAAATTTATGTTCAATTGTGAATCAAAACCTTTAGGAAAGCAGACTATTCCTTTGTAGTGATATGAAACAGAAACTAAGTTGAGATATTATGGCTGGGCTTTGCGAACGAAGATTTGGGAAGGGCTCTACCCATGTTTGTCACAAGCGCGTTGGTGGCTAAAAAGGCCAATACGAGACAGGCACGTCCGGTTGCAAAAGGCACAGCAGAAAGACTCCTTAGGTGGTATATTCTGCAAGGCACAATTCTTCCTGCATTGCCTTTTCTCCTCAAGGGTGATCCTGCGTGCTTTCTCAAAGGCATCAGCAGCGTTAGAGATGGTGTCTCCAGACCTCCCGATTGGAGGCCAGGGTAGACCTCAACAGCTAACACTAAACACCATCTTGCCTGTATGTAGTTGAAAAAATACTTTTTTAGCTGAAAAAAAAGTGGATAACATTCTCAGAAGCAATGATCATATATAAAAAATTAAGATGTAATTTCTCTTAACAGTGAGTTCTTTCAGACCCCACATTAATAGAGATAGTTCACGAAATACACTAAGAAGAAACAGTGTTTGGATAGGCAAAATAGCAGTGATATTTTTATACTCTCAGACGAGGAAATCGTTAACTAAGTAACTTTGCACATACTGAACTTCAATGGAACATTTTGTCCATGAAATTATTTAATGTATTTCTCACAGTTAATGATTTGATCTTAGCAGATTTCTCCTCTTACTCTGTTTTAATGTTTTTAATGCTTCCAAAATACGTAAACTATATATTGTTGAAAAAATCCTGCTTTATTTTATTAGAATAATATACATTCATATATATTTCATTAACTACTTAAATCTTCCTTCCTTCCTTCCCTCCCACCCTTCCTTCCTTCCTTCCTTCCTTCTTATTCTTCTTATTACCTTAAAAACAGTGTAATAACACAAATACTCACATTTACACGTTGTCAATTCTATGTATGGCAGCAGTTTTCTGTCACATTTCTCATTTTTCTTTGCTAGGTTTCTTCACCTCAGTTATTTCTGACAACACTACCAATATTAAGCAAGAATAAACATACCAGCAACTAGATAATTAAGAATCACAATTTTTGTTTTTCCCTGATTTTGATAATCAAGAAAACAGTAATAATAACATTTAAATAACATTTAAATAACACCCATGACTATCTATGTTAACATCTCACTGATACATATTGGACAGTAACACCTCTTCCACCTGTTGCTTTCAAAATTGCAAACTCATGCAAATACCAAAATACCCTTACATTAATTTCTAGGTTTTATTCGGCCCTAACTTTACACTTACTTATAAATAGAAGACAAAAAATTGGAGGAATCACAGAACACATTATCACCATCTGTAGAGCACGTCAGGTTGTTTCCTATTCCTCTGTTCAAAAAACCAAAAATTCAGTTAATTCATCCTTTGTAAGCTGAAGAACAAATTTGCATGGGCACTGCACAGCTTCCCTTATTACTAAGAAAACTGCTCTTGCATTCAGATGATTTATCTCCACTGCTTGATCCTACCAAGGAAAATCAGGTGCTTAAAAAGCTATCGATTAGGATAACAAATGATAGTGAAAATAACTGCTTCAAAAAAAAAAAAAAAAAACAAAAAAAAAAAAAAAAAAAGGAACATATTTAGGTTAAGAATGTTTTGCTTCTGCCTAAAAAGTGAGTTTCAAAAACCCCACCTACCCAGCTAACTACAAAACTTCTAAAAAAAAAAAA